>NC_140242.1:13291202-13303702 GCF_949987555.1 Borostomias antarcticus
TAGACCTCGACGGGATGAATAGACCCTTCCCTGCCTTACTCCTGATAATTTAGTGGATGGAGCGATGGGTTCTCTTTAACCTAGAGGCCAACCTCTACTCCATGTTTCTTGAAATATTATTACATCTGTGTTTTTAATCTCCATGGTGAAGTCTGTATTTCTACTCTTATGCCAAAAGTAGAAGACCTCAGACCCTGGATGTTCCTGCAGTGAATAGTAAACGCTTTGTTATTCATGATGTTTATAATGTAGAGATGCTACAAAAAAAAAACATTATCTTGTAGCCTATGGACGTCTCCAGTGAATATTTTTCATATTTGCTGCTCTGATAATTATCTTGCTAGCCTACAGGAAGTCTGGTGCATATTTTTGGTGTGTACATTTTTTAATTAATTGTAATAATGCTTTTATGCTTAGTCTAAAATAGGTCTATATGATAGCCATAAAATAGCTGGGTTATATGGGAGCTAAATCATGTCTTTTGATGTCTGCAAGCAGACATATTGAAATTACATATGCGTGTAGACCACATTTCGCCGACCAATAGTCCAACATGATTTATCTGCTATATCATGCTATTTTCATAGTTTTATTCATTTTAATGAGGTATTTCATGCTTGGCTGAAATGGTTTATAGGTATACGTCATATAGCTGTTTTCTATCTCAACCAAGTCTGAACGTGAAGGTCATTAATTCCACTGGTAGGCTATACTTACTCCTACTTTTGATTTCTCTGCTATATCATGTATTTATTTTCATAGTTTTATTCATTTTAATGAGGTATTTTGTGCTTGGATAAAACAGGTTCATATAAAAACGTCATTTAGATGGGTTATATGACTTCTTCTTCTTCTTTCGTATATCATCAGATGGCCAACTCAATGTCGTGCAGCCACGCCCTCGTCTCCGGTCCTAAGTCAAAGAGGCCGGCTTCTGAAGGTGGGCTGTATAGGGGGCAGACGATGATTATGTGCTCGGCAGTCTGATCAGGCTCGCCACACTTGCATGGTTATATGACAACCAAATATAAATGCGATAATGAAAGTCTCTATTGGACTGGTATAATTACCTTGTATGTAGACCTACTTGATTTCTCTACTATAGCATGTATGTATTTTCATGGTTTTATTCATTTTAATGAGGTATTTCATGCTTGGCGGAAACCGGTTTATGTACTGCCGTCATATAGCTGGGTTAGATGGCAGCCAAGTATAAACGTGATATTGAAATCAATAATCACTCTGGTATAATTAATTTGTATGTTGTCGCACATGACTTCTCTACTACATCATGTATTTATTTACACATATTTATTAATTGTATGCCGTATTTTGTGACGAGTTTGAATTTGGTTGACAAATCACCGGGTTGAATCAGGGCGATGGGGAAACATCCGGTTGAAAATACGTTGTTTGCTCACTGGGTGATAGCCAGTTAGCTCATGAAAGCAATATTAACGTGGCTACAAAGCAATTAACGTCACAACGATTATTCCTGTTGCTGATGCTGTTGGATCAACTTCTGTTTCTCGGGCAGTTTCGATAAGACTGACTGGCTTAGAACACATGCAACCACATGACTGTAAATTGCGCATGGATGGCTGCCTATGTAAAAATTTGGAAATATCAGGCAAGCATAACCTACAACTAGTCATGAACGGAATGTAGGCTACTGCATTTACTATGCAACATCAACTGTTCAACTGTCAAAACGCCAACAAACTGATTATGTTCAACCTCCCTCCGCTAGGCTACTGTAGGCTATTAAGAAGATAGGTAGGCTTTTTTTTCCTAGGACATCACCAACTATTTGATGTTGTTACCTTGTAATAATAATAGCCTACTACAAATAAAACAATGTCTTTCCCTCTTGAAGAGGTAGAATCCTTTCCATGTCATTCCGACAGCAGGGACGCGGAACCGAACGCGTGCCCCTTGAATTACAAGTCTGTAACGCTATCAATTGAGCCACTTCAGCAGTCGTGGAAGTGTGTGCTTTGAATCAATTAAATCTATCATGGGTTGGTAAATACGGGTTGAAATGAATTAGTCGTCGCTGGTTTAGCGCTATTTATTGATTGTATATCGTAGTGTCGTTACTCTGACTGCATCGTTGAAAATAAGGGTTGAAAATGTGGGATTTCTGAGTTTCCAGGTTTGAATCTAAATAGCCTAATGAATGAAATCCGATCAGTTTGTAAAATGATAACCCTTTAAATAATCAATTTTATGTCGGCTACTGTGTCTGCTGTAGCTAATCCAAAAGAGCAGTTCGCAATTCAGTCCAGTCAAACTGAGAAACGTAGCCTACATTAGTCTAAGCAACGGCAACCGTTTGTTAGACAAGCCTAGTACTGTAGCTTCACTGTAGCAGTGCTTTACTGCCCCTTGTGGTTGCGGTTTGTAATATGTTTTTTACCGTTGCTGCCGCCAACACGGTATGCCTGCAGACGCGGGCGTATACTTCTCATGACTGTATAAGATGCTGGCAGAGCATGCTGAGGGTCTGCTGGATGTGTCTCATCTCGCTGGGTGATGGGGTTTGGTGTGTGGGGGCTGGGTGATGGGGTTTGGTGTGTGGGGGCTGGGTGATGGGGTTTGGTGTGTGGGGGCTGGATGATAGGGTTTGGTGTGTGGGGGCTGGATGATGGGGTTTGGTGTGTGGGGGCTGGATGATGGGGTTTGGTGTGTGGGGGCTGGGTGATGGGGTTTGGTGTGTGGGGGCTGGATGATGGGGTTTGGTGTGTGGAGGCTGGATGATAGGGTTTGGTGTGTGGGGGCTGGGTGATGGGGTTTGGTGTGTGGGGGCTGGATGATGGGGTTTGGTGTGTGGGGGCTGGATGATGGGGTTTGGTGTGTGGGGGCTGGATGATGGGGTTTGGTGTGTGGGGGCTGGATGATAGGGTTTGGTGTGTGGGGGCTGGATGATGGGGTTTGGTGTGTGGGGGCTGGATGATAGGGTTTGGTGTGTGGGGGCTGGATGATGGGGTTTGGTGTGTGGGGGCTGGATGATGGGGTTTGGTGTGTGGGGGCTGGATGATAGGGTTTGGTGTGTGGGGGCTGGTCGATGGGGTTTGGTGTGTGGGGGCTGGATGATGGGGTTTGGTGTGTGGGGGCTGGATGATGGGTTTTGGTGTGTGGGTGCTGGGTGATGGGGTTTGGTGTGTGGGGGCTGGGTGATGGGGCTTGGTGTGTGGGGGCTGTTGCTCTACTCACAGCTTGGGCATAACTATGATAGCCAGGGTGCGGTTCTTGTTGTTCTGAGGATATAGGGTAGAGGGTGTGCCTCTACCCAGGCAAGTTCGGGGGAGAGGGATATTGTGGCAGAGCAGGACCAGGGAATGACTGTAAAGGAAGTCTACTTTTAGATGCTTCCCTTAGTTTGCCCCTCACATTTGTCAACTGACACAATTCCACATAATCAGCACTTTACTGAGAGAGAGAGAGAGAGAGAGAGAGAGAGAGCTGAGGGAGACTTCCCTCGAGAGGAGTGATCTGTCACACACACACACACACAATCACACACACACACACACACACACACACACTCACACACAAACAATCACACCCACATATACACACACAGCTGGGAGCATGCACATGTGTGTGACTTTTATGGAAATTAATCTAAACAAGCTGCCTGCCCTAAGTATCAGATACTGCCACCCTCCACAGCGAGGAAGAACCACCAGGACTAGGTTGGTTCTGCGGAGTCAGCAGGGGGGAGAGGGTGGGGTGTTATTGTTTGAAGGAATCATCAGTGAACACTTCACAAGGACAATAACCTGTGTGTTTCCTTTTGAATGACCTGGTTTGACAACAAGCCAAGTCTCCACATCACGAAGAGGTCGTACTCATTGTCTGAACAAACAGTGTTCTCTCGTATCCCTCAGCAATCTGTTCACACCTGGTTTGATTAAAAAGAGAGATGGAGGCACGGCTAACTCCACACACACTAATCCATCTGGGACCAGCAACAGAGCTGGGTGGGCAGAGAGAGACAGACAGAACACATACTTACCGTATTGTGACACTGACCACAAGAGGCCTCTTTTCATTTCTTTGTTTTTCCTTTCTTTCTTTCTTTCTTTCTTTCTTTCTTTCTTTCTTTCTTTCTTTCTTTCTTTCTTTCTTTCTTTCTTTCTTTCTTTCTTTCTTTCTTATGTTACTACCACAAGAGGCAGTGGTCCCAGAACATCAAAACAAAAAGACTCCACAGATTTCCCAGGTCAGCGGTGGCTGAGTGGATAGTGCACTGCCTATTGCCATGAAGGTTGTGAGTTCAATCCTTGGTGTGGACCAGTGGTGGCTGGTGACTCAAAAAACTGAGGAGGACAGGAGGAAGAGAGGTGAACCGCCGGGGGGCACTTTCCCTCATTCAGTTATTATTTGAAATATCAGCTTTAAAGTGGATTTACTGCTAATTTTAGCATATGAAAAACTGGAAAACACTTTATTTAACTACATGCAGCATTTATTTATCATATTCATGATAAAATATTGTAAAACAACAATAAAACATTGTAAGCAATAGTTAGGAGTGTACTCTTCTCTAAAGAGAGAAAAAAAATTATATTGGTGAGGTGCTGGAGAGGTTAGGTGATATATGAAAAATATTTTTGATTAGGGGACACCATGGGGGACACTGAGGTGTGCTGGCTCTCAAACAGTTTGTTAGCAAATAGATTTGACAACTGGACAATGGAATACGTTGCACAGCAAATGTGATGGTTCGGTGTGGGACCCAGGCGCAACAGGAAAGGAGGAGGCAAGGAACGGTAAAGCCCGGAGGGGCGATTTAATAAGGTAACACAAAGGGGGAGCCACAAAAAGGATGCCACAAAATTATAATAGGAGAGAAATAATAGGAGCCACCAAACTGCCACTAAATAATAAAAATGTTCTTGGCTCAAGGGAGCCGGAGGGATCTGGAGGTGGAGCAGGGTGAGGGCTCTGCTAGCTGGTACAACTCAGCAGAGGGGGTCCGGGATACTGGAGAGACGAGGAGGATAGGCAGGGTGAGTGATAGTAATCACGAGCAGGGAACGAGGAAAGCACTACAAAATACAGGTAAGCAAAATCGTAGGCTAGGCTATACTTTACCACGTAAGGTTATGGTAAGATCTGGCGATGAGTGGAGAGTAGACCAGGTTCTTGTAGGGGTTGAAGGTGATTGCAGAACGAAGGACAGGTGTGGTGATGATGAATGGGAAACCGGTGAGTAGAGCCGCGCCCGCGTCATCGTCGGAGACGAGCGCGCCGTTCTTGTTGCTGCGCACGGGCCGATGTGCTGGGCATGTCGGGATCCGACTCTTCGTCACCGGAGTGGGAGGAGACTGCCGAGTCCGCGGAGCTGGCCGGAGACGGGGAACGCCCGGTAGTGAGGGGAAACTCCGGAGAGCCAGAGCGTCGCATGCCTGGGCCGATGCGACGTGCGGTAGAGCGCGTAGGACGCCCCGAGCGCGCAGCAAGCCCAGAGGGGAGAGAGGGAGGCGGTTGTGGAGGCGAGGGCATGCGAGCCGTAACAGGACCCCCCCCCCCCGAGGGGAGCCACCCGGCGACCGACCGGGGGCGTCAGGGTGGGCCCGGTAGAAGTCCCGGAGGAGAGACGGGTCCATAATGAGCTGCCTGGAGACCCAGCTGCACTCCTCGGGGCCGTACCCCTCCCAATCCACCAGGTATTGGAACCCCCGACCCCGGCGGCGCACCTTCAGCAGCCGCCGAACCGTCCACTGGGGATGCCCGTCGACCATCTGGGGAGGCGGAGGAGCTGGGGCAGAAGGCATGAGGGGACTCGAGGAGACAGGTTTGATTTTGGATACGTGGAATACAGGGTGTACCCGCATGGAAGCAGGGAGCCAGCTTCCTGGAGGGGACCTGGAGCGGAAGGTCAGCGGTGGAGAGGTAGACTCGTTGACCGGGTCGGTACGCCGGAGCAGGAGTGCGGCGGCGGTTGGCCCCGCGGCAGGAGCGCTCGTTGGAGCGGAGCAGGGCCCTGCGGACCTCTCTCCAGACACGGCGACAGCGGCGGAGGTGGGCCTGGACGGAGGGGATGGAGGCCTCCGATTCCTGGAGAGAGAACAGCGGGGGCTGGTACCCGAGGGATGACTCGAACGGAGACCTGCCAGTGGCAGCGCTGGTCAGGGCATTGAGGGAGTATTCGACCCAGGGCAGGTCCTTGCTCCAGGAGGTGGGGTGGAGAGCCGACACACAGCGGAGAGCGGACTCCAGGCTCTGGTTGGCCCGTTCGGCCTGGCCGTTGGTCTGCGGGTGGTATCCAGAGGAGAGGCTGATGGTGGCGCCTATCTCCCTGCAGAAGGCCCTCCAGACCTGGGAGGTGAATTGAGGCCCACGGTCTGAGACAATGTCCCTGGGGAGACCGTGGAGCCGGTAGACGTGCTGGACGAGGAGCTCGGCTGTCTCCGCAGAGGACGGGAGCTTGGGGAGCGCCACCAGGTGGACCGCCTTGGAGAACCGGTCCACCACGGTGAGGATGACCGTGTTGCCCCTGGAGGGGGGAAGACCGGTGATGAAGTCCAGGGCGATGTGGGACCAGGGACGGCTGGGAACCGGGAGAGGACGCAGGAGGCCAGCCGGGGGCTGGTGGGGCGCCTTGCTGCGGGAGCAGACGGGACAGGCGACAACAAACTCCCGGACGTCGGACCTCATGGAGGGCCACCAGAACCGTCGGCTCAGGAAGGAGAGGGTGCGGTGAACCCCGGGATGGCACGCAAACCGGCTGGCATGGCCCCACTGGAGCACCCGGGACCGGACCGAGTCAGGCACGAAGAGCCGGCGAGGAGGGACGTTGGCCGGACTGGGTTGGGCGCGTTGGGCCTGCCTCACCACTGCCTCGATGTTCATGGTGACCACCCCTATGACACGCGAGGCCGGCAGGATGGTCTCAGGCTCCGCAGGGGGCGCCTCGGGTGCGTGGAGGCGGGACAGCGCGTCGGCCTTGGCGTTGCGGGAGCCGGGCCGGAAGGTGAGGGTAAAATCGAACCTCCCGAGGAACTGTGACCACCGCGCCTGGCGGGAGTTGAGGCGCTTGGCCGCCCGGATGAAGGTCAGGTTTTTGTGGTCTGACCAGACGAGGGTGGTGTGTTCCGCGCCCTCAAGCCAGTGGCGCCACTCCTCCAAGGCCCCCACCACCGCCAACAACTCCCTGTTCCCGATGTCGTACTTGACCTCAGCTGGGGTGAACCGGCGGGAGAGGAAGGCACAGGGGTGCAACTTCTGGTCCTCCACTGACCGCTGGAAAAGAACAGCACCGATGCCTGTGTCCGATGCGTCCACCTCGACCACGAACTGCCTGGAGGGGTCAGGATGGAGAAGGACCGGAGCGGTGGTGAAGCGCTCCTTGAGCGCGGAGAAGGCGGCGCTGGCAGCCGGTGTCCAGATGAACGGACGCAGGGATGAGGTGAGGTGGGTGAGGGGAGCTGCTACCCGGCTGTAGTCCCGTATGAAACGGCGGTAAAAGTTAGCGAAGCCAAGGAAGCTCTGTAGTTGCCTCCGGGTAGTGGGTTGAGGCCATTCGACCACGGTCTTGATCTTGCGGGGGTCGGGTCGCGTCAGGCCTCCCTCCACAATGAGCCCCAGGAACTCCACAGATGAGGAGTGAAAGGTGCACTTTTCCGTCTTAATGTACAGGCGGTTCTCCCGGAGACGCTGGATGACCATGCGGACGTGTAGGACGTGCTCCTCAGCGCTCCTGGAGAACACCAGGATGTCGTCCAGGTAGAGGACCACGAAAACGTCCAGCATGTCCCTGAGCACGTCGTTCATGAGCGCCTGGAAGACGGCGGGGGCGTTGGTGAGGCCGAAGGGCATGACGAGGTACTCGTAGTGGCCACGGGAGGTCTTGAAGGCGGTCTTCCATTCGTCCCCCTCACGGATACGCACCAGGTGATAAGCGTTCCTGAGGTCCAACTTGGTGAAGATGGTGGCACTGATGAGGGGTTCAAAGTTGGAGCTCATGAGGGGGAGTGGATATTTATTCTTTACCGTGATGTTGTTGAGCAGCCTGTAGTCGATGCACGGCCTCAGATCTCCTCCCTTCTTCTTAACGAAGAAGAACCCCGCTGCCACCTGGGATCGAGATGGTCGGATGAGACCCTCGGCCAAGCACTCGGAGATGTAGGTGTCCATGGCTGCTTTCTCCGGGAGGGAGAGGTTGTAGAGACGACTGGCTGGGAGAGGGGCGCCAGGGTGGAGCTCGATGGCGCAGTCGTAGGGTCGATGAGGGGGGAGTGTGCGGACGCGCTCCTTACTGAAGGCCTCTCCGAGGTCGTGGTACATTGAAGGGACCGTGGAGAGGTCCGGAGGAGCGGGACGGGGCCGGTCAACCCGAGTGGAGGTCTGAGCAGCTCGGAGGCAGCGGGAGTGGCAGGTGGTGCTCCAGCTGAGGATGCGCCCCGAGCTCCAGCAGACATGAGGGGTGTGGAGTTCCAGCCAGGGCCTCCCTAGGATGAATGGAGCGTCGGGAGAGTGGATGACGAAGGGGCGGACGTCCTCCACGTGGTTTCCCGAGACTGTGAGGGTGAGGGGCAGGGTCCGGTGCGTGATGGGGCCCATGGGATGGCCATCCAGAGCGAAAGCCGAGAGGGGCCTCTCCAGAGGGGAGAGAGGGAGCGCCGCTTTGTGGGCGAACTGGACGTCCACGAAGCTCTCGTCGGCACCGGAGTCGATGAGGGCAGGGACGGAGAGCGTGTGCCCCTGCCAGGCGAGGGTGACAGTGAACCTGGCGGCACGGGTCCGGGATTGGGGATGGATGAGCCGGCTTACTCGGTACCCCCTGGCGAGTGAGCCTACTCTTTTTGCCGCCCTGGGAGGTGCAGAGGGACAGGAGTCGACGGCGTGCGCTGGGCTAGCGCAGTATATGCCCAGTCCGTCCTGTCTCCGGTGCTCACGCTCTGCAGGGGTCGGTCGGGTCCGGCCCAGTTGCATGGGTTCCTCTCCAGCTGTGTTTGGGGGGGCGAGGGAGGCCGGGGCAGGCCGAGAGAGACCGGTAGAGGGAGGCGGAGACGGTCTGGGTGCGCTGTGGTGTTGGTGCGCCCGCTCGCGCCTGCGTTCCCGGTGGCGCTCGTCTATGGCTATGGAGAGGGAGACGAGTTGGTTCAGGGTCGCTGGTCCGTCTCTTCCAGCCAGGCTGTCCTTCATGGCGTCCCCCAGGCCCCGTCGGAAGGCGCTGTACAGGGCAGACTCGTTCCAGGGGCAACGGGCAGCGAGGATGCGGAACTCCGTGGCGTAGTCCGCTACTGAACTGGAACCCTGGGTGAGGGTGGAGAGAGCAGCGTCCGCGTCCTGTCCGTGGACGTCGTGGTCAAACACGGTCCTGAATTCTGGCACGAAGGCCGTGTAGTCCTGCATGTAGGCAGCTGCGCCCTCGCGACCCGCCATGACCCAACGGCGAGCCCGTCCCGTGGTTAGGTTGGCGATGTAGGCTATGCGAGCAGACGCAGAGGAGTACATGCTTGGCTGGAGATCAAACACATACTCACACTGCATGAGGAACTCCCGGCAGAGGGTGAATGTCCCGTCGTAGAGGGCCGGGGAGGCGAGATGGGGCTCCCGGTTAGGTGGAGCGGCAGGAGCGGGGGCCGCGGGTGGTGCAGGGGCTTGCTGGGGAGGGGCGGGGTCCAGGAACGGAGCCAGGCGGGCACTGAACACGGTGACCTGGTCGGACAGGGTGCTGACCAGAGTAGCGAGTCCCGTCCGTTGCTCGCCCTGGGCTTGCTGTTGGGCGGATACCTGCTGTAGTTGCTCAGCTTCGGTCTGTTGGAGGGCGGAGACCTGCCGGAGGAACTCGGCCTGGGAATGCTGGAGGGTGGAGACTCCCAGGAGCTCCTGGCGCACGGTTGTAACCACGTCGGAAGCCCGCGAGAGCATACGGGAGTGTTCTGCCAGGAGTTTACCCTGGGCTTGTAGTGGTCCGGAAGGTGCAGGTCTCTCCTCCATGTTGGCTGGGTCAAAACGGGCCAGATCTTACTGTGATGGTTCGGTGTGGGACCCAGGCGCAACAGGAAAGGAGGAGGCAAGGAACGGTAAAGCCCGGAGGGGCGATTTAATAAGGTAACACAAAGGGGGAGCCACAAAAAGGATGCCACAAAATTATAATAGGAGAGAAATAATAGGAGCCACCAAACTGCCACTAAATAATAAAAATGTTCTTGGCTCAAGGGACCCCGGGGGGATCCGGAGGTGGAGCAGGGTGAGGGCTCTGCTAGCTGGTACAACTCAGCAGAGGGGGTCCGGGATACTGGAGAGACGAGGAGGATAGGCAGGGTGAGTGATAGTAATCACGAGCAGGGAACGAGGAAAGCACTACAAAATACAGGTTAGCAAAATCGTAGGCTAGGCTATACTTTACCACGTAAGGTTATGGTAAGATCTGGCGATGAGTGGAGAGTAGACCAGGTTCTTGTAGGGGTTGAAGGTGATTGCAGAACGAGGGACAGGTGTGGTGATGATGAATGGGAAACCGGTGAGTAGAGCCGCGCCCGCGTCATCGTCGGAGACGAGCGCGCCGTTCTTGTTGCTGCGCACGGGCCGATGTGCTGGGCATGTCGGGATCCGACTCTTCGTCACCGGAGTGGGAGGAGACTGCCGAGTCCGCGGAGCTGGCCGGAGACGGGGAACGCCCGGTAGTGAGGGGAAACTCCGGAGAGCCAGAGCGTCGCATGCCTGGGCCGATGCGACGTGCGGTAGAGCGTGTAGGACGCCCCGAGCGCGCAGCGAGCCCAGAAGGGAGAGAGGGAGGCGGTTGTGGAGGCGAGGGCATGCGAGCCGTAACAGCAAATGCAGTATCCAACAGTTTGCTCATGGCTAGCTAGCAATGGTACAGCTATGGGATTAGCTAATTTGGTTTGCCGTCAAAGCTGCCACTCTTATGTTGCTATAGCCTAGAATTATCAGAACAATATGAACATTCAGTTGAAAGTTTTCCATCCACCCATCCATCACTGGATGAGGAATAAGCACCGCAAAGCAATCAATTCTCACGCAAGCAGTGGCTCCAGGCTGTGGATTTCTCAGATCCGGTGTTGCGAACCAGTCTCTAGAAATGTTTTGGACGAGTTGCCGACAGTTTGCGCCTCCAGCCAATCTGCGCGCCTGCCTATGCCGTAGCCTGACATGCACCTCGTAGCTAACGTTACCGGCTATAGCCAGCCAGTGGAACTGTCGTGTTCAGACGGCTCTAGCTCAAAAAGTATTTATGTCACCTTAGATATTTAGATGGCTAGAATCAAGACAAGTAGACGAACAGTTTGACGTATAATATGTCCCATAATACTTTCGGATGTATTATATTATGGAGCTACGAACACACAAAAAGTCTCCAATGGCACAGGGAAGAGAAACACAGACATCAACGCCGACTCAATCGGCCTTCACTGTGGTAAATCTGGAATCTGGAATGTGATTGGACTAACAAAATGTCAATATCTGAATCCTGTTCAGACAGGGCCGGAGTACTGTCCTCCCTTGCGGTAATTTTTCACTGTTGGAGCTTTAGAATTTCAATAATGGGTTTTTATCCATAGGAAAAACCTGCTTTAAGAACAAAACTGAGATAATATTAATTATGAATAAATAAATTAATATATGTATATTTTAATATAATTCTCTTCTCTCCAAAAACTGAGGAGGACTGTCCTCCCCTGCCTCAATGGACGAGCCTCCACTGGTGTGGACATACCAAGGTACCATGACATATTTTGTCACTGGATGTTGTAGAAGTTATGTAACGAGCGTGGGTCATATATATTAATTATAGACCCTTTTACAGCCTAGTCAGCACAAGTATGTGCGCGCATTCTTGAAACAGTAACAGAGGAAGACAGACGAAATCGCCATTATTAAGCGTACGGACCAATACATCCATGGTACGGACTGGACTGAGGACATTATCAAAAATGCCCGCGTTTGCAGTGCCCATTTTATATCAGGTAAGTTATTTTGACTACCTGGTTTCACTGGAATGTCTGGTTGTAATGTAGCCCTTCTCAGTCCCGTTGTCGCATTCCGCTCGCTCATGCCTGACAACAGTCCTTTGCTGGTCCATTCACTTTGCCGTCAAAATAAATCGGTGTCGGCCTAGTTAGGAGAGGCGCTCATATTTACAAGTGTCAGATAAATATGAAACTTCACTTACCTAAGCAAAAGTGTCTATTTTAACAAATGCTGGGTTGAATTCAAAGCACCGCCACCACCACAGAAGAAGAAAAATAATTTCACTCGGACAGAACGCGTCTAAATAAGTTATTTATTGGTAGCACCGAGGCTTCAAAACCCAGCATTTGTTAAAATAGACCTGTTTGCTTAGGTAAGTGGTCTGGTTGTACTATACATAGGCCCTCACTCTAATTATACCAATGGCCACCCCCTGGACCAACAAGTGAACACGTGACACCTTGCACCTTGTCTATACAATAGACAACTGACTATGCACCACTGTACACTCGAACCAACACCTGACAACTTTTGAGCAATTGAACACC
>NC_140242.1:13308702-13336202 GCF_949987555.1 Borostomias antarcticus
CTAATTTTTATAGTTCTGGAAATGATTTAATGGAGTTGGTCAAGAGTATGGAACAGGAAATGG
Organism: Borostomias antarcticus; assembly: GCF_949987555.1. Classification (NCBI taxonomy): domain Eukaryota; kingdom Metazoa; phylum Chordata; class Actinopteri; order Stomiiformes; family Stomiidae; genus Borostomias; species Borostomias antarcticus. Next base: position 13,308,766 of record NC_140242.1, read on the forward strand.
TCAAACTTAAGAAATGGTTTGATATTAACAAGTTAGCATTAAATCTGAATAAAACAAAGTTTATGATCTTTGGTAAGAGAAAAAAGGAAGAAAATATTGTCTTGTCTATAGATGGAACTTGCATTGAAAGAGTTTCGGAACGATTTTTGGGTGTGATTTTGGATGAAGGTATGACTTGGAAATCACATATCTCATATGTAAGAAATAGATGTCAAGCAGTATTTTTGTATTAAACAAGGTAAGGTTAGATTATAGGGCAATGCAAACATTGTATTGTGTACTTGTACTGCCCTATATCAGTTATTGTGTGGAAGTGTGGGGTAACACTTATAAATGCAACACAAAGCCACTCTACCTCCTACAGAAGAGAGTGTTAATGTAATTTCAAGTCATCACCCATGTGTTCACTCCAAAAATAGTTTTTCTGTTTTCCTACTTAACTGTTGTTCTAACTTTGTAGTTCGTTCTCATAGATCAGTCTGTTAAAACTACAAATTCTTCCTGTGTGACATCACTTCCCTGTCCTCTTCATCCTGAAACTATGTCACTTCCTTTTTCACGTTATAAACTATCTACCTCGTCCTCAAGTGAACTCACTCAGCACGGATTCACTTCCTGTGCTAGAGTCCGACTCTGCAGGATCGTAACAGAATAAAACTATTGTCTTTGTTTAAAACCAGCTTGACCGACCACTCAGCGTGTTCTTTGAAATCTAAACTAAACCAAGTAAGATTTTTCATTTACAATATTTGGCGACGAGAAAAAAAAAGAGCTTTTGAAAGTCACTTTTGGGACGGCTGATCGGTTTTCGGCTTGTTTAGGCTGATCACACGGACGCGTGGCGTGCTTTCTCAAGGACGCGGGAGCTCAACCTCGGGGATGCTATCGTAGCTGGTAGGATATTACCCCGAGGCCCTGGTCAGTCTGGAAATTGCTGAAATCTGGTACGTTGTTTGAATCTAGGTTATAGTGGTCCCTTTAATTGCTCAGCTGTGATAACTTAGACAATAGGGTTTATTCGCACCGGTTGTTGTACATGTATGTCCTGGTTGTTCCTTAAAGCAGTTTTTTGAACCGCATGCCCGCTTAAAAACCTATAGAACTGAACCAGGGTTAGGTTTTTGTTAGCGAGGCATTTACAACGTTACAGTGCTAAATGGTGAAGTACTACACAACGTTATTAATCTCGGAAAGCCTTCTCTTTTGAATTTTTGTTATGGGATCCGCGTTGTCGGGGTTGCCATGACTCGAGGGGGCTTTGTTTATCTGAGGCTCGTAGTTTTTGTTTCTACTCCTGTTGTGAAGAGCATGACACAGAGATGGCTGTTACACTTCGAGAACTTTAAAACCCCGGGTGATTTGCTATTTGCTAGGTAAGTCATGAAGGCCTTATTTTGTTTCGTTTTGTTTGTTGACTTGGGTGTGTGTGTGTGTGTGTTTGTGGTACACGGTGTCTTTCGTCGGCGGGTAGGCTACATTTGGTTGTTTCCCTACTAACACAGTGGGTTGCAGCAACGTTGCACATAAGTTGTACTTAGGTAAGTTGCAACGTTACCATCAGGCGATGTTGTGACAACGTTCATCTAAGGTCGAAAATAACTTTACCCTCCTAAGTCTAATTAGACTTTTCTGCAACGTTGCAGAAACATTGGCAATATGGGTCCCTGCAACGTCATTAAATAACGTTGCAGTGACGTTGGATTAAAGTCCTATTAGGCTATCGGGCTATCCCGTGACGTCACTGCTTGCTTGGCTCACAGTTAAAGTAGGCAGGATTCTCTATCACTGCGACCCATGGTGGAAATCATGTGTTTAAAGGTGCCATCACCCCGGAATGTAATCAATGAAATAAGAGATTTGACACATGAATGCTCAATACAGATAAAAACAGAACAACCAATCACACTTCTGACCAAGTGAAATGATTGGAATGACCTGTCAAACTGCCTAATCAACCTGCACACAATTTGATGTTTCTTTTCTAATCTACTAACGGTTTATGCCCCCTTGCTGAAAACAGAGCTGGAGGGAGAGCACCTTTAAATGACACCCTCATGAGCAACTGGACTTTAGTTTTACATTTTCATAGTCACAGCTAATTATTGCAGATATGCCGTGCACAGGTACAAGAGATTACAATGAGAATACACAAGGTTAACCCCAAGCTTTATTTACAATTGGGCATCTAATCAATCGTGTACAACCACAGAAATCCATCATTTTTTATGTGAACAGGTACAAGACTACAATACTACAGGCTATCCTCAACTGAAGCTTTATTTACAATGTTGTGCACAAATCTGATTAGTCAACATCTGCAATAAACAATAGAAGACATTCTGCCCCATCATTAAACAAGACAAGAGGATGGCTTTTCTGTTTATAGACCCCATGTAGATTCTACAGCCTGCGTCACTACTAGGGAGTGTTTAGTACTACATTAAAACAATACATTACCTAATTAAACAATGCATTAAAAGAACTGTACCACAAAGGAACCGAGCAAACAGGCTAACCTCACTGTTCACTCAAATGACATGAATGAAATCACAAATTTCCATTATAGTCTCCCAGATAGACCCAGAACAAACCCTTCTCCCAGGTACCCATATATGAATGAGAACACCCCGCCCCCTCGCTATTCAAACAGGTGATTGATTATTTAATTTACATTCATGGTCGTTGTGTGGGCAATCTTGTCCATTGAGCCAACAATTGTGCGTCGTCCCCCTCAATGGACAGCTCGCTACCACACAATCCACTCCACTGGGACTACATGAATCACAGTTGCAGCTTGTCTAGAGGCTCATAGCAAAACATTTCACTGCTCGTTGCACTTGCAGTATGTGAGAAATATATTTGTCATGCGCAGACAGAGGATGATTGAATGGAGCTCTGGCTTGTCCAAAGGCCTTCTAACTCAGTACCTGAAACATCACAGACACACAAAGTTAGTCTTATGAAAGACACAACTCCACAAATCCAGTTTGTATGCATTTTCACCAAATTGGACCCTGTGTGTGTGCGGGGGCGAGGTGTTACCTGTTGTGGTGGTGCTCCATCCCTGAACTACTATGACGGTAGTTCTGCAGATACGAGGGGTCCTCTGGACTTGGCTCCAGGGGCAAGATTCCAAATCTGTAATAATGATCAGCCATCAGTGACATTTGTTCATCATCTAGAGGTGGTTGCATGTGCATGACACTGACTGTGTTAGATTAGTGTGAGGAGAGTGAATACAGCATAACCTCCCAGTAGTGTGTGTGTGCGTGCGTGCATGTATGTCTATGTGTGCTTTACCTGACCATGAGGGGGCTGAGCGTGGCAGTGTCTCAGAAGAGAGCATCTTCTCTTGGGTTTGTTCTGGGTCTGGAGAGCAGATTTTGTTCTCTGTAAAGCGCATTGTGTTTCCTCTGGGTATGAAATGTGCTATACAAATAAAGCTTTGCTTGATTGATTGATTGATTTTGGTTCCTGATTGTGGGCAGCTGTTATCTACTGTCTCTTGTTGGGCAAATGTGCAAATGTTAGGATTTGCAGTGTCTTATCAAAAACTGTGCAGAAGTCCCAAAAACACTGTGCCTTGTGGCTGCTCAATCTTGATCGCTCTTCTTGTCAGCTGTGATTTTGGTATGAATTTCCTGTCTGCATCTCTCTTCTGAAACCGGAAGGCATGAATCATGAAGGATGTGCATGGGTGATTGAAGAGAGGGGCAGGATTTGCGTAGACAAGGCAAAGAGCCATGTTGTCGTCGTCTCCAGGTATTCCAACAACTTCCACACACTGTTCATCCTCTGTGATGAATGCACGGTCCTTCTCCTGGCTTGACCTTTTCACGTTGTGTGGTTTGACATGCATGTTGAAATTCCTTTCCTGCAGTCTTTTAGCCACCTGCTTGATGGGATTGTTTCCAGACCGCACCAGCCGCTTGACGCCATGAAGGTAGTTTTCAAACTGGAATGCACTGCAGTTGTCCAGTCCGCCATATTTCTCTGCCTCAGCAGTAATGTGAACCAAACTGTGCAGATTGTACACCATGAAGTCATCGCCGTAGAGGAGTCTAGCTTGCGCAACAAAGTACTCCAGAAGCTCGTGGGCGTAGGTACTGTAGACTTTCAGGAGTTTTGGACACGCCAGAATGCCCATAGCGACACTGAACACCATGAAGTGTTTGTATAGTCTATCATCCAGAAGACCTTTCAGCACAAGTTTTCCAGTGTAGAGCATGAACTGGCGGAATTCTGTTGCTTTCCATCTCTCCACATGCTCAATCGATCGAGGCGACCTTGCAAAGTCTGATGGGATGCTGTTCTTGAGCTCACGCATTCTGTTGCCAAGTAATCCACATTGCTGGGCAGACATTCTGACACTTCGCTTTCCTTTTCTGGTCCAGGTGAGGAGCAGTTTCTTCATAACCCCAAGGCAACTCTGGTGCATGTAATCAATGGGGAATGCTGCAACCATGTCAATCGGCAAATCGGATAGTGGGGTGTCACCTCGATGGTGTAGCTCTTGCGTTTTGTTTCTAAAGGAGTGATTGTCCCTCAGAATCAGGCCATCTACTTTTGGGAATGTGACTCGACCAGTCACATAAGCACCCTTCTGCTCACACTTGTCACATCCATAATACCCAGTGCAGTATTTCGTGTTCCTTACAAGTGCGCGGGCAGGAGCATCACAGACAATGCATCGGACTTTAACCTGGAGCCTCTTGCCCCTGAACAGAAGGCCATTACTCATCGCAGCATTCAGGTCGGCAACCACCTCCTTCAAAAAGTCCAAGTCTTTGGGTTTGCTGTCCCCAGCAGTGAGAACTATAGGGAAGATCTTGACAGGATGAAGCTGGACAGCGCAGAGAACAGGCCACATACTTTGGCCTGAACTTTTGAACAGTGGTAGGCCATCCACATTAATGGACAATTCAACCTCTGTGATGTTTTCAAAATCTCCATGTGGGTATTGCTCAAGTGTATCACGTAACTGCTTTTCAAGTGAAAGTTGACTCCATCTCTGACCTCTTCTCAACAATAATGTCTCTGGGTGTTTGCATTACTGTACGGCTGGAGGAAGGCAGTTCTTGGTGGCCATGTTTTTGCAAGATCTTGAGCAATGCATCCAGGGCATTGAGCTTGACCTGATATGCATTTGTCCAGTCCCGCAATTCCTCACGCAGAGAGGCCGAATGATCAGAGTCTGTATCCTCTTGGGAATGTTCTGAGTCATCTTCGCGGTGATGATCCGAGTCATCCTCTCGCAGATGATCCGAGTCATCCTCTCTGCTGCCTGGAAGGGCGTCTTCATCCAAGCCAGGGACATCAATTCTCACCATCTCATCATCCTCCTCTCTGCTGCCTGTAAGGGCGTCTTCATCCAAGTCAGGGACATCAACTCTTGCAATCTCTTCATGATTATTATAGCTCTCCGCAGTGCCATCTATGGATTGCATGTGGCTGTGTTCAGCATTGTGGAGGGGCCGTTGAAACTCCCTAAGTTCCTTGAACATTTTGTGTCCAGCCCTCCAATGCCTTCTATACCGATTCCTTCTCTGTCTCCTTTCTTCCAAGTCCATCCTATAAAAAACACAAAAAAACAGAAGAGCCCTTTTAGAAATCTCAACATAACTGACAGACAATAGTGATTGTTTAGATGTGGGTGTTGAGTGTCGCGATATTTGATTTTAGTATACACGGTAGTTCCGGAAGTGGGGGGACAACGCACTGTTATGAACGGTGTTTCTGTACGTTCAGCCACCTACGACATGCTTGCTTTTTAATACATAAACAAACCTCTACGCATATTTAGAGTGTCCCTGTGGACAAATATCAACCCAGTGCATACTATTCAAAAGTCAATCCTTGTAAATATATTGCTAGCCGGCTAGTTATAGCTTATATGGCCAACAACACGTCGCGTAGCAGTGACGCGCCATACCCACAGACACAACGACGCTATTGTTAGCCTTTGCTAGGCGGCTAGCAATATTTTCAAGGCGAGTGACTTTTGTATATTACACAGTTGGTTGATGGCGAAAACTATGGAATACGTCAACAGGGACAATGCAAATATGAGGAAAAGAAATATATTGCTAGCCGGCTAGTTATAGCTTATATGGCCAACAACACGTCGCGTAGCAGTGACGCGCCATACCCACAGACACAACGACGCTATTGTTAGCCTTTGCTAGGCGGCTAGCAATATTTTCAAGGCGAGTGACTTTTGTATATTACACAGTTGGTTGATGGCGAAAACTATGGAATACGTCAACAGGGACAATGCAAATATGAGGAAAAGTGTAATTAAATCCGAAAAAAACAAACAGTTTCTGTCGGAGGTGGCCAAAAGTACACAATCCTACTGAACTGAACTCCAACAGAAAGCCATGATGGCGGCGTATACATGAACTGCATGGTTTGACCAGCCAATTTTAGGCTGGCTAGCTTTAAAAGGCTTGCCAGTGATACGAATTCGAAGGCGTTACTACCGTGTGTATGAAAAACATTACATCTGTTAATGCAGTGGGCAACAATAGTTAAAAACACAGGGGTGCTAACGTTAGCTTCAATGCCAGCCTGTCTGTTGTTTGCCCGCCCGGATAACAGAAAACGTATAACGTTAGCAGGTTACTGCAGGTTAAAATATTGCTAGCCGGCTAACCAGCTATACTGTAGCTGGTTAATGCACACTGTACTGACCTGAATTCAACAGTAGTACTTGGTTGTTGTTGTTGTTCCTCTTCTTCTCTGTATGGTAGCGAGCGAGGCGCTGTTTCAGATGTAGGCGAGAAGAAGACGAATTTTAAAGCGCCGGACATCCGCTTGCATCGGTGTGGTGGGATCCTATTGGCTAACGTGTACTGTAGTTGTACTGTCATTGGTCACGTTTTAACAAATAACTGGCCAATGGCTCGGCGACTGAGGATTCAGGTGGGGCATTTAAACCCCCAGACCACGAAGAAAAATAAAGAGAGAGACGCAGACGAAGAAGAGAGAAGACGCAAACACGAAGAGAAAGACGCAAACCCGAAGAGAAAGACGAACGCGAACACAAAGAGACTAATTACTTTTACCGTTTCTTCGAAAAATGACTTCAAGGTAAGAGCGCACTAAGTTACATTTGTACATTACCAGCGCAGGCCTGCGTTAAAATCCACGTTAGCTAACGTAGCTGGTGGTTTGTTTTGTTAGTTAACTCTAAAATGGCCGCTGGACTGAGGGAAATGTGAATTGTTTGTTTGTTCGACTGATCACGTTGGGAGCTCGCTCGTGTCAGGCTTTCTAAGGCCATCACGAATCTTAGGCTAATTTTACATAGGCAACAGTGAAGGCGAAGCCAAGATAATGCTTTATATATTTGCCATTTGTCTGTAAAGTGGGACACTGCCACCCACGAGGTCATCGCGGTGCCTAAACTAGCTTGTTGTTTCCCACACACACTTAGCCGCCATTGACCGCATCTGTCCTGGGCAGATGCCGGCAGAGAATTAAAAAAAAAAGGATAGAATAGTGGCGAGTCACTCATTACTTATCGGCTGTAATGACTTGTTGAATTGTTGTTTTAGTCGCTTCTTCCCCTCTGCCTACTTTCCCATAGGGTTATGTGTTTATAACCTGAATTTTTTTTGTTTATTGGGCAGACTGTATTGCAGTGTGGAGTTTCTGGGGGAGGACACTGTGTCGGTTGTCCCAGTATCCTGGCTCTCCAAAAAGGATGGGGTAAGAACATGTTTGTGTGAACAATGTTTCTGATTGCCTTTTCAATAGTACAGGGAAGCGGGTACTAACATGGTTTCACTCACAGTTGCAGATGTGTTCCTGGCCGATGAACAAAGTCAGCCAACGGATAAAGAGCTGCGTGGAACCTAACCCTGGCTGGGCGCTCCACAGAGTCCGGGTTTTCCCCAAGTCCACAACTGGTACTGTTTGCATTTTAAGCTGTTAAAAAATACTGATGGGGGGGAAAAAGATCATGACTCATTATTCTGAGGAAAAAGGATGGCTGAAATGTATTGATTATGGTACTTTATGCACACAGATCATTACGAAGGTGCCAGGCTCATGGCAAAAGTCTTTGAGCAGCAGTCGTCGATGGACGAGAGCCAGGACGTTAGAAAGAGACGGCGCAACACGCGCTATCACTCCAGTGACGAAGGTAATATACTAAAGTGCATTCAACAGTCCCAAAAGAGTAGTACTTTTGAAATCGTGAGCTAATTTAGTGATATTCCACTAGATATTCCAAGCCCCGGGCAGCCATTGGTCCCCACTATGACGGCCAAAGACCAGCAGTCGTCGATGGACGAGAGCCAGGACGTTAGAAAGAGACGGCGCAACACGCGCTATCACTCCAGTGACGAAGGTAATATACTAAAGTGCATTCAACAGTCCCAAAAGAGTAGTACTTTTGAAATCGTGAGCTAATTTAGTGATATTCCACTAGATATTCCAAGCCCCGGGCAGCCATTGGTCCCCACTATGACGGCCAAAGACCAGGTGCCAGGTGCCGGAGTTGAAAGGCCTCTGCCAGCGGTCCAGTACAATCCATGTGTGCTGTACAATCCAGGTATGCATGTTTGTGTTGAAATGAAATGTCTATGCCTACTGCACACTGATAGTTGGACTATTTTTTATTTATTTTGAATACCATTTTACTCATCTTGCAGATTTTCCAAGCTTGTCCCATGTGAGCGAGTGGGGCCCACGCCCCATGTATAGCACCCCAGCCAGATCTTACAGCACCCCAGCCAGACCAGCCAGACCAGGTAAGAGTGGCATGTACTGCTGTGGTGTCTAATGCCAGAAGCCAAAGCCAACACCATAAAGTTTCCTGCTAATCCCATTCAGTTAGCTCTGTGATTGGCTTTTTTAGATTGAATACCATTTACTCATCTTGCAGATTTTCCAAGCTCATCCCCTGTGAGCGAAAACCATATGAGCCCAGGCCTCATGTATAGCACCCCAGCCAGACCAGGTAAGAGTGGCATGTACTGCTGTGGTGTTGTGATGTCTACCTGTTAATGTCTTAATTTATTTTCCTTCAAATGCCAGAAGCCAAGGCATGCTGCCAACACCATACAGTTTCCTGCTAATCCCTTTCCTTTATCCCTTTTGTTTTTCAGTTAGGTCTGTGATGCCGTCGCCCAATAAAACGGCTCCAGCACCATTGACTCCGTGTACCCCTCTACCTAATCGATGCTGCTCTGCAGATGCTGGTATGGGACTACTTCATGTTGCATGCAGGGATATATTTTGAGTTTCATTTAGTTTTATGTCAATGTACTTATAGCCACATCTGTGTTTATCTAGATTTCCAGAGGTCTGTACATCAGCAGTTCTCAGAGATGCGGGAGCAACTCCGTGAGCTTGCACGGACTGTGAGGGAACTGGCCCAGAGCATGCGGCCTGTGGAGTCTGGAGCCCAGGGAGAAGTGCTGGATGTACTGAACCCTGCCCAAACGGACGAGGAGCTGCAGGTCTGTGAGGCCAGGTTGAAGGACCGGGAACATCAGAGGAAGATGGTGAGTGTCTGCAGGGCAGAACTTTGTCTTATTTTTGCAGTGCAGGGAAGGGTACAGTAAATGACTGTCTTTGTTTTGCAGACACAATACCTAGGTGCCATTGGTGGCAGAGACTTGGCGGACACAGTCCGGCGGGTGCTGTCAGCTGTAGCCACACATGCGGTGTGGAGCGCCTACAGTGTGCACGGGAAGAAGGGGAAGAAGCCACTGAAGAGTATGACACTCTTCAATGTTCTAACACGTAAGAAATGGTTCATATTTTGAATATTTTTTAATACATTGTCTTTGTTCCATGACCGATGTGAATTGAAACCATTACCTTTCTTGATAACTTAAAGGTGCAGTGATGGTCTCCATGCCGAAGGCTACGATGGCGGAGGTGGCCGCCCAGCTGCAGGAGACATTGAAACATGCCCCTGCTAAATGCAGAAGGGTAAGTGATGTCTTTTTTTTTGGTTTCTCCTACCCAGTGACACTGCATGGTTCCAAAGATTGTGTACCACTTTTTTGTGCATGTATGTGCGTTGTGTATTTACGGCCATTTCATTGTGTCTTTAGGTATCTGCAGAAGTCCGCCTGAGCACAGCCCATCCAAGAACAGTCCATCTGAGCACTCCCCAGCATACTGATGAGGAAGACTTCCCTTCCTAGCTGCCCCCCAACCCATCTGACACCCACCCGCAGCCCATCTGAGCACAGCAACCCACCCCCCCCCCCCAGCCTATCTGAGCACAGCCTGCCATTTTTTGTAAATACTTTTTTGTAAATAACTTTTTTTTTGGTTTTTTTTTTAAATACTTTTTTTTTTTTAAATTGTTTATCATTTGTAGGCTAGATATTGTGTACTTTTTTTAATAAAATAAATTGTTCTTGACTGAATGGTGTTGTGTCATAACTTTTGTACCATAATTTTGCTTGCTGCATTGACTATGACATTAATAGGCTCTTTGCACAAGCTCCACTACTTCCTGACACTCTACAGGCGTATTTCTTTCCTGGCCTATACTAGTGGATGGAAGTGATTGATCAGGTGTGCTGCACACCGGATTCATGGCAATTGCTATCCAATAGTATAGGACGGTAAAGAAATATGCCTGTAGAGTTTCAGGAAGTAGTGGAGCTTGTGCAAGGAGCGGATTTGTTCTGTAATGCAAATTATAAATGTAGCCAACGGAAGTGTAGACCACGTTGCAGCAACGTAACAAAGTAATATATAAACGTGTATACAACGTTGCAGCAATATACATCGAAATCATCGCGGAAATCACAACGTTGTGTACACATTGCAGGCACGTTGCAGACACGTTGGACCTGCACGTTGCAGCAACTTGTGTGCAGATACCGCGTTTGCGTTGCATGCACGTTTAACTTGACGTTGAGTGGACCATACCAAAGTCTAAATTGCACGTTTCTGCAACATTGCTGCAACCTGATTGTGTTAGTAGGGTTGCTGCGTCCTGCGTTTTGTGTTTCATGTGAAGCTGAGGCTTCTTAGATGTTGGATCCATTGTATGTTTAAGTCTACACCAAGGTAGATCTGTATTTGTTGATTTTGTATTGGGATTTGAGGTCCTGTTTTGTGTTTACTGTTAAACCCATGTTTATGCTGTGTGTTTTGTTTTATGCTGGTTTTGGTTTGTGTACGTTTCTGTGATTTATTTTCATGCTGGCTGCATTCTGGCTAGGCTACTGTTCTTGTTCTGCTCCAAGCTAGCTATTTTCTCTGTTAGCTATGGTTTTCATTCTATTGTTTCAATGCTACCTTCCACGTGCTAGCTAGTTCATCCACATGTTGATTAGCCCACGTGTTAGTACTTTCTTCTAACTTTGTGCACACATGGTTAACTTCCGGTTTTGCTGCTTGTGTGAAAAAAAAAAGAAAAAAAAAAGAGAGACTTGCTGTTTTCCCTCGTGGTCCACCATTTTGAGGGTCCACCATTTTGTTCTGCTACCTTCTTGGCTAGTCTTCTGAGTCTGCCATTTTGTTTGAAAAAAAAAAGAAAAAATATATAACAGGAAAAAAAAAAGAAATCTCTCAGCACAGCAGTGATTTGGTCGAGTGAGTAGTTTTTTTTACTGTACTTTTGACATTGTTTGTATTTCGTTCTCATACTTTCTTTGAAAATGGGCACTACTCCTTGCACACCACAGAAAGACATTTTAATTGGTGCTGCCAGGACTGTTGCAATGCAATTTGGTCCTTCTGTTTGTGAACAAATTGCATTATGGGCTAAATACAGTGATTTTCCCACTGTATCAGGTACCTTATCTGTTAAGTTGCTATGAATAGTGAAGGGACAGCTGGAGAAGTTTGAATTAACTAAGCTAGGTAAGAAGTCACAGAACCACATTAACTGGTCTTATTTTTCTGTCTGGGAGACGACTGCAAATAACTTATTATTAATTCCTCCATCAGATAATGATGATCTGTTAAGCACATGTAGGCTGTTTCCTGATCCACACGTGGCAGGCCCCCAGGCTCAACCAGCCCCCGCTCCAGGCCCTATGCATGAGGCCCCACATCTAGCCCCTGCTCTGGCCCCCTTTCCTGCTCTAACACCTCTTGTCAAACCAACTGTTGGGCCACCCCCAACCTCCTTGATTCAAGCCACAGCCCTTGCTCCTGCAGTGTTACGATTTACGTCCCCTCCTGTTGTTCAGCCATCTGTCACCTCTGCGCCTGCTACGTCTCAGGTATCAACTCCCTTGCCTTTAACTGGTACTATTTTTGGAGCCCCCTTACCACAAACTCTTTGGATGTCTAAAATATCGGCCCCTCTAGGTTATTACTCTTCTGACACCCCTCCCTCTGGGCCCTCTTCCATTGACCATATGGTTGCTTTCCCTGTGTCATACCCTCCTGCTGTGTCTCGCCCTCCAGTTGGTGTCTCTGTGACCCCTGATCACACCTTTGCCACTGTCACCACAAATCTGCCCCATCCCTTTGTTCCTGCTTCTAACTTACAAGATGACCATCCAGGTTATGCTAGAACTGCTAATTCTGTTGAACATCTGGTTACTGAGTTTGGTAAACTGTGCCAATTGCCAATAATCCGTCTGCTCAATGAACAACGTGAAGATGAGATAAAAAGGGACTCTGCAAGACTGCAGGCAGCGCAGTTTAGGTACTTCAACAACAACGCTCGCACTGGGCAACAACAGACGGGTGGACAGCGACAACAATCAGTGGGGTTCAGAGATAACCAGGGATATTCACAACAAAACAGCAAGTTTGACCGATCTAATAACCGTTGTTATTTCTGCAACCGCAGAGGACATTTACAGAGGACATGTAGACTATACGCTAGAATACAGAAGTCTTCTGTTAGTACTCCACAGGGTGGTGGATTCTGACTAGATCAGATATATATTTCAGTAGGGAAAGTCTAGGGAGAGTTAGGGTGTACGTGACAGGGGGGAAAGGGAAAGAGAAAAAAAAAATCATTCATATTTGCCAATATCTTAATCTGCATACAGCACTGTCTAACAACCTAATTGTAATTGTTTTTTAAGATCTCATGTTTATAGCTGATTTCAGATGCACATTCATTGGTTCTGAGTTTTACAGACAACTGTCGTTCCTGGACTACCGGATGAATGCCAAACCGGTTGGAACCGCAAGTATTTTAATAATTTGAGATGACTGCCAATTAAAGTTGTGTTAGATGATGCTAACTTCACACTCAATTCACTGTATTGTCATATTAACCTAATGCATTCAGATCTGCTTTGCGGACTAGTTTTCAGAGGTGTTGTGACTCCAACACAATTGATATCATCCATCCTAAGAAGGTAAAACCACCACACTTCAATATCATATTCTTGAAATATTGAAAAAAAAGAGAAAAAAAAGACATCACTCCAATTTATCGAAACTGTTTTCTATGATTTATTTTGTTATGTTTATGTACCTCCGGCGCATAATTTCTAAGAAGACCTGGTGTTACCCACAAGGGTGATGAGAAATTGAAACGTCTTTTATTTTTGACTGTCTTTTCTTTTGTCCGTCTTTTATTTTGTCTGTTTTATTTTGTCTGTCTTTTATTGTATGTAAACTGCCCATGCAGCTCTGTCTGTGCGTCTGACGGCCCACAGAGACAGCTGCATGGTAAAACAAATGTGTCACATATTATTTCTGAAGTTTGTTTACAAATGTGACAGCGGCTGGTGATTTGGTCCGCAACTCGGCAAACCCCGAAATGCGCTAGGGGGCAAAATAACTAAAAAAACTTTTTTTTTCGTTTTTTGTTTTTTTGGGTATTACCAAAGTTGAAGTTGTGAAGAACCTACTTACTATAACAGACAACAGTTTTAGGTTCACAAAATACGTTTAATTAGTCTGCAAACTAAGCTCGTTTTTAGCTGATTTCGAGCCGGGCTTGGGGGCGGGCAGATCGATTAGCATGATTTGGTTTCATTGGCTATTGCTTCCGGGTTCTCCGCCCCCCACCCTTCCCAAACAACACGCCAGCTTTGTTTACATTCGGTCCCTAGTTCAACCATGGATGCTACAGCTTTTGCTAAAGAGAAGACGGGGATGGCATCCAGGACATGGAAAGAGTTTTAAGAGCAGCTAAAACTCCAGCAGAGCAGGACTCGTTCGTACACGGAGTTTATTCTTGATGTCCTGTGATACAGAGATGACTGTATCAGCAAAGCAAGTTGCTACCAAGCGAACGCGAACGAGGTACCAGATTCACACCACCGCCAAGCATTCTGCTTTGCTTTGGGGTAAGCTGATCTTTATACTATCTGTGCTGTTTACATTACATTAACGTTAGTCGTTTAGCAGAAGCTCCTTTCTAAACAAGTGACTAAGTCTAGCTAGCATAACAAACTAACAAAGGCTAGCTAGCTAACGTTAGCTAACATGCTAGTTAGCTGAGCTAGCCCTTTGTTCCTAAACTAGCCAGCGTGGCAGCTAATATCGAGCTAGGTAGCTATATTATAGAGAGAAACAGAATGAGAGAGCATGAGAGCTATGGTAGTCTGACACCTTTGTTTTTTGTTTTGGTTACAGGATGAGCAAAAAGGTGAGGATTTGCAGCTCTCCCTTGGCCCCTCCATACCAGCCAGCAAGAAGATCACTATACACTACAGCTTTGATTTTGCACAACAGGTGAGAATACGTTCATCCTATCATGCATTAGCTAGTCTATTTAATCAACACATTCTGGTACTATTTTATCTATATGGAGTGCCAGTACTGTGGGCAATAGTTTAATGTACTTTCTTCCTTCTATTCTATTGCAGTTTTGATGCTGAGAGACCTGGCATGGTTGTGGCCAGAGAACACCGTGATGCACCGGCAGTCGAGTTTCAGCTGCTGCGCAAGCCTGATGTCCTGCCCCCCAGAGAAGGTCTTCTTGTGCAAGCCCCACCCGGACTGGACATGGCCAGACAGACGTATCTCTTTGACAAGATCAGAGAGTTCTGTTCTGATGAGGGACGAGACGTCACATGTCCCCCGCCAAACTCCACAGCAGCTCAGAACAAGACTGTCCGCTTGTAGATTCACTGCAGATCATCAGGACGGACAGCACTGCAGGAGAAAGGCCACAGCCTTTTCCTGTTTGTATACTGAAGCGTTGCTTGTTCTCTTGCACAGACTTGCCCACACTTGCACAGACTGCATTGTCAGACTATTGAATACTGAGCCGAGTACTGTTGTTATTACCTTGAGTATTGAGCTGGGGACTGTTATTACTTTGTTGTACACTTGATCACAATGAACACTATGCACCTTGTCTATAAAACAGACAACTGACTGTACACTTTAACACTTAGACTGTTGCCTTTTTTTGTACACTTAACTACTTATGCTTGTACTTTATATCATGTATGTGACAATAAAGAACGTTAAATTTGAACTTCATCTTATATTGTTCTTAACTGCATTCACAACACAAGATTAATACTGACTCAAAGAGTGTGGGGTCATCAGGAGAGAGCACCCCACTTGGCTGCCACTCTCAGTTAATACACCAAGTTGACAGCCACTCTGACAGATAATGACAGATCGTCCAGTGGGGGAGTGGCTGGGGGTGCGGTTACCAGGCTATTGTTCACGCCCATTACCTGGCAGTCAGAGGTGTGAAAATGTTGGAGAACTTTGGAGGGAGATTTCTCAGCTAAGTTGATTTGGCAGTATTAGCATTCAAATAAGCATATCTTCTTCAATTATGTTCAGATTTCAATGTATGAGACCTCATTTGAAAGCTTACAATGTGCACTTTCATAATCTGTAATAAACTGAAAAATGAAAATGCCTAGTTGAGGACCAAATTACCAGCGGCGGTCACATATTTGATTTGTATGTTTGAGTTTTATTATTTGCTTGCAATATGCGGATATTAGTAAGTTTTTATGGTGTGAAGGGGGCAGGAAATATACGATTTTCTTCATCCTGTTCCCTTTCGGCATGGTGGTGTATAACTGAATGTTGAACAGTCAAATTAGTTTTGTGGTACTGTATCTTTGTGGACACACATCAATGTACGAATAAACTAATAAACTAAACTAAACAATGTTGACCATCTGTTAGACTAACGTTAGCTAGCCAGCTGCATAACCAGCTTTTAGGTTTTAGCTAGCTTACTAAAATATATATATATATATATATACATGTATTACAGACCATCCTTACAGTTCTATGACATTACTGTTGATTACAGTTCAACCGAAAGTAGCAGAAGGTCAATGGTAAAACTTGCCTGTGGGCACATTATAACTTCATAAGAAAATGTTCAGGAATGAGGTCCAATGATCTTGTTTTTTCTTGTTTATCGAACTATCTGGCATGGATGACCTTGAGGCCAGTGCAGAGCTGGGCCTACCATCACCACTGGACAGCAGCTCTCCTACCCCGTCTTGCAGCTCAGGAGCTCAAAGCTCCTCGTCCTCATCTCAGCAGGCCAGACAGGGTAAGAAGTTGGGCTTGTCTGAGGACGACTTAATAATAGGCTTCACCAGACACTATGCACACATTGTATTACAGTACTACTTTCATATAGCCTACTGTGCATGTGCACTGATCATACTGTCCTATATTGTTGTTGTGCACAGGAAAAAGGAAGCGAGAGACCATGGAGCTTCTGCAGCACATGGACAGGGCAGATGAAAGGTTCTTGCAGCATAGCAAGGGCCTGAACAACATCAGACTGGAGAATATGACGGCCATGGCAGAAACAATGGCTGAAGCAAGAGCAGATGCAAGGGCAGACACCAGGGAATTGCTTGGACTCATTGGGCGCATGGTGGCGGTGATGGAGGCTCAATCGAAAAAATGATTTTTTTTTTTTGATTCATATGATTTATTAAAAAAGATTCAGATTATTCATTCAGATTGCACTTTGTTTAAAATTTAAAAATGAATAAATTTTTCTAAATAGAATTGCCTTGGTAGATTGGTAGATCAATGTGTTCTTATTTACAGTACAACAAACAAATAATGGTACAAACATTGGTAGATCAATGTCTTCTTATTTACAACAAACAAATCAACAAATTATACTAGTGTTGACAAAAGAAGGCCTACAGCTTCAAAACTGTCAGTAATGCTGTTGTAAAAAAAACCAAAAAACAATAACAAATAATAATAATAATGGACTCATAGGCATCCAAAAAGACATTCAAACGCATATTTGGCAAAAATTGGCACACATTGACACAACAATATTTGTACTGCTCGTCACGATGGCAACAGACAACGTTTATGTTCAAGAAGAAAGGTAACATTAGCTACAGATGTTCAACTTCTGACAGTGTGGTGATGAGTGGGCATGTAAACAAAAAACATCCCTCGTTCTGCCTATTAAAGTAGTCCATCAAAGCAGCTATGACGTTGCCCCCTTGTGGATCACCGTGTTCTGGTACTGCCTGACCAGCTGGCTGGATGTCGTCTACATTAGATTACATTACATTACAGTCATTTAGCAGACGCTTTTATCCAAAGTCTACATGTCTGTCTGGGAGCTCTTACATGAAGTTGTCTCCATGCTCCTCACAGATGTTGTGTAGTACGCAACAGGTAAGAGCCATTTTCTTGCACAACTCAAGCTTACAGTCATTCCTTTTCAGGAGGCACCTCCACCGTCCTTTTAATCTCCCAAAACACATCTCCCCAACTGATGGTGCACTGCTCAGCCGGTAGTTATACTTTCGCTGTTGAGGCATCAGTCTGCCAGTGTCAGAAAAGGGCTTCATGAGCCAGTCCTGCAGGGGGTAGGCTGGATCACCGATTAGATAATGTCCAACCTCACATCCAGAGATGGTGACTTTGTTTCGCTTGAGTATTTCCCCATCACTTAACATGTCCCATAGATGTGACTGTCTTAATACCCTTGCGTCATGTACACTGCCTTGATAACCTACACATACATCCCAGATAAGGCCTCTGCCATCCACAACAGCTTAGAGAACCACTGAATGCCACCCTTTGCGGTTGTAGTAATCTTGGGGATACTCTTGGGGATACTCCTCTGGTGCTAGTATTGGGATGTGGCTTCCATCTATTGCCCCTACACACTGAGGTACTCTCCATCGATTGTTGAAAAAGGTGGCCATTCCTACCAGCTTGTCATTATCTGGAAATACAATGTGCGCTGGAAGCAGCACCCTGATGGTCGAGTTGCAGAACCCCTGGACGCAATTGAATACGGTGGATAAGCCCACCCCAAAAAGATGTATTCACTGCCGGTGGCCAGCTTCCAATTGAACTCGTTTCTGGATTGGGACAGAGAAACGGTAGTTGGTGTTCCTTCTCCCCATGGCATGCCTAACCCGACTGCAGATGTACTCAAATGACTCCCGGGACACACGGAAATTCTGCACAAATTGTTGAGGTGTAAAATCCGGCACGTGTCCCACCAGTAGTGTGATCGTGGGTGTGCCCAGACAACGGGTGACCTCCGCCTTGCCATCAGCCACAAGATAACCTGAAAAAGCAAAGATCGGTGTATCATTAATTCATTATTTGTGTAACTGTTGTGTAAATTAATTAGTTTGTGTTGTCCGGTTGTGTTATATTCAGGCGTAGGACTATGGTTTTAGTAAAAATGTGATAGCCTGCCTTTAGCCTATACTGACGCTAGATACATTGTATCGCAACTGACGTTAAGTACCGAGTGTTACCTTTCAAGATCACCAAACGTTGTCCGGTTTTATTTAGCCTACTATTCCTATTATTTACTACATTTACGGTTTTAGTTGAAAATAAAAGTGACATTCATGTAAACACTGGTGTAAATGCCTACTGTATCCCTAGACGCTAGCTACCGTTAGATCCATTGTATGACTAATTAGAGAGTGTTACCTTTCTTCTTGAACATAATCGTCGTCTGTAGCCATCGTGACGAGCAGTACTAATCCGTTGTGTCAGTGTGTGCCAATTCTGCCAAACATGGGTTTGAAGGTCCGTTTGGATGCCAATGGCGCCGATATAAATCCGTAAGGCAAGGAGCAACACTTGTAAACATCTGATGTCTGCCATCATAGCGTTGTTGTGCTTGAAGTTGCCGCTGTTGCGTTGTTAGGAGACAGACAATGACGTAGTGACGTGGCTCTGGTCGCTGGAAAGGCAAACAGGTTTGCGGAAGGTTCGCAAGTTGAACCAGCTCCGAACCGGCACCAGCACCGGCCCAGAACCAGAACCAGGTTCGGATTGATGGAAAAGGGGTACCAGTCCCTCTCTCTTTCTCTCTCGTTGTCTCTCTCTCTGTCTCTCTTTCTTTCTCTCTCTGTCTCTCTGTCTCTCTCTCTGTCTCTGCCTCTCTCTGTCTCTCTCTCTCCGTCTCTCTGTGTGTGTCTCTCTCTCTGTCTCTCTCTGTCTGTCTCTCTGTTCAGTTGTCTTTCATCCTCTTCTCTCAAACCGAAAACCTTTCTCTGTGTGTTTAAAAAAAAATTCATTTAACCTTTATTTCAACAGGCGAGTCATTAAGAACATTCTCATTTACAATGGCGGCATGTGTGTGCATGTGTCTTTGTACACGTGTGTGTGTCTGTGTGTGTGCGTGCATCTGTGTGGGCTTGTGAGTGTACATCTGTGTGTGCGTGTGTGTGTGTGCAGTGCATGTTGAGGAATGAGAGTGATTACCTGTCATTGATTTCTCATTCTCTAGCTCTTTAATCTGCCATAATTGGCTATTTCAACGCGCAAATAGCCACTTTAATTGCAGGCTGGGAGGTCATTATTATTGGCTATTGCCTAGTGACAGGCAACCAATTAATCAGTTGACCAGGACCGTATGTGCTCTGATTGCTCAAAGAGGAGAGTACAGTGCTCAATGATCATAGCCAAATGATCTAGCCTACTTGTGTTCATGAGGAGGATAATGATATAACTTAGGCAGTCGGCAGTATTTTTTCAGCTTTCTTTCCTGCCTTTGGCAGTAGCGACTGTGTTGCGCCTGGATTATATAGTTCATATTTCTATAATATAGGCTTTTTCTATTTTTTCTATAATATAGGCTCCTCTTGTGACGGATCTTGGTTATGCGTATTGTTTGCCTTGTCCATGGCTGTGTCCGAATACCCATACTAAGGTATGCAATTGGTCATTTCGTGCAAATACCTCCCCTTTTACCGTGAACGTTCTCATACTGTAGCTAGATTGGACCAGCTGGGTAGATTTAACGAGTTGATAGCCACCGTCGTAGTACCGTTTATCAATGATTGCAGTTGCTTAGTTCATTAGAGCGAGCTAGCTAAAATATATCCTGGGTATGTTGAGCTAGCTTCGTAGTACAGGGTTAGGGTTGGTCTTCTGGTGTGAAGAGCCAGACTCCTGGTCTTCTGGTGTGAACAGCCAGGCTCCTGGTCTTCTGGTGTGAACAGCCAGGCTCCTGGTCTTCTGGTGTGAACAGCCAGGCTCCTGGTCTTCTGGTGTGAACAGTCAGACTCCTGGTCTTCTGGTGTGAACACCCAGACTCCTGGGGCCTCATTTATCATTGAGGTACGCCTTCTTTTACACAGTCTTTTTCGCGAGTTCAGGCGTACGCCATTTGCCCCCCCCCACATTGCGATTTATCAAGCCGAAAGGGCGAAAATTTAGTCGCCTTTCTCCGCGCTTTTGTAGGACACCTCTCAACTTGTCCTACCGATTTACACGGTGTTCTACACCCTTTTTGAACACAGGGGGAACTGGCGACGCAGGTGGTGCGTCGGTGAATTACTATGTTTGACGGAGAGAATAAGAGCGACAGTTCATGAACGCACAATCATGTAGGCTAATAGGCCAATTCAGCACAAACATATATCGCAATGCAAGATTAGACGTGTCCTCTAACCGGCTCATTCATGGTTCGATATGGATTTGTTCCCCAAACTGTACCTATGCGCTGTCCCAAACCCTTCCGCGCTATATGTCACACACTTAATGCAGGCACTCCATCAAACGGCAATAATTGACCAATTAGATTGTCATTAATATGTGATCATGTGGACCTGTTTGCTCTTTGGTAAGCATATAAATGACAGTCCTCCTGTGCGTAATGCGAGCCTAAATGAATCCGGCGCTACTCGGCCTACTGGCCGAGATAGAACTCCAAAGAGGTGACGGCGATGGCGACTGCACCCACATAAGGGCACCATCAGTGAATGAATACGTCTATGTGAATCGCTAAAATGTGCACACTAGAAATACCCAAATCATATGTGACGCCGACATGCTCATCACAAGTGTAGTGGCACGGTGGCCTGGCTCCACGCATGACTCATTCATCCTGGCGCACAGCAGGGTAGGGCTAGACTGGAGGCAGGCGCTGCGCGTGACGGCTGGCTTGTTGGTGTGTCCATAGCCAAGATACATATTCTTTGTCTTATTTACTTTTAATCTTTATTAGCATTTTCCATCCATACAACGACAATACAATAAAACATAAAAACCTACAATAACAGCTTATGGGTACATCCATCCATGCAGCTTTTTTTTCTTACTCAAATATGACAATTTTAATATTAGTGGTATCATCACACTTCCTTCTATAATCCATCCATTTTTCCCATCTCCCTTCTAACTTTCCTTCCTGCATCCTCAATGCATGCGTGAACCTCTCCCTAACATACATCTCCTCCACAACACCCACCACTGCTCCTTGGTTGGGGGTTCCACCTTATACCAAGCCCTCGTTATTGTCTTTTTACTAGCAACCAATAGTACTTTCACTTGATTCTGGATGAGTGGACCTCACCAACTAGCACATGCACCTCCGTCTCCGACAAGTTCCTCTTCTTAGCTCTTCGTTCCATGTTTCATTGTCCCGCCTGGGTGCTCCACGCTACCTTTTTAAGCCGGTTCCTTCCGGGAAACCACGTTTGGCCACTCATGGTTTTGACCATATATGGTTGAATTTGGGCGTGGCGAGGGCGGAACACGGGGCGCGTGCGCGTACGCTCTATTCTCCGCCAGTCTCGGATTTCAGAGCGTACGACATGTTTGATAGATCCGAAAAGCGTGTAAATATTCTCGTCGTACGCTACATTTCGCATTTTCCGCGTTTTCGTCGTACGCCCTCTTTTACACCAGGATTTACACGCTCTTTGATAAATGAGGCCCCTGGTCTTCTGGTGTGAACAGTCAGACTCCTGGTCTTCTGGTGTGAAGAGCCAGACTCCTGGTCTTCTGGTGTGAACAGCCAGGCTCCTGGTCTTCTGGTGTGAACAGCCAGACTTCTGGTGTGAACAGCCAGACTCCTGGTCTTCTGGTGTGAAGAGCCAGACTCCTGGTCTTCTGGTGTGAAGAGCCAGACTCCTGGTCTTCTGGTGTGAACAGCCAGGCTCCTGGTATTCTGGTGTGAACAGCCAGCCTTCTGGTGTGAACAGCCAGACTCCTGGTCTTCTGGTGTGAACAGCCAGGCTCCTGCTCGCCTCACTACTGATGCTTCACGGCGCTCTCGCATCCAATCTCGCAAATTTGCATCAGCGAACGTAGATGTTGTTATGGTTATATACAGTATGTTGTTATGGTTATAAACAGTATGTTGTTGGTACGTAATAGAGTCCAGGTTCAAGAGCACCGTCCAGATGACATCCAGTTTTGCTGTGTTCAAGTGCACCTTGGAAAGATTGTATCCATCATATTTACGAGTTACGAGCAGAACCCTAACCCTAACCCCCAAAGGTCCTAATTGCGAGTGGGAAATTGGGAAATAACGATGATACCCGGCATTCCGAGTTGTGATGTTGCATGTTGTTTTGGACAGCAAAAATGGCATAAAGTATGGAAGTCGTCAGCTTATTGAGAGCATAAAAGTATATATTTCATTATTCTGTTCATAGTAGCTACTGTATCATTTTCACACTTTAGTGTATTCAGCCATTAGCTGTAGCAAGCACGCAAACGTCCTTTCCTATTGAAGCATGCCAGGCATGTGTGATACTAATGCTACAACATTGATGAGGGAGTCTAAACGTTAAATGAAAGAAATAATGTTAGTGTAACTATCCCTTATTATATTAGCCTAACTATCCCTTGTTATATTAGCCTAACTATCCCTTGTTATATTAGCCTAACTATCCCTTGTTATATTAGCCTATGCCTTGTATTCTCTGTTACTAGATGAGTCCATACTGGGACAAAATAGGACCAGGAGCTCTGTGCTACTTACTTTCGTTCTGGTGTCCATGTTTGATGTTTAGTTGCCCTTTCTGACCAAGAGCACTTCAATGCGTGCTTATCGTAATTACCACTTCACAACTGGTAAGTATGAGCTTCCGAAGTGCACTTGAACGCAGCATTTGAGAGGCACAGAATGCTAACTGATAACGAGTTGTTTGTGTCACGGGTACCTTGGCAGCATTGTTCTGTCCGTGGGATTAATGCCAGATTATGGGAACGGAATCCTCCTCATCGTTTTCTTCCCATTGTCTATAAATGTAATCCTGAAAATCACATCATAAACACAGATCCGTCTCAGAGCTTTCTCTGTTCTAGTACGTTCTATCGTAGATATTTCACACGTCTGTGGCGCGAAGTGGTTGGGAAGTAGGTCAGAGACAAAGAGACGAGAGTTCCACGACAGTTTGTCACACCTGTCTGTCTGAGTGGCTGAGCTCAGCACTCCGGACCCGGCCGACTGTGTCTGAACCACCCCGGACCCCGGTGATGATGGCTATGATTGCCACAGAGATATTTCTTTATTTTTATTGCTTTCTCTCCCTTTCTCTCTCTCTCCCCCTTTCTCTCACACCAACACACACGCAAACAGGCAGATACACACCATACACACACCCTCTCTCTGCCCTTCTCTCTCACACATTAACACACACACAAACAGACACACGCAGATACACACCATGCACACACTCTGTGTGTGTGTGTGTGTGTGTGTGTGTGTGTGTGTGTGTGTGTGTGTGTGTGTGTGTGTGTGTGTGTGTGTGTGTGTGTGTCTCTCAGAGTTTAGGCTCTGTATATTGCCATGCTTCAGGGGTTTCTCAGTGTGAGTGCTCAATGTTTAATGCACAGTTACAAAGCCCGCTACACAGAAGCCCAGAAGACCCCAGGACAGTCGCGGTGGGGCGGCACACCTGCCCCGCCCACCTACCCTGCAGGGGCCGACAGACAGGGCTGGGCAGCATGGGAGAAAGAGCCAGTGAGGGAGGGAGAGAGAGAGAGAGAGAGAGAGAGAGAGAGAAAAGAGAGAGCGAGGCGGCGAGAGATTACAGGTGAGAGTGCAGGTGTTTCTCATATAGACAGGCAGGTCAGAGATCCCATGGGAGACGGTTAGGGAGAGAGGGAGGGAGAGAGGGAGGGAGAAGGGGAGGGGAGGAGACACGTGGAGCAGCAGGGGAATGTAGGAGAACTGGCATACAGGTTAGAAAAACCATGCATTATAGAGAGGAGGGAGGGAGGGAGGGAAGGAGAGATGGGGGAGGGAGGGAGAGGAGGGGAAGCTGAGAACGGAGGTGAAGGTATGAAAACTATATGACAAGAGGGAGAGTAAGAGAGAGAGAGGCAGGGAGAGAGAGGGAGGGAGAGAGAGAGGGAGGGACAGTCAGGATGGAGGGAACAGGAAGACAACTGACAGGCAGGTTACAGACACTCGCAAGAGGAGCTCCGCAGAGCCACCCACCACAGAGAGAGAGAGAGGGAGAGAGACAGAGGGAGAGAGAGGTAGAGAGAGAAAGAGAGG
Source organism: Borostomias antarcticus (assembly GCF_949987555.1). Lineage (NCBI taxonomy): Eukaryota > Metazoa > Chordata > Actinopteri > Stomiiformes > Stomiidae > Borostomias > Borostomias antarcticus. Next base: position 13,333,409 of record NC_140242.1, read on the forward strand.
GAGACTGACTTTTGATGCTATTTAATGAGACATCCTTACAAAACACTAAACATCACCCAAATTAAAACCACAGTTATAATCTTAGAAAAACCACACCTACAACAACCCCCAGAGAGAGAGGGAGAGAGGGAGAGAATGAGAGGGAGGGAGAGAGACAGGGAGGGAGAGAGAGAAGGAGAGAGAGAGGACGGGAGAGGGAGGGAGAGAGAGAAGGAGAGAGAGGACGGGAGAGAGAGAGAGGGACAGATAGTTAGAGGGAGGGGGAGAAAGAGAAGGAGAGAGAGAGAGGGAGGGAGAAAGAGAGGGGGAGAGGGAAAGAATGCGAGAGAGGGAGAGAGAGAGGGGGAGAGGGAAAGAATGCGAGAGAGGGAGAGAGAGAGAGGGGGAAAGGGTAAGAATGCGAGAGAGGGAGAGAGAGAGAGGGGGAGAGGGAAAGAATGCGAGAGAGGGAGAGAGAGACAGCGAGAGGGAGAGAGAGAGAGAGTGGGGATGGGGCGGGAGGAGGGGTTCTGACAGTCAGCCAGAGCTGCATTTAGAACATCCTACATCTACACAGGGAGCGTCCAGGACAACGCTGGTATGGTACGTCCCCCCGGGGCCGGATTGGGGCCGGCTTAGGGCCGGTTTAGGGACGGCGGCATGCCACAGCAGGCTCTGCTCGTCACTCCTGACAGCGCACTGCGGAGAGAGAGCTGAGAAAATCTCAGAATTAGAATTAGCGATCAAAACGTCCACAGTGCAGTCGTGCAGATGGAAATCAGTTAGCTAAACCTGATACAAGGCATCTCCTTGTGTGATTAACGTTTTTGGATGGTCCCTGACAAATACATGCAATAAACTAAACAATACAGTAAGCTAAGTGTGCTTTGGTCAACTGGTAGGAAGAAGCCTTCAGACCCTTTTAAAGTTTCAAGTAAAATTGTAACTTTTAATCTTACTTTAGTCATTTGTTACCACCACTGGAGGTTTGGTCCTGATGTAGGGCAAGTTCATTTTTCTTTTTCTTTTTTCTTTCTATTTTTTTTTTTTACAAATTGTGAAAGTGTAAATTGTAAGCTTTCAAATGATGTGCCATACCCCTCTCTAGGCCACCCACCTGCCTTCACCAGTGAAGACCGTGTGTCTCTACCCCACTCACAGGCTGAGTTGTGTGGTCCAAGGGTGTCTGTACTAGTGATGGGTCGGTTGCGAACGTTACGGCTCTATGTGCCGGCTCTTTTAAGTGAACGATGGGAGCCAGCTCCCGACTGAGAGACGATTTCTTGTTTTGTAAATTAGGCTAATACAAGACTGTAGGTAGCTGATAAATAGATAGTCGTTAACTAAAACTGTTGGATGCTGCTGTTTTGCACTTTGTAGTTTTTTATTTTATTTATTTATTATTTGTTATTTATGTTATTTGACTGTTATGGATAGATCAAAGACAAAAATAGGCTAATTGTTGCCACTTATCTTCTAGTGTTATCTCTTGATGCAGGTTGTTTTGGTTTTATTTGTCCAGGTTTTAAGACATCTCTACCTGCTTTTTCTGTTAAAGTGGAAATGTGTCTCTTTAAAAAGCAGCTTCTGTAAATGAGGAGGCAGTATGTTCCCTCATTGAGCTGGGAAGTGTGTTCCGTTTGATTGAGTGTGTTCCGTTTGATTGAGTGATTTGTAAAAATAAAACGTTTAATAAACATGTGTAATAGTTGATGTTTTCACATTTAATATTTTTATACCAAACATAATGTAAAATTATGGTATTCTGGAAATGTTAAGGTTTAGCTTAGTATAATTATATTGAATAATGAAAGTGATATAGGTCAAAACAGCGCTACATTTGGCTTAAATATGAAAGGCACAAGTGGTAAAATGAAGAGCCGTTTGGGAGCCGAAAGAGCCGGCTCTTATATTATTGCTGAGCTGAGACAAATGATCTGGCTCACTAAAAAGAGCCGGAATGCACATCACTAGTTTGTAGGCCTACCTTCAAGAGAGGTTTTGCATGCACCCAAATTCAAATCCCAACTGACACTCAACATCCCATCAATTGTTTGCATGGGAAAGCATGACTAGCTTCAGACAGCTCCAGCTCAAAAGGTATGAATGTCACAGCTTAGATGTTAACATCATAGGAATCCTGGGAACCAGCTGAGCATTTTGAGATATTATGTCCATTTAGCTTAAAAACTGTAGGAGTGGTGACAGGTTAGAAAAGAGGTATGAATTCAGAGAGCAACTCAAAAGCTAGAGTGGAGCGCCATTAGTTTGAATGGTGAGCATGATCGTCAAACAAATGGTCATAACGCAAAAACTATAAATGGCACATCTTAGATAATTACTTTGTATCAATCAGCACAGTTGTGTGAACATTTCGATATATAATATGTGTATGAACTGTTAAAACTGTAGGCATAGCGACAAGTTATGACAAAGAGTAAAAATGCAAAATTAGCAGCTCAAACGCTAGAGTGCAGCGCCATACGTTTCAATGGGGAGCGCAGTTGCCAAACAAATCATCATACTTCAGAAACTGTAAGTCACACAGCTTAGATACTTACATTGTATGAATCAGCAGTTGTGTGAACGTTTTGGTATATAATATGTGTGTGAGCTTTCAAAACTGTAGGAGTGCCAGCAGTTTACAAAATGTGTGAATATTTTTAAAGCAACAGCTGCCACCACTCTAAAAACATAATGATACTGAACATTCCATCAGCAGTTTCAATGGCACAAAAATAACTATTAAAAGTTAAATTACTAAAAAAAACTATATAAAAAATCAGAATACATCCGGGAAACAGCTAAACACTGT
>NC_140242.1:13338702-13341202 GCF_949987555.1 Borostomias antarcticus
GGAAGGAGTGGAGGGAACACGATTATGATCTTGTGTGTGTGGGAGAGATGGTGCAGGCATCACACGAACACACCCTCCCACCCACCCACCCACACACACACACACACACACACACACACATACATACACACACACACACACACACACACACACAGCCCATAGAGAGACAAACTAGCCATGGCCATCCTGTGTTTATGCCGACTCATTACATACACTAGCATACTTCAGTAAGGAAGTCCAGCAAGCACCTCTTCTAAAATACCAACCATGGGATCAACCATGGATGTATTAAAATAACTGGACACAGCATTGAAAGATGGTGGCCCATTCATTCCAATGAAAGTTGTTCACATGAAGCATTTTGAACATACATCCTGTAGGCTACAGCACAGATGCAATAGTGTTTCCTTGTCTCCGTAGCCCACGACACCTGAGCAGTAGTGATTTTCTTGGCCCCGCCTATCCCTCTTTCACATAGACCAGTGTGGCACTACCTTAAACAGACAGGGGGGAAGAAACAGCTGTAAACTCTGCCGCTTAGTGGCTTCTAACAAAAATGGACCCAATGATTTAAAACTTGATAGTTAAAAGAGTCACTTTTAATTTTGAGTGATATCCAGAAAAAAAGTATTTCTTCCCCCTACCGTTTCTTTCTCCATGTATTTCTATGGGGAAATTTTTTTTTTTGGCCCCCAAATGCGTCGCCTGACTTGCAATACCGAGCTTGGCCACTGTGCTCAGAACGTCTGACAGCACAGAGCTGCTCCTGGGCTAACTCGTGAGACCTGGTGCTGATCTCGCCAGCTCACGTTGTTTCACAAACCATCCAGCGTGTCAGAACAGTCCCTGGGGGCATGGTGGTCAACGCCCCCTCCCCCCCGAGCCTCTGGTTCAACCAGAATCTATGGGGATGTTTCAAGGTCCCCGTGATTAAAACAGTACCAAACCTCCCCTGACACTCTATTAACCAGCATGCCGCAGGTGAGGCAGTATTGTACATATTGATTTCACGCCTCATTACACTTCCCATCTGACGATGTCATCGTTCTCCCTGATCCTAACAGGTTTTCTGGAACATTCCGATGTCGCCAGGTGTAACTCTGGGAGGGGGGGGTGGGGGGGGGGCGGGCTGGACACATAACGAATGAAGGAATTAATATTGGGGCATTAATATTGGGGCCTGAGATATAAAAAATGCTTCATCAAAACCTAACTTTAAAAACCTAACTTTCACTTTTGCCCTAGTTTGTTTGCTGTTTTTCTTTGTATCTGAATAAATAACAACCTTGTACATATCGGACAAGTTGGTGAAGAGCCTTGCTGTGGAATCTCGCCCTAGTTGGCTCCTGAAGGATTTGGGGGCCTGTGCAGCCCACTGCATGAGCGTAAGCGTAAGCGTGCAAACAATATTTCTCTCAGGGAAATATTGAGTGTATACAAAGTTTGAGTGAAACATTACTTCCTCTAAGTAAAGCTTACAACAGTCAGCATTGTACTTCTGATATGACTCACAGCTACACTGACTCTACACTCTCTCTCTACCAGTCTGTCTCCCTCTCTCTTTCTCTCTCTCCCTCCATCCATCTCTCTTTCCGGAGGAGTGCAGTTAAGTGGACATTTCCACTTGTCAGTGTGTGCATGTGTGTGTGTGTGTGTGTGTGTGTGTGTATGTGTGTGTGTGCGTAGGGCAGAGCTCTCATGGTGGGGTGAGATAGCCCAACACATCTCCTCTCCTCCAGACTCACCCACAGCGACACACAGGCACACACAATTTAGTATTCCTTGTGGGGTCCATAAACCTACTGTAGCCATAAAATGTAAACCTAACCCTAAACATAACCATTGACCCCTAACTCTAACCTTAACCCTAACCCTACCATGAAACCTAACATTAGCCCCACCTAAACCTAACCCTAAACTTAACCCTAAACATAACCTTTGACCCCTAACCATAAGCCTAACCATAACCCTAGCCAAATCCATAATTGTAACCCAAGCCCTAAACCCTAACCTTTACCCAAAAATGAACCCTAGAGCGGGTGCCTTGCTGACGTAGTGCCCGGGAGAGGACTCGACCAGCACAACCAATCAAATCATGAGAGTTTTAATATAAACTGGCGAAACAACTAGCAAAAGTGGAATTGCAAAACGGATTTAGAAACAAACCACTTGGCGAACGGAGCTGAATGAATAGATCACTGTAAGTCTTCCTCAATGGCTCTTTTGTCAGCAGGCCGGGGGCGAAGTGTCACCCTGCAGTGAGTGACTACAGGGAAGTGGACAATCCATGTAACGCTGCTCAAATGGACTGTGTTTACAATCGGAAAGACCCGTAACCACACAGGGTAATCGGATATGCTGAGATTGTGTGTGTGTGTGTGTGTGTGTGTGTGTGTGTGTGCATGTGTGTGTGTGTAGATGCTTGCATTGCGTCCCCCCTGCTGTGTTTGTGTTCACAGGCAGAGCTAACAGACGGTCGTGTCCACGATTACCATACAGT
>NC_140242.1:13348702-13351202 GCF_949987555.1 Borostomias antarcticus
CAGCACCAGGTCTACTGGACAGCGCCTGGGCGCAGACGCACGTATGAAGTCCTACTTAACGGCCTACAGCTGTGTGGAGCCAGAAAGACGGCAGAGCAATTAAGAAAGCGAACAGCCAAGAACAATAGAATCTTTGATTTCATTGAAACTTAGTTTTTGTACGAATAGGCATTAAACCTTCGAAAAGAGAATTAAGTGGTCGCCATTGAATTTATTGAAAGACACAGAACAAGTGGTTTGGTTTCAATAGCGTTGTCAGTGGGGCCTATTGAGCTGCTCTTGCATTTTGGCTTCAGCACTAGATTATGTTCTTAGTCTCTTGTTAAGAAAGGAAATGCACTTGTGAGTTTTGACAAGTAGTAGTACACTGACTACTTATGTTAAATGTGATTATTGTAAGTGACTTTGGATGAAAGCGTCTGTTAAATGACTGTAATGGAAATGTAACGTCTACTTGGCCACAGCTCTTGGCTCAATCCTCTCCTTTCTTTAGGCTCCTGCAGCCATAGTTCTCTGCCTTCGAAAGTCTGGAGACATCTCCACTGAAAGCCGTTGCTAGAACAACGCCTACCATTCTGAACCACTGCCTACATCTCCAATAGGGTGAAGGTCCCACCTTACCACAAACAAACTCGAGTGGAGAATCAAAAAACTAAAATCAAAATATGTCACCGCCCCATTAGGAAGGACCGCCCTAAAGACTTTTGATTGGTTCTGCAATGCAGGTTTTTTTCAATCCCTCAAAATTGTTTCCACCCACTTTGAGCAAACGAAATCTGGAGGAATGTCTTCAGTCTCCAGTTGAGCACAGCGTTTAGACACTTGACTTGTGAGTCTAGCCACATATCAATCATCACCCCCCCCCCCCCCCGCCCCCCCACCCCCCCTCTTGAAGCAGCAAGAAACATCTCTATTCGTTCCGAAAATCGCTTCATTGTCGGTCAAGAAAGGAGAGTTCTGTCCAGAAGTGTCCTCCGACAACCAGCAGCAACCAATACACACAGAGACACTAACACGCAAACACACACACACACACACACACACACACACACACAGACACACACAGAGACACTAACACGCAAACACACACACATACCTAAACACACACACACACACACACACACAGAGACACACTCTTACCTGCTCTTTGACGGACGCCAGGATGGAGGAGGCGGTCTCCGTCTCAGAACCATCTGGCATCGTCGGGGGCAACACCGCCTCCTGCTCCCGCTCGGCGGGCTGGTCGGGTACCGGCATCGCTCCTGCACACACACACACGCACACACGCACACGCACACACACCCACACACACACACACACACACACACACACACACACACACATGCGTGCACACAACCACACACACACACAGGCACGCTGATTCAATGACAGCTTGCTGAGTTTCAAACGGCTGGTGTAGCCATCGCCCCCTCCCTCCTCTCCTTCCACTGCTGTCTTCACCTGCATCCCGCTAGACCCTCACAGATCTCTACAGATACGGCCATGTCCATAGTGGTCCTGTACCACACACACACACACACACACACACACACACACACACACACAAACACACACACACACACAAACACGCACACACACACACACAAACACACACACACGCACACAAACACACACACACACACACACAGACACACATCTGGGGGGTCACTAGATGTGGATATGGCAGCCTCACAACCACTACATAGGGAGAGAAGGAAGGACAAAAAACTATTTTACCTCTCTGCAACCCTTTTTGAACAGTGTGACACTGCTGAACAACCCCCACTCCCACGAGCCGGGAGAAACGCTTCATGACGATTTGAGGACCAGAAAGGAAACGTTCTGGAGGCCAAAGTGTGAGCTGAGTTTTCAAAAGGGAGCTCAAGTCTGTCACCAATCAGAACAAACAACAAACAAGATAATGAGTTGAAAGCTTCATCTGCCATGTAGAAAGAGAGAGAGAGAGAGAGAGAGAGAGAAGAGAGCAAGAGGAGAGAGAGAAGAGAAAGCGAGGAGAGAGAGAGGAGAGGGGGATAGAGGAGAGGGAGAGAGAGTGAGAGAAAGGAAAGGGAGAGATAGAAGAGGGAGAGAAAGGTGTGAGAGAGAGAGAGAGAGAGAGAGAGAGAGAGAGAGAGAGGTTGGTATTCAACATAAAATCAATTTCGCAATCTAGTTAGCAAAAATCAATTAGCACAGCGCACACACATCTCACCACTGTCATCCTTTGTTGACGATGTGACAGCTGTACACAAACAAAAGGGCCCCTGGTAGGCTCGTTAAAATGTGACACACCGCTTACTGTATCCCCTCCCCCGAGGCAGAGCAAGACGCGCCACGGTGGAACACGCCATCTGGTCGCTCCGCGCTCCGCCTCTCACACTCCCGTCCAATAAGAACAGCCTCGCCTGCGATCTCCTGTCACAAACCGTGGCGCCGGAACCAGGCCCTGCAAGCCCCCCCAAGCCCGCCGGAACAAGGCCCTGCAAGCCCCCCCAAGCCC
>NC_140242.1:13363702-13368702 GCF_949987555.1 Borostomias antarcticus
TATATACAGCGCTAATGCAAGCTGGTGGAACTCTGTGTCTTTAATTCTGCATAGCACTTTGTGACTGTGTCTATGTGAGGTGTTACAGTATACTAAATAAACTTACTTACTTTACTTATTATTGTCTATGGTGCTTCTAGTGACACAAAACATGCGTACAACATGAGCTACAGACCCAAAACAACACACAGTTCTGGATGGTAAGGGAATTATGTTTTGAATCGTGAATATTATATTATTGGCTAAATCACAGCGGCTTAGTGTGAAACCTGTACTGTATGCTGCAGCTGTACAGCTCAATGGAGCCATGGGAGCGATGTGGGGGTTAGATCATACTAGCTACAGTACATTCCAACACCATCCCATTCCTTCAATATTATTCCATTCAATGCTGGGAATGGAAGCAGTCACACGGACAAGCTGTTTGTGTGTGTGTGTGTGTGTGTGTGTGTGTGTGTGTGTGTGTGTGTGTGTGTGTGTGTGTGTGTGTGTGTGTGTGTGCGCGTGTGCGCGTGTGCATGTATATTGGCTGAGCCAAGCCTGTCTAGCCCACGGCTAGCATCCAGTATGACTGGCTGATATCTGGCGCTCATGTCATAGAAATTGTAGTTTCACCACCTCACCACCTCCCTCAACCTTTCACATAGCTGTGCTAATCTAATTTATGACAGGATGACCTCCAGGAGGTCAACACACCTAGACGTTGTCTGCTCCAGAATAATCCTTTGTCCCATTGTCCCTGCAAGAATTACCGCCTTTTCTCATGTCACGTGTCTGTATTCTCGACCACTGTTGATGATGCCTGCCATTTAATATGACGTGTACAATGGGTTAGCCAATCACATCCTGGAAGCGCCATACCTGTGTGTTGCTTTGAATATAAGGCTGCGCAAGACCAGACTGGGGCACTTCATTTGGATAAACTACTCACGTGCGTTGTCCTGAAGTCCTTGCGCTCGTATGTTTTCTCAATGAACCAGACTTAAACTGTTTGAGCGAATCTTGGCAAATCCTTTTTGACTAGATCAGTTAAAAATCTTCTACACTCACCACTGACACACTGTCATAAGCATGTGTGATTCCACAGTTACAGTATATTTATTCCGTAATCAAACACACACACACACACACACACAAGCAAAGGCTACAGCAGAAGCATACTAGTACACTGAATTGAACAGACCTCAAACATCCATCCAAAGCACACACGTCATTTTCTCTCTTGCATCCGTTTGGCTGGACGTCTTCTTGCTAGCTTTCAATCCAGTACATCCGTTGTTCCATCCAGTACATCTGTTGAAGGGGATCTCTCTCACTCTCTCTCTGTCCCTCTCTCTGTCTCTCCACCCTTACCCTTCCTGTTTTTCATGTATGTCTTGTTACTTCCTGTCAGATATAATCGCAGAATGTGCCTAAAATACTCCCAAATGTTTTTAGACGAACGGATTGAGGCAGAAATAGATACTTCATCTTAATCAGACAAAAGGTTGTATGAGAATAAGGTCTGTGTGTGTGTGTGTGTGTGTGTGTGTGTGTGTGTGTGTGTGTGTGTGTGTGTGTGTGTGTGTGTGTGGGTGTGGGGGTGCGTGTGTGTGTGTGTGTGTGTGCTTGTGTGTGTGTGAGTGTGTGTGAGTCTCAGAGTGGTTTCTGCCCAAACAGAGGTACTACGGACATGATCTTCGTTGCTCGCCAGCTGCAAGAAAAATGAGGGGAACACAGTCAACCATTATGGCCTTCATAGACCTCACCAAAGCCTTTGACTCAGTCAACCGTCAGGCCCTCTGGCTTGTCCTGGCAAAAATTGGCTGACCTGAAAAGTACATCCGAGTGCTGAGGTTGCTGCATGACAACATGTCTGCTACTGTACTGACTGGCTCTGGAGATGAAACAGAACCTTTTCAGGTCGACACAGGAGTTAAGCAGGGATGTGACACGGCTGCCACAGGGAGTCGGAGTTATGTACAGAACCGATGGGCAACTCTTTAATATCAACCGTTTCAGGGCTAAAGGTCGAACCACCACCGTATCCATCACAGAGCTACAGTATGCAGACGACAATGCCCTTGTAGCCCTCTCAGAAGAGGATCTACAGTGCGTTTGCTTTCGCAAAATCATACAAACAGCTTGGTCTGGCCATCAATATAAGAAAGGCCCAAATCCTCCACCAGCCACCACCAAACAGTAGCACTCCCCCAAACATTTCCATCGAAGACACCAGATTGGAAAATGTGGACCACTTCCCTTATCTTAGCAGCCTCCTGTCATCAAGAGCCACCATTGATGAAGAGGTACACCATCGCCTAAGCTGTGCCAGTGGGGCTTACACAAGACTCAAAAAAAGGGTCTCGGAGAACCGCCAAAATCCTGGTCTATAAAGCGGTACTGCTCCCCACTCTCCTGTACGGGTCAGAAGCTTGGACCACATACAGCAGGCACTTGAAAGCACTTGAGGCTTTTCATCAGAGGCACCTCCGGAGAATCCTCAGGATAACCTGGGAGGATCGGCGAACCAACACCAGCCTCCTGGAAGAGGCCTGCATCCCCACCATCACTGCCATCATCGCCCAACACCAGCCAGCTCAGATGGACTGGCCATGTGATCCGGATGCCTGACTCTCGCCTCCCAAAACAAGTCCTCTACTCCCAGCTTGTCAAAGGAAAGCGTGCTGCAGGAGGCCAAAAGAGGAGGTACAAAGACAACATCAAAACAAACCTTAAGAAGTCCCACATAGACCTTAAGACCTGGGAAGACAAAGCCAAAAACAGGGTGGCCTGGAGAAACCTTGTCCCCGACGGAGCTGCACTGTACAATGAAGACCTCCACCAGGCTGCAGAAGAAAAACACAAGCACAAGAAGGAGAGAGCTTCCACCAAGCAGGCCCAGCTCAAACCCACTACTACCACCACTTTCCCCTGCCCACATTGCACAAGAATAATCGGATCCAGGATTGGCCTCTACGCCCCTCTAAAGACCCACAAGGACCAGGAGGAGGACAGTCATACTCGGTGGGAGAAACATCTCAAACTCACTCTGTCCAGAGTCTGGTTCCAGAGAGAGATCAGTTTGGTTCTAATCACTGTATAATCCCTGTATAATCACTGTATAATGACTAAATCAGCCAAGACGAAGCTGTCCTATCTTTCCCTGCAGCCAGTGTGTGTGTGTGTGTGTGTGTGTGTGTGTGTGTGTGTGTGTGTGTGTGTGTGTGTGTGTGTGTGCGTGCGCGTGCGTGTGTGTGTGTGTATGAACAGAGACATAATATGAACGAGTCACAGAACACGCTGCGTGTTCGATCGGTATCTGTCTGAGGAGAAAAGGTTCACAAAGCTTTACTCTCCATCCCAGATATAGGAGACAACGTCTCCTGTTCAATTAGATTCACAGGAGCAGCGATCAATAGGCCACATAGTAGGAACATTCAATTAACAGACCCAATGAAATACTAGCAGACAATTATCAATGTGTATGCCTCTTACAATCACACTTCTCTATTCTGTCTCCGGCCCCTGAATCACATGCCCTCTTTAATTTTCGAAATACAATTCAAGATCTGGAAAAACTCTCATCCAGAGTGATTTCTCCATTGGAATTCCAACCAGGTCAATCAGCGTCCTTTGAATGCGATGACAGAATTAAACTGTGTGATGTGATTGGTTAGGGGATGAACTAATTGCTGAGGACTCCTTTGGCAACCCCCATCTGGGAAAGTAAGTAAGTCAAATGTATTTAGAAAGCACTTTTCACAGACACGGTCACAAAGTGCTTCACAGAGATGATAAAAGCATAGGTACAAAGATGCAGAGCATAGAATATTGAGGCGGGATGGCTAAATAGGTTATGTATACAGCAAACAAAACTGCTTATGATCTGCCCCAAGGGTAGCAAATAGTGCATAAATAGCAGCGGCCCCAGAACCAAGCCCTGCGGAACTCCACAGGACAATGGAGAGGAATCAGATAGAATAGAGATATTGACATTTCTGTTGGTCTGAGAACTAGTCTAGAGCTAAGCCTGACACGCCCACACAGTCACGCAGCCTCTTAATCAAGATATGGTGGTCAACAGTGTTGAACGCAGAGCTGAGATCAAAGAGTACTAACAGAACAATTACCGGTATCAGAGGACGTGAAAATATCGTTAAATAACCTCAAAAGAGTGGTTTGAGAAGAGTGCTGTTTGCGAAACCGAGACTGGTATTTATCATAAATATTGTGACTCACTAGTATGGCAGTAAGTTAATTGGCCACAGCCTTCTTTAAGATCTTAGACCAGAGAGGGAGTTTGGATAGAGGCACACATTTCATAAAATGATGTGCTGGCTGTGCGCATATAGCCTGGTATGACCATCCCAATCTAGCGAGCTCACTGCTTCGCTCCGCAATATCGGTCTGGCCTTCGCCCCATAGAGAGCGATTATGTGGGCGGGGGTACTTGCCTTGACAGACACACACCTTCAGCCAATCAAATCCAGTCGGAAGAACGGCAAAAACGTCTTTTCCACCGAGAAACTCCGCTAGTGCATAGCCTACTCTTGTTCTTGTTTAAGTGTTGTGGTTAAGTCTATTTCTGCAATAACTGCACTTATAGCTGCGTTTATTCTTCTAACGTTAACGTTACCACTCGTTGCTTCGGGAGCCGCCATGTTTGTTTAGCGAGCGGCAGGGACACGAACCAATCAGGGGCTGCTTTCCACTGTGGGGCGGGACAGCAGTTAAAACACAGTCCCTGATTGGCCCGGTATGATGTGGATTTTGGCATAATCGCTCTGGAGGAGGCGAAGGCCAGACCGTTCTGCGTTAGTGAAACAGAATGTGAGCTCGCGAGAAAGGGATGGTCGTACCAGGCTAGTGCGCATACACTGTTCAGTGGCTTTTATTATTATTTGTTACTCTTCCTCCAGAGTGCACCATATGCCTTTACTATAGCCTCCCTCTCCCTCATCTGAATCTGATTTCCACTGATTGACACTTCCTACTGAAACTTACTGTATCAGATTCTG
>NC_140242.1:13373702-13463702 GCF_949987555.1 Borostomias antarcticus
CAGGCCATTCGCTACACCTGACCCTACTCAGCTCGTCAAGGACCAACCCATCTACCAGCCAGCTGGGTCCAATCACCTAATTGCTGCAGGGAGAGGTGAAAAGGCCAGGCTGGACAGACAGAGGGAGGAAGGAACACAGTGAGTGGTTGTGTCGATGGCATGCGGATGCTATGTTTGTTTGAAAGCCTGCTTTATAGATTTACCTAATACCCTGTTTTTGGTCACCGGCAGGACTAACCCGAGGGATCCACGCAACTCGGCTGACCAGCCCTCGAGGAGCCGCCCCACCACTGGGGAATCTTCTGTTTGGTTTTGACCTTTTGCTGTTTTTTGTTGGTGGAAAAAATACTCTCCCCGGCGCTAAAGAGTGCAGCCCCAACCGGAACCTCCCTTTGTTTCCCCGTGGCCTGCCACAACACACATGTACGCTACAATGGTAGTGTTTTTATTTTTTATTTTTACAGGTATGTACCTGGCACTGCACAGAGCTTTAGAGATTGGTGGTGAAGTGAGCCCCTGCAACAGACTGGGCTTCTCTAAGATGTTTTTGGAGCGCAAGTGATGAAGACATCGCTAGACTGGTGAGTTGCTCTGCTCTGACGAAAGTTTATTGTTTTAATTCAGTTCTAAACCATATCTTTGTGATCGTTTTTAGATATTGGTGGTTTCCATCTACTGATTTTAACGTAGAATCATTTTATCAATCCGACGCTCTGATTTCTCGAGTAGGCTAGTTTTGTGTCCCTGTCGGGAATGGACACTGCTAGCTAATACTAGCGCGTTGGCTACGGAAACAGCCGGTACTGTTAACAAGATCAGAAACAGGACGCCATCACCATGGTCCTGTGCCATCTCTGCCTTAAACGTTCTTACCGGAGGTCGTTCCACCGCAGCAGGCCCACTCGTTGGGACTTTGCCAGTAAGTCTCGTTGCCAGCTAGACCCCAGCAAGACCCCTACACAGTGTGCTGCTATCTCTGTCGCTGACTCCCACTACCCCTTTACTGGCCAATCTGTCTAATGCAGAGGGCTCTTTTTATAAGAGCCCTTGCCTGTAAGTTTTCCCTAGCCTCTCTGCATAGTAGACTAAGTTTTTAGTAGTTATTGTTTTTATTTTTTTTATTATTTTAATTATTTTATCATATTATTTTTATTAGAGATCAGAGCTCGCCTGAGCCTGTTGCTGGACAGATTTTATTTAATCTTTCAGCATGTCGGACGGCTCCATTAACCAAAGCTATTCCCGGGACCCCCCATCTTCCACACAACAGGATCACTACACTGGAGAAGGAAGGCGCCCTGCTGAATGAACTACGTGGACCTAGCCTGTGATCAGGCGAGAAGAATCTCTGCCTTGAAGCTCGACCTCACCAATGTTGGCGGTGAGCTGAACCAGCTGTCTCACATGGCTGAGCCCTTCCCTTCAGCCCTGGTCGCCTGCTCCACCCCAGCCACCTCCTCACGGAAATCCACTTCCTGGTTCCAGCCCTGGGGGAATGTGAAAGGAGTGTGAAAGGGAAGGAGAACCAACAACTTCCTCCCACCACAGGCTAGGTTTCAGTGAAACGACAGGTTCAACCCTCTGGCAACAGCGGGGCAGGCCTTCTGGAGAGCGCATGTTCGGCGAAGGAGCTGACATCACCATTCGGCCTGGTGGAGACGCACCTGGGGACGGAGATGTCATTCCCACGCAGCGGCGCGCCGTGGACAGGGGATGACATCACCACGCGGCCTGGAGACAGCGCGCCGGGGACAGGAGATGACATCGCCACGCGGCCTGGAGACAGCGCGCTGGGGACAGGAGATGACATCGCCACGCAGCCTGCCCAAGCCGCACCCCCACACAGCCTCCTCCCCAGCCCCCGGCCTCTCCCTCCGGCCGGCTCCTCCTCGCCCTCTCCATCACAAACTTGCATGCATCCTGGCTGGCTACACTAAGGCTGAATCCATCATCCTACACGGAGGAACAAATGACATCAGAGCCCGGCAGTCAGAGGTTTTAAAAGATGATTTTTGAGCACTGATAAATACACTGATGGACACTGGAAAATGGATCCTCATCTCTGGGCCCCTCCCTATTTACCGAAGAGAGATGGTCCAGACTATTTGGGCTCCACAACTGGCTACCGGACTACTGTGCTTCTCTAGGCGTCCCCTACATGGCTTCTTCCCTCAGGCGCTGACATTTTGTTGAAAATTCTACCAATCCATCTCCCTATGTCCCAACCCTATTGACACTGTACATAAATGGATATGGTGGGATTTTCGACATAGTAACAACCTCTGATCGTTTTTAGTGATCCTAGTGTCTCTACTAGTAGGCCTATAAACACGATTACACAATGCCTGCTTTTACAAGATCCTACAGAGCCAGTCACAGACCAAAATGGAGTATCTTTTTTTTCAAATGTATTTATTGTGCCAACTCAAAAGACACGTTACAAATGGTACAAGTCAGCAGTAAATGGGAAGTTTGACAGTTTTAGCATATCAATAAGACAAAGCAAAAAACAAACACAAAAACGAACAGCGCTCAATGAACAGCGCTAAACTAACCCACCCACCCAGTTAACCACCCACCCACCCGCATGTCCCAGGAGGTACAAAGAACTTTTCCTTAAATGACAACAATAACAAAAACTAAATAAATGTATTATAACTAATTAAAAAGTAAATGTCTAAAGGACAGAGAAATAGAGGTATTGGTCAGAATTAAGTGTCTATTGAAGTTAGAGAGGTAACGTGAAAGAAAGGGGTCCCAAGTTCTGTGGAATCTTTTTAAAGATCCTCTGACCGTGTGCTTGATTTTTTTCTAGATGCAGAAAATACATTAAATCTTTCAACCAAGAAGTTGTGGTAGGGGGGTTAGGACTTTTCCAATGTAGCAATATATGACGTTTGGCTATGAGGGATGCGAAAGCGACGAAGTCTGCTTGGTATTTGGTAAACATGCCTACAACAGGAGTCACGCCAAAGATAGCGATTAAGGCGCACGGGGACAGAAAAAAGCTAAGAATTTCAGAGAGGGTATCAAAGAAATTAGTCCAGAAAGAAAAAAGTTTTGGGCAAAAGAAAAATCAAATTGAGTATCCATAGACAATTTAATTTCTGTGTCACTAACAAAGTGTAGCGCGAGTCATCCCACCTATCCAGAGAATATATCAATGGCAATTCTGAATATCAGGTCCCTAGCTCGGAAAACGTTTCTCATCAACAATCTTATATGTGAACGTAAATTAGACTGTATGTTTCTAACCGAAACTTGGCCAACTGAAAATGGGTCAGCAACCCTTATTGAAGGTCTCCCCCCAAAGCCGCTCCATTCTAGGCCGTACCAGGCTCTATTTGATTGCTTGGCATGTTGGATAAAACTGACATGCTGATCATTGGTGAAAATTTTGAAAGGGAGAGACTATCGGGGCACTTAAACATTGACACTGAACACCAAATGCCAAGTCAGAAACCTGGGTGTTATGTTTGATTCAGATCTTAATTTTGAGGAACATCTTTTTATCACTTGAGAAACATTGCTAAGGTGAAACCTTTTCTCTCCCAGGCCGACACTGAAAGACTAATGCATGCTTTTATCAGTAGCAGGTTGCATTACTGTAGCACTCTCCTATCTGGTCTACAAAAGAAAGCTATTAGCCAACTTAAAATAGTACAAAATGTTAGGACATGTGGCCTTGGGGTTAGAGTGTCCGCCCTGAGACTGGCAGGTTGTGAGTTCGATCCCCGGCCAAGTCATACCAAAAACTATCAAAATGGTACCCATTGCCTCCCTGCTTGACACTCAAGGGTCATCAAGGGTTGGAATTGGGGGGCTATATCACCGAGAGTCATTGGGACTTTAACCTTTAACCTCACTAAGACCAGAAGGAGGGCACACATCACACCAGTCTTACAATCCCTACACTGGTTAGCTGTCAGTTTTAGAATTTTAAAGGATGAATAAAGTGGTTGAACGTGACACATGCCAGTTATCCTTAGGTGACATAGAACGGAATATGCCCATCAATTTTGTTATTCAGTCATTTTTAAGTACTATAATACTGCTTTTAATATGCCGATATTTCGCCCTCTCCGAGTTCACCTCGTTTTGTGGGCGTGTCCAGTCAATATGATTGACAGTCTGGTAACCATGGCTACTGACACGCTCGAGGAAGCTTTGCCAGCAGCGCTGTCAAGTATGCTCCGGATGCTCACAACTTTGTGGTACAACCATATAGGCCTTTTTGAACCCAAATTGGATCCAGAGGACATACTAGACCTGGTCCAGGGCGATATCCTACAGATAATGCCCTGTTACTCTCAATGCAATTTACCTATGAATGCGCTTACTCGGCCCGCTCGTCCGAGTCTACAGACAAAACCGTTTCGTTAGTCACCAAAGTAAAAACATTGTTGGAAAGATGAAAGCCTTTTCTCCGAGGTGGCTACAGTTTGTAGTCCCCCACCTTTCAAATAAAAGGCAAATTTGTACACTTAAATGACTAATATCCACAGCGCATTGACTGTCTTCTTCTACCGGCGATTCGGGGCTCTCCGCTTCGTTTAGCCTACTCACTGCTGCCGACCATGTTGGGGATGATGCATTACATTACATTATTTACATGTTTTATTTACATGTTTTAAAGTTTAAAATTTGCCATAGTTAATAACTCAGCGTAAATGTTCTCCCGCTAATCAGATTCCTCAACGCGAGTCTCAACACCATTTAAGATGTAATGCATCATCCCTAACATGGGCGGCAGCAGAATGGCTGAAACTGGGAACTTTTAAATTAGATCTTAAGACATACCTTTTTAAGCTCGCTTTTATTATGTAGTTTTACTCAATTTTAAAAATACTTTTCTTATTTTAAATTTTTTACTGTTTCTTATTTTCTATTTCTCTTTTATGAAGTATTTAGCCCATGTTTACTGCTCTGTATATGTTCTTAGCCAATAGACAAACATTTTCCAGGAGCTTACTCGATCGTCTCGTTGAGAGAGGTCAAGGAAGAATTTTTACAGCTCACTTTTCTGGCTCCCGGGTGAAACTTCTTTTTTTTGCTTCCCTCTCGAATATGTAGGGGTGGGACCTATGCCCACCCCCACCCCCGCTCTTGTGTTGCCTCTGTGTATGAAATGCGCTATACAAATAAAGTTTGATTTCATTTTTACCATATGTTCCCTCCTGTTCTATTTTCTTATTTTACTTTTCTTAATACCAACTAATAAACTGTTTTTATTTATTCTGTAAAGTACTGTGTGCTACATTTGCTTGTATGAACATGTGCTA
This sequence comes from Borostomias antarcticus, assembly GCF_949987555.1. Lineage (NCBI taxonomy): Eukaryota > Metazoa > Chordata > Actinopteri > Stomiiformes > Stomiidae > Borostomias > Borostomias antarcticus. The sequence continues at coordinate 13,378,985 of NC_140242.1, forward strand.
TATAAATTAAACTCACTTTGACTTTAGTTCAATCACGGGGCTTGGCGTGGCTCCAACCCACACACACAAACGCACACACACGCAAATCACACACACAAAGAAAGATTGTTCGTGCTCTGGGAAATTAAGATGATCTTCACTCTACAGGCAGGGGCTGGTCTTTGATGCCCAATTAACCTGGGGAGACCTGACTAGCCAAACCAATTATCAATCTGCCGTGCTGAGGATAGTGTGACAAGGCACCAGCGACCGCAGACATATCACCATCGTCAGCTCCTCCTCAGTGTGCTAATCACCCCTCCATTTGGTTGAAGAAAAAAAAAAACTGCACCATTTGAATAATTGATGGTAATTATAGCGCAGCATATGATGTTATGATTTTATTTTCTCTGCCACCCGTTTTGCCTAACGCTCTCTCCTCTCTCCCTCTCCCTGGCTGCTCCTCCCTCTCCCTCCCTCTCTCCCTCTGCTCTACCCACCAATCTTTCTCTTTTTCTGTCACATTTCTCTTTTGCTCTCTCTACATCCATGTATCACTCCTCTCTCTCTCTCTCTCTTTTCCACCCTCTCCCCTACTCTACCCTCCCCCTATCCCTTTCTCACTCTGCCCCCCCCCCACCTCCACCTCTCTCTACAGCAGGGGGAGGGCTGGCTGATGACAGAGTGGCGCTCCATCTGCAGATCTCATTAGGAGAAGGAGAGGAGAACAGCAACAGATTCTTCCCCCGGAAACATACTGGCAGACGGCTGGCCACGGCCCAAAACCTGGCTCACCGCAGCCTCTCCCGGCCCCCTCCCCTCAGTGCCCCCCCTCCCGCCTTCCTCCCCAAGGGCTCCATCACGTCACCGTTACAACTCACACACCCCCACCCAGTCCTCTGTCCCGCCTTGTGGCTAGAAAGACACAATCCTGACAAATAGTTAATCACTTCTTGTTCCCTGTCTCCTCATCTCCTACCAGGTGTCACGGAAAGCGAACGGAGGTAGTTTAAAATTAGGATGCGGCCTAACACCCCACCCCTTCATCTCATCCCCCTACTGTGTGTGCACACTGATCTGAACATAAGGTGAGGGGGGCAATCCACCCTACAATCAGTCTTGCAAATTGGTTATGTGTACACAATACGGGTACAAATGAAATGCCAACATGGGGCTCAAACCTACAACCCTGAGATTAAGAGTCCCGTGCTCTACCGTCTGAGCTAGCCGGGCAGCTGGAGTAAGTCAGCATTCCCTCATGTGAAGGTCAGGACACACCAGGACAGTACTCATCTAACTTAAGTCTGTTAATCTGCATGCATCTATAGTGAAAGATGGGGCTTCTCTTGGCCATTTGAAGAATTCATTGAACATTAAACAGAGTATTCTTTAGAAAAATGGGATTAGGGAGAGAGAGAGATTAGACAACTTGAATATCATCACATCCTCAATGGAATCTTTGTGGCGTACTATGATTAGCTTTGTATGACTGATATTACAATCCCCTCTTTGAAAACACTTGAATGAAACACGTCATTCATGTGTGTCTGAAATTGGCTAACAACATGAAGACAATAATATGACATGATAATTGACTACCCAACTACTGTATGTCAAGATCTATATGGCCATTTGAGATGAAACCACAAGGATACACTGGCATTTGTAACGCCTTCTCAATCATCCAGCCTCCTTATGAAAATGTCCTTGCAAAATTAGGTACTGCATCCACCATTTAGCCTACTGTAACAGTTCATTGCTGGCCTCTACGGAGAGCGTATAAATTAGTAGGCGTATGTCATGTAAACTGCAACAACATTTTTTTGCAAACTGAGTTAACGCCTAGTTTCAGAATAGTTTTGTAGGCTACTTAAACCCTTTGATTACCCGTTTAGCTAAAAGCCCCGAAAAGATCTCCACATCCCTCCCTACCACGAGGCGCGCATTGCTGCGCACATCCATAGCTGTCCGCCAAGCAATCAAACACCTGAGAACCGGGGATTCCCGTTTCTCCCATAATCACGGCGCACTCACGGTCCATCGCCTCGCCACTGTCTCTGAGTCATCTATGCTGGCTTTGGCAAAGCTTCTGTTTACTTTTACCTTTAATTTCTTACGCGCGGCCGACAGTAGATGTGGGTCAATCTGATGAGAACTCCTGCCAGATCCTGACGCCAAGAGGCACCACCGCCTTGAAAACGCTCAGCTAGCCTGAGCGCAGTCAAAACGTTTTAGGCTAACAAGGCTGCCAACAAACTAATTTTCTTACGCACGAATAGGCTAGAGCATGTGTGCACTTGTAACATTCAATACTGGTTGTATAAGCACATCTGCTCTCTGAAAGAGTTACCTTACACCCAAGGACAGTTCTCTCTGCATCTATCATGCCCCATCCCTCATCACAGACCAATTAGAAGGAGAAGGAATCTGCAAACGGTAAAGCGCGGGGTGACTTTGGACTTACCAAAATAAAATCCCGGGCAATGTCAACGACGTGCTATCCTCGTCCCCCTGACAGTCGCTTTCGCCCGTACGCAGTGTGTATCTTGATCAAAGCCGTGGACTCCCTGTGTCCTGCTGGGGTCTGGGAGGGGGTGCGGGCGGGGAGGTCCACACCGACCATTCGCTGGATGTTGGTCGGGCGAGGCAGCATCCGCGGGGGAGCGGGAGAGGAGATGAGACGGAGGAGGAGGATGCGAAGCGGTGGTACTGTACCAAGCGAGACAGTGGAGCGAAGCACTGCAGCGCACGGTGATGGGAGGCACAAGCGCCAGGGAGGCAGACTGCTACCCAGGGCTCCGCGCGCGCGCAAACACACATACTCACACCGCAGTACACTCTCACCATGAAATACACGTTCATACAAGAAGACATAGCGCCATCTTCTGGGTATTGCTGTAGGCCCGGTTTTCAGACCCGGTGTGATGAAAAGTTGGTTCATAGTGTGAGACACTGGCCCACCAGTTCGGGCAATCCGATGCATTCATGTTTCACACTAGTTTTATATAACGAGTGTATACCCCTACCTACCAACCTACACCTACCTACCCACCTTTCTACCTACCTACAGTACATACCTACAGATGTGGGAACATAAGAATGTAACTTGCTGCAGCATTTCACGTCGCGGTATTTGGCAGGGAAATCCCGTTGGAAATCTCGTGGGATTTCAGACGGGTGTTATTTCGTTTTAGTGATGCACTACCGCCAGGTGGCGTCTTTGAGTAGATTTAGCAGGCTGGGCTCTGTTTTTCTCCTATAGTCTACGAATGAAGCATCATTAAATTTCACATTCTTTAATTTAAATGCTCTGTTGTAAAGCACTTTGAGCTGAAGGTATCTGTATGAAAGGGGCTATACAAATAACGTTTAATTGTTATTATTACCTTGTTCTCAAACACATGTTTTATCCACCTCGATGTAATTTAATTATTACGAACACCTATAATATATCTAGGCCTACAGTAGCCTATCTATCTCGGCAACTGACGTCTGGTCAAGACGTGGTGGCTGTTTGGTCAAATGCGCAAAATAACAGTATTGTAAATATATTTGTTAGTAAAGATATGGTGAACGTGAGGGTTTTGCGTTTTGTTTCTGGAACGCATTCAACTGTTAGGCTACTCGTAAACCCCGGAAGTAAATTTGAAGACAGGGCATAATGTAGCCAAGTCTGAGCGCAGTAGGCTATATGGCTTCAGCACGATACAAAGAAAAAATAAGCTTGATCGACTTGTGGATCCATACAAAATTGAAATAGTCGCCATGAGTAAAGATCACTCATTGCCAATCATATCCGGACATTAACTATCTTGTGCATAGCGGCAGGTTTGACAGTGAGACATCAACCGATAATTGTAATAATGCGATTATTGAAATGGTCTTGTGAACGCCTTTATCTGATTTCCAAAATCGGGGTAAGGTCCATAGGACGATTGTGGGTTTTCATTTGCACATAACTATATTTTAATAAAACATTGAAGTCCGCCTGTCAATGACTTTCCCTAAAATTGTGTTCTGTTGCACCCCCTATTGTTAAATTATAAATGAAAAAAACATACCCAATATGTTGTTATTTGAATGATCTTGAATATATATATTCAAGATCATTCAAATAACAAAATATTGTGTATGTTTTTATTTATTTATACCGGCCGCCAGCTGTTCAATGAACAGCTATAGGGAATGCGCAGTTTCGCGCTGGCTACAGCCTATTATATGAACAGTTTCGCGCTATGTAGGCTATTATAAATAGGCCTAAGTATTATTCATTGGGAATAGCTTGGACTCGCTGGGGACTGGTGGAGAGACACAGAGCCTCCCCAGACGCGACATCTCCAGTTGGCTGTGTATTTGAGCTGCCGCCTCAACCGTGCGTAAGAGCAGAGCGCATCATATAGCTACAACTAGTAGCCCATAGCCATTAAAACGGCTTATTGTTTTATTCATATATCAACTAGATAATTCGATAATAATGAGTAGCCTAGTAGGCTATAAAATGAATTCAATAGGGCAAGCCTTAAGTTGTAGCCTAGGCTACAGTACAATCACAAGACGCATAGGCCTAGCCTATCGTAAAAAGCGTTGCGTTCTCATAGGCCTATATTAACTTAGATAATTATTAATTATGCTCAGGTCATAATGTCCGTTGAAAATAATTCCCTCTAAGCAGAATTTGAATTGTATTAAAATAGGAAATGATTCCTTCTAGGTCTATATAAAAAAAAACATTTTTCTAATGTGTAGCCTATAGGCGATGAACACAGCCACAATGTAGCCTGCTTAGCGAGCGAGAGGGCAGTCTACCATAAAGTGTATAACCATAATGTAATATATCTAGACTACATGCATTGTGGTATTTCTTTATATAGCCAATTGTTTCTCAATAAACAGTTATGTCATCCTCTGAGTCCGAATGTAGGCTAATAGACCGGCAGCTCTAAATGCCTTCCCAATCAATGAGACATGGTTGTAAAAATGATGTTTTATTGATGAAAAGGGTAAAACTGAAGAGTCATTGCATTGATCGATGCAGTCCGCTACCAGCAAACACTGAAAATACAGGTCCTCCAGCGAACCTGGACTAGACTATTGTAACCCCCCCCCCCCCAAATTCTTTTATATTCAAATAAACTGGAGGAACCGGTTTCCTAGCTGGATCGTGGGAGGGGGGTAGCCTGCGTTAGCGGGTGCTTTGCCATGACCGGCCATTGAATTTATGTGTTGCCATTCATTTAAACCACCATCTCATCTAGACTACTTCTGTTGCTGCATTTTTACATTTATGCTTTCATGATTTTAGAGCGCAATAAACATTTTTGCAGGATTCCAAAAAGTCCATCCATTCATCCAACTTTGTTCTGAGCGCAGCGCAGGCTGGTAGCCTACTGTCAAGGCTCACGACTGATGCACTCCCTTAACACGTCTCTTCCCAGGCCATCAAGATAATTTCAATATGAAAGACCTTGGGATTCCAGGAGACAAGGCCGTTTCAGACGGGGAGCGACATTCCGCCTGCGTTCTCGCTCGGAGCGGGGGACGCACGCGTCCTGCGCGCAGCGGGGCAAGCTGACTACAATTCAGCTCTTGTCGCGGGCGGGCGTGTGCAGCATAGTTCCATATGAGAACACTCCTCGGTCCAATTCCGTATAGTAGATCAGCCTGTGTAGCCTACTTTCAACGAATGTATTATTAGACATAATATCATAATAATATATAAAGCCTTCAACGACCTCCTGCTGCCTGCCTGATGGTCTCAGGGCTAAAGAGACCGCGCGATCATTCCTCTAGCTGCTTTGCTGCTAATGCGAGTTCGTCTCCGTTCCTGCCCGAGAAACAGAAGTTGAACTTATAGCATCAAAATAGCTACAGGAATCAACGTTGTAAAGTTAGCTATCTGCTTTTTAGCCACCGACAGCTACCGTTAATATTATGGAAGCTGCTGTCGTGAGCTAACGTGCTATCACGGTCTCATCGTGCAGCTTCACAGCCTGCTATTAGCAGACAGCATTAAGTTGACAAAATCACACTTGCACATCATTAGAATTCCAACCATTTATATGGGATTTATCATTCAACTAAACATGGAACCTGAATACTACCTGATATTTCAACCTGCTGCCATCAGTGATCGGCGCGTCTGCTTGTTTGAGTCATGAATATCTTACACAGTTACATTCCATGTGTCCCAAAACTGTTAAATCATTCCCCATGTAGTTCACTATGAGTCGCACTCAATACATCCATGGTAATAGGGAGGGAGTGAGTGAACCATTTCAAACACATCTCTGGTCATCTCCGTTAGCCATCTTACTCGTCCTGATGCCATGTTCCATATGAGAACACTCAGCCTAATGTATTAAACTTCTACTTGTCCCGACAGTTAACAGATATAGACCCGGCGACAGTTACAGAGATAGAAACTATAAATAGATAGGCTTTGTTCGTAATAATTAAATTACAACCAGACAGACAACAAGGAGTTTGAGAACGGTAGGCTAATCTAATGTGCGAGCCAGCAATGGGTCAATGAGTGGTATTACTGCGCCCCTATGGGCAGGCGAGCGGTGGTGCGGAATGACGTAAAGCGCCTGTTAGAATACCGCGGGTCAAGTTACATTCTTATGTTCCCACATCTGTACCCACCTGCCTACCCACCTACCTACCTATCCACCTATCTACAGTACCTACCAGCCATCATACAACTACCTACCAACCTACCTACTACCTATACCTACCTACCCACCTTCTTACCTACCTATACCTACCTACCTACAGTACCTACCTACATATCTACCTATACCTACTTACCCACCTACCTACCTACCCATCCACCCACCCACCTACCTATACCTACCCACTTTCCTACCTACCTACAGTACCTACGTCTACCTACCTAACTACCTACCTACACCTACCTACCTACACCTACTGTACCTACCCTCCTACCTACCCACTTTATACCTACCTACCTACCTACCTGCCGCTCTACCTACCTACCTTCTACCTAAACACACATGCATGTGTGTACACATACACACACACACACACACAAACACAGCAACTCAGTATGGCATAATTTTGTACTCTCGTGTTCTTTCTGATGAGAGGGCTTTATTTGTGTGTTTTAGCACACACGTGTCAGTTTGAATGAGTTCATGATGTGTCAAGACACAGGGGGAGAGAGCCTAAGTTGGACCATGTTGAAAGAAATGAGCACGCACACACACGTACACATACACACGCATGCAGGCATGTGCTCGCACGCGCACACACCGAGCGTGAAATGCCTGCCACACCAACAAAAAAAGCCTGTTTATTTTTGTTCTGAGGCCAAGGTAATGAGGCCATGTTCACATGCTGATGGTGTCGTGTCCATTGTTGTATGACAAGAACACTGCACTGTGATGCAGAATGTCCCAATGGATGACAATATTTAGCCTTTTGAATTTGAGGATATCAATCTATGAAAAGGAAGTGCATGTGTTTGTGTGTGTGTGTGTGTATGTGTGCACGTAAGCACGTGTTTGTGTGCGTGCATGTGTTTATGTATGCACATATGCTTTTGTGCATGCCGTGTCTGCATGCGATCAAATAATTTGCCAATAGGTGTGCCAGTGAATCAATTGAGAATTTGACAGTTGTGTAGGCTTATTTGTATGTTATATAGCCTAAAATATTTCATAAAATGGTCACACTTTACAATAAGGTTCACAAAAAAACATTAGTTAACTGTTAACTAATGCTTATTTAGGGTTAGGTTAGGTTACTAATGTTAATTAATACTTTAGTTAGGGTTAGGGTTAGGTGAGTTAACCTTAGATAACATAAATAACATTAGTAAATGGTTAATAGAGACATTAGTTAACTGTTACTTACTGTAATGCTTTATAATGCATTAACTAATGTTTATTAATGTACCCTTATTGTAAAATGTTACCCATAAAATAGTGAATTTGAATTGATCCACAGTTAGATATGGCTGCATACTAATACAAACTGCATACTAAGTTACTCAATATCATAAACTAGAGAAATTGCTTCATTCTGTTTGTTCTCTGGTCCTTTGACTTGCCAATACACATGACCACACATGCCACCGGAAAGCTACCGATTCAATGGCGTGGGTGGGCAGTATTTATACTGAGGCACATAGTTCAGGAGGTAGAGTGGCCGGCTGGGGAACTTAAGGTCCCCAGTTTGAACCCAGCTCCCGGCATTGTGGCAAAGTGTCCTTGAGGAAGACAAACATGCAGGATCTTTAGTCCAGTCCCTGACCAGGACTTGCACTTGGACTTGGTCCCCGGGCGCCATGAATGATGGCTGCTCACTGCTCCTGGCTGCCCCTGGAGGAGGATGGCTTGGATGGGAGAAATGCAGGGAACAATTTCCACCGGCGACACCTGAAGAAAAGCATGTGTGTGTTGTGTGCTGTGTTCGCTGCTCACGCGTGTAATTATCACTGTCAATGTGTGGCCAATAAAAAAGACTCTCAAGGTCCTGGGGGTGTGTTTACCCAGTTTAACTCCGTTACACTCTACCACCTAAACTCACTCCATCAGCCACCACAGCGCCCCCAACTGGTCGAGCTGACCCAAACTGTGTATGTCTGGGTGACTGCACCACTGTAACGGTGTGTTTTCACTGAGTGCGGAGCGAGATGAACGCATGAAAAGTCAATTGCAGGAGGCGAATGGGTGAAATTAATCGCAGAAAAACTGAGAGCAACACAAAATGGGCGTATCGAGAAAGAATTGTGAGTTTGCTTGAGTCAAGCCAATCACACGTGCTACCATGGTGCATTATGGAAAACTAGTTAACTAATTGTGTCTAGCAAACTTGCTAGCCAGTGTTGGTGTAATCAAACACGCTTGCTGTGACATGGCACGAAATGTGCTTGGTCATTTTCAGCCAAGCATGAGCAAACCTGCACAAGGAAAGCAAAGCCAGTTTTTGCTTCGCGTACGGTGGAAATGATGGTTAACAGGTGTCACTGCATAGCTCGTAATTACATCAGTTTGATTCCATTAATTCATCAAGTTTATTGTCGAATTATCAATCCTTTACTGACTCGATATTCGCAGACGGAGTCACAGTGCTGACGAGAGATAATGGAGAACCTGTTAGGGTTCGGTTTGGGACCCAGGCGCAACAGGAAAGGAGGAGGCAAGGAACGGTAAAGCCCGGAGGGGCGATTTAATAAGATCACAAAGGGGGATGTGGTAGTCGTACAGCCGATGGTCAGGCAGGAGCGTGGTAGTCGTACAGGCGATGGTCAGGCAGGAGCGGGGTTGTCGTACAGGCGATGGTCAGGCAGGAGCGGGGTTGTCGTACAGGCGATGGTCAGGCAGGAGCGGGGTTGTCGTACAGGCGATGGTCAGGCAGGAGCGGGGTTGTCGTACAGGCGATGGTCAGGCAGGAGCGGGGTAATCGTACAGGCGTGGGTCAGGCAGGAACTGGAGAGATGAGGAGGGGAGGCAGGGTGAGTGAGAGTAATCACAAACGGGGAACGGGAAAAAACACTACAAAATACGGGTAAGGAGATTGTAGGCTAGGCTATACTTTACCACATGAGTTTATGGTAAGATCTGGCGATGAGTGGAGTGTAGACCAGGTTCTTGTAGAGGTTGAAGGTGATTGCAGAACGAGGGACAGGTGTGGTGATGATAATTGGAAACCGGTGAGTAGAGCCGCGCCCGCGTCATCGTCGGAGACGAGCGCGCCGTTCTTGTCTTTGCGCACGGGCCGATGTGCTGGGCATGTCGGGATCCGACTCTTCGTCACCGGAGAGGGAGGAGACTGCCGAGTCCGCGGAGCTGGCCGGAGACGGGGAACGCCCGGCAGTGGGGGGAAACTCCGGAGAGTCAGAGCGTTGTATGCCCGGGCCGATGCGACGTGCGGTAGAGCGCGTAGGACGCCCCGAGCGCGCAGCGGGCCCAGAGGGGAGAGAGGGAGGCGGTTGTGGAGGCGAGGGCATGCGAGCCGTAACAGGACCCCCCCCCCCGAGGGGAGCCACCTGGCGACCGACCGGGGGCGTCAGGATGGGCCCGGTAGAAGTCCCGGAGGAGAGACGGGTCCATAATGAGCTGCCTGGAGATCCAGCTGCACTCCTCGGGGCCGTACCCCTCCCAATCCGCCAGGTATTGGAAACCCCGACCCCGGCGGCGCACCTTCAGCAGCCGCCGAACCGTCCACTGGGGATGCCCGTCGACCATCTGGGGAGGCGGAGGAGCCGGGGCAGAAGGCATGAGGGGACTCGAGGAGACAGGCTTGACCTTGGACACGTGGAACACAGGGTGTACCCGCATGGAAGCAGGGAGCTTAAGGCGTACCGCAGCTGGGTTCAGGACACGGTCGATCTCGAAGGGCCCAACGAAGCGCGGAGCCAGCTTCCTGGAGGGGACCTGGAGCGGAAGATCAGCGGTGGAGAGGTAGACCCGTTGACCGGGCCGATACGCCGGAGCAGGAGTGCGGCGGCGGTTGGCCCCGCGGCAGGAGCGCTCGTTGGAGCGGAGCAGGGACCTGCGGACCTCCCTCCAGACACGGCGACAGCGGCTGAGGTGGGCCTGGACGGAGGGGACGGAGGCCTCCGACTCCTGGAGAGAGAACAGCGGGGGCTGGTACCCGAGGGATGACTCGAACGGAGACCTGCCAGTGGCAGCGCTGGTCAGGGCATTGAGTGAGTATTCGACCCAGGGTAGGTCCCTGCTCCAGGAGGTGGGGTGGAGAGCCGACACACAGCGGAGAGCGGACTCCAGGCTCTGGTTGGCCCGTTCGGCCTGGCCGTTGGTCTGCGGGTGGTAGCCAAAGGAGAGGCTGATGGTGGCGCCGATCTCCTTGCAGAAGGCCCTCCAGACCTGGGAGGTGAATTGAGGCCCACGGTCCGAGACAATGTCTCCGGGGAGACCGTGGAGCCGGTAGACATGCTGGACGAGGAGCTCAGCGGTCTCCGCAGAGGACGGGAGCTTGGGGAGCGCCACCAGATGAACCGCCTTGGAGAACCGGTCCACCACGGTGAGGATGACCGTGTTGCCCCTGGAGGGGGGAAGACCGGTGATGAAGTCCAGGGCGATGTGGGACCAGGGACGGCTGGGGACCGGGAGAGGACGCAGGAGGCCAGCCGGGGGCTGGTGGGACGCCTTGCTGCGGGAGCAGACGGGACAGGCGACCACAAACTCCCGGACGTCGGACCTCATGGAGGGCCACCAGAACCGTCGGCTCAGGAAGGAGAGGGTGCGGTGAACCCCGGGATGGCACGCAAACCGGCTGGCATGGCCCCACTGGAGCACCCGGGACCGGACCGAGTCAGGCACGAAGAGCCGGCGAGGAGGAACGTTGGCCGGACTGGGTTGGGCGCGTTGGGCCTGCCTCACCACTGCCTCGATGTTCATGGTGACCACCCCTATGACACGCGAGACCGGCAGGATGGACTCAGGCTCCGCGGGGGGCGCCTCGGGCGCGTGGAGGCGGGACAGCGCGTCGGCCTTGGCGTTGCGGGAGCCGGGCCGGAAGGTGAGGGTAAAATCAAACCTCCCGAGGAACTGGGACCACCGCGCCTGGCGGGAGTTGAGGCGCTTGGCCGCCCGGATGAAGGTCAGGTTCTTATGGTCTGACCAGACGAGGGTGGTGTGTTCGGCGCCCTCAAGCCAGTGGTGCCACTCCTCCAAGGCCCCCACCACCGCCAACAACTCCCTGTTTCCGATGTCGTAATTCACCTCAGCTGGGGTGAACCGGCGGGAGAGGAAGGCACAGGGGTGCAACTTCTGGTCCTCCACTGACCGCTGGGACAGAACAGCACCGATGCCTGTGTCTGATGCGTCCACCTCGACCACGAACTGCCTGGAGGGGTCAGGATGGAGAAGGACCGGGGCGGTGGTGAAGCACTCCTTGAGCGCGGAGAAGGCAGCGCTGGCAGCCGGTGTCCAGACGAATGGACGCAGGGATGAGGTGAGGTGGGTGAGGGGAGCTGCTACCCGGCTGTATTCCCGTATGAAACGGCGGTAAAAGTTAGCGAAGCCAAGGAAGCTCTGAAGTTGCCTCCGGGTCGTGGGTTGAGGCCATTCGACCACGGTCTTGATCTTGCGGGGGTCGGGTCGCGTCAGGCCTCCCTCCACAATGAGCCCCAGGAACTCCACTGACGAGGAGTGAAAAGTGCACTTCTCCGCCTTGATATACAGGCGGTTCTCCTGGAGACGCTGGATGACCATGCGGACATGCTGGACGTGCTCCTCAGCGCTCCTGGAGAATACCAGGATGTCGTCCAGGTAAAGGACCACAAAGACGTCCAGCATGTCCCTGAGCACGTCGTTCATCAGCGCCTGGAAGACGGCGGGGGCGTTGGTGAGGCCGAAGGGCATGACGAGGTACTCGTAGTGGCCACGGGAGGTCTTGAAGGCGGTCTTCCATTCGTCCCCCTCACGGATACGCACCAGGTGATAAGCGTTCCTGAGATCCAACTTGGTGAAGATGTTGGCACCGATGAGGGGTTCGAAGTTGGAGCTCATGAGGGGGAGTGGATACTTATTCTTGACCGTGATGTTATTGAGCAGCCTGTAGTCGATGCACGGCCTCAGATCTCCTCCCTTCTTCTTAACGAAGAAGAACCCCGCTGCCACCTGGGATCGAGATGGTCGGATGAGACCCTCGGCCAAGCACTCGGAGATGTAGGTGTCCATGGCTGCTTTCTCCGGGAGGGAGAGGTTCCAGACGACTGGCTGGAAGAGGGACGCCAGGGTGGAGCTCGATGGCGCAGTCGTAGGGTCGATGAGGGGGGAGTGTGCGGGCGCGCTCCTTACTGAAGGCCTCCCCAAGGTCGTGGTACATCGAAGGGACCGTGGAGAGGTCCGGAGGAGCGGGACGGGGTCGGTCAACCCGAGTGGAGGTCTGAGCAGCTCGGAGGCAGCGGGCGTGGCAGGCGGTGCTCCAGCTGAGGATGTGCCCCGAGCTCCAGCAGACATGAGGGGTATGGAGTTCCAGCCAGGGCCTTCCTAGGATGAACGGAGCGTCGGGAGAGTGGATGACGAAGGGGCGGATGTTCTCCACGTGGTTTCTCGAGGCTGTGAGGGTGAGGGGCAGGGTCCGGTGAGTAATGGGACCCATGGGATGGCCATCCAGAGCGAAGGCCGAGAGGGGCCTCTCCAGAGGGGAGATAGGGAGCGCCGCTTTGTGGGCGAACTGGACGTCCACGAAGCTCTCGTCAGCACCGGAGTCGATGAGAGCAGGGACGGAGAGCGTGTGCCCCTGCCAGGCGAGGGTGACAGTGAACCTGGCGGCACGGGTCCGGGATTGGGGATGGATGAGCCGGCTTACTCGGTACCCCCTGGCGAGTGAGCCTACTCTTTTTGCCGCCCTGGGAGGTGCAGAGGAACAGGAGTCGACGGCGTGCGCTGGGCTAGCGCAGTATATGCACAGTCCGTTCTGTTCCCGGTGCTCACGCTCTGCAGGGGTCAGTCGGGTCCAACCCAGTTGCATGGGTTCCTCTCCAGCGGTGTTTGGGGGGGCGAGGGAGGCCGGGCAGGCCGAGAGAGACCGGCAGAGGGAGGCGGAGACGGTCTGGGTGCGCTTTGGTGTTGGTGCGCCCGCTCGCGCCTGCGTTCCCGGTGGCGCTCGTCTATGGCTATGGAGAGGGAGACGAGTTGGTTCAGGGTCGCTGGTCTGTCTCCTCCAGTCAGGCTGTCCTTCATGGCGTCCCCCAGGCCCCGTCGGAAGGCGCTGTACAGGGCAGACTCGTTCCAGGAGCAACGGGCAGCGAGGATGCGGAACTCCGTGGCGTAGTCCGCTACTGAGCTGGAACCCTGGGTGAGGGCGGAGAGAGCAGCGTCCGCGTCCTGTCCGTGGACGTCGTGGTCGAACACAGTCCTGAATTCTGCCACGAAGGCTGTGTAGTCCTGCATGTAGGCAGCTGCGCCTTCGCGACCCGCCATGACCCAGCGGCGAGCCCGTCCCGTGGTTAGGTTTGCGATGTAGGCTATGCGAGCTGACGCAGTGGAGTACATGCTTGGCTGGAGATCAAACACGTACTCACACTGCATGAGGAACTCCCGGCAGAGGGTGAATGTCCCGTCGTAGGGGGCCGGGGAGGCGAGATGGGGCTCCCGGTTTGGTGGAGCGGTGGGGTTCAGGAACGGAGCCAGGCGGGCACTGAGCGCGGTGACCTGGTCGGACAGGGTGCTGACCAGAGTAGCGAGTCCCCTCAGTCGCTCGTCCTGGGCTTGCTGTTGGCCGGATACCTGCGGCAGTTGCTCAGCTTGGGTCTGTTGGAGGGCTTGGAGTGGTCCGGGAGGTGCAGGTCTCTCCTCCATGTTGGCTGGGTCAAAACTGGCCAGATCTTACTGTTAGGGTTCGGTTTGGGACCCAGGCGCAACAGGAAAGGAGGAGGCAAGGAACGGTAAAGCCCGGAGGGGCGATTTAATAAGATAAGGCAGGAGCGTGGTAGTCGTACAGGCGATGGTCAGGCAGGAGCGGGGTTGTCGTACAGGCGATGGTCAGGCAGGAGCGGGGTTGTCGTACAGGCGATGGTCAGGCAGGAGCGGGGTTGTCGTACAGGCGATGGTCAGGCAGGAGCGGGGTTGTCGTACAGGCGATGGTCAGGCAGGAGCGGGGTAATCGTACAGGCGTGGGTCAGGCAGGAACTGGAGAGATGAGGAGGGGAGGCAGGGTGAGTGAGAGTAATCACAAACGGGGAACGGGAAAAAACACTACAAAATACGGGTAAGGAGATTGTAGGCTAGGCTATACTTTACCACATGAGTTTATGGTAAGATCTGGCGATGAGTGGAGTGTAGACCAGGTTCTTGTAGAGGTTGAAGGTGATTGCAGAACGAGGGACAGGTGTGGTGATGATAATTGGAAACCGGTGAGTAGAGCCTCGCCCGCGTCATCGTCGGAGACGAGCGCGCCGTTCTTGTCTTTGCGCACGGGCCGATGTGCTGGGCATGTCGGGATCCGACTCTTCGTCACCGGAGAGGGAGGAGACTGCCGAGTCCGCGGAGCTGGCCGGAGACGGGGAACGCCCGGCAGTGGGGGGAAACTCCGGAGAGTCAGAGCGTTGTATGCCCGGGCCGATGCGACGTGCGGTAGAGCGCGTAGGACGCCCCGAGCGCGCAGCGGGCCCAGAGGGGAGAGAGGGAGGCGGTTGTGGAGGCGAGGGCATGCGAGCCGTAACAGAACCTCTACTTTAAGGCTACTGATTGTGTGTGGACTTGTTGAGTGAGCACAGCAGAGTCATGAGTTAAATTCTTGCCATGTTTACTAATCTACTGGGTCCCATTACACATGATATCATAAATGTAAAAATTTTGCAGACACTTTCATCCAAAGGGACTTACAATTATGAGCTAGTGTAGAAGTTAAAAGGGTAGTGTGCTATTTTGGACATCTAGCCCTATTTGTGGTCTGTCTACCATGAACCTGAAACATAGATACCATAATTTCACTCATCGTTCCAGTATTGAGCTAGCTGCAGTTTTTATGCAGGCTCTCACTGGGCTACAATGGAAGTAAATGGGGCATATCTAAATGCGTTGGAAAAATAGGAAAAACTATGATAAAGGTGTTTTCAGACATGGGAAGTGCAGATCTTACCAGTCTCAATATGCTCTCCTGTGAAATGTATCGCAATCCAAATGCGTTTACATGTTTGGCTTGGCTTGGACAGGTGTTAGGTGTTTGGCAAGTCATGCTTAACACCTAAAAATATTTAGTTGATTGCGATACATTTCACAGGAGAGCATACTGAGACGGGTTAGATTACACCCCATTCTTCCCATCTCAGAAAAGCACATTCATCATAGTTTTTCCAACACATTTACGCATGCCCAATTGATTTCCATTGTATCCCAGTGAGAGCCTGCATAAAAACTGCAGCTAGCTCAATACTGGAACCATCATTGAAAATATGATCTCTGTGTTTCAGGTTCATTGCAGACAGACCACATATAGAGCTAAATGTCTGAAATAGCACACTACCCCTTTAAGTGCCTTGCTGAAGGGCACAAGGGTAGGCAATGATTGCTAGGAAATCATGTGTACTACTGACTCTGCTACAGCCATGTTTAAAATGCAGTGGGGATGGACAGCTTTAGAAAATAAAAAAAAGCAGCTTGGAGCGGAAGGTGCCGTGTGCGCGCCATGCTGAGATTCAATCAGCAACTTCTACAAAGCTGACGCGCCAGATGGTTTGCTTCACATAACCATCTGGGAACTCTGCGTTGGAAACTGTTTGGAAAAGGGCAGGCACTTTTAAAAATACTTGGCAGGTGATTGGATAAACCATCTGTCTATCACCATCTATCACACACTAACTTCAACCGCTCCTGGTTGCTGTCACACACTTAAACCAGCAAAAGGCAAAAGAGCTGTGCGCACATCCAACCTTGGTAGGCCAGGTGCTAGATCTTAGAGTACATATGTGAGAAGATATCAGTGTGCAGATCTTTCTTATCTTCTCACACACTTAAACCCGCCCAGCGTATCCGTTTGTATTTTAAATTCCTCAGAACCAACGCTGATTGGCAAGATCGTTTTTCAATCTAGCACACGGATCTCTATGGAGAGTATCCAGATTGATTTGCAAGAGAAACAGAATGTGAGCTCATGAAATCAGGATGGTCTCACGAGGCTACTCTTCTATGGCCTTTTTTGGGAAAGTGCACATACAAAAACTGCTCATGCAGTCTACCATCTACCATCAAGCCTGCAGGTGGTGCATACATCAGGCTACATATGATCACTTTAAAGGTGATGTCACAGCCAGGCATACGCTCCAATATCTTCCTCTCATTCATCTCACTACATCGATCCCCCGTCCCTCCATGTTAAGAGATAGATAGCCTATTTGAGCAATCCACACTGTTACTTTTATCGCTATTCCT
This sequence comes from Borostomias antarcticus, assembly GCF_949987555.1. NCBI lineage: Eukaryota > Metazoa > Chordata > Actinopteri > Stomiiformes > Stomiidae > Borostomias > Borostomias antarcticus. The sequence goes on from NC_140242.1 coordinate 13,395,835, forward strand.
TAGACTAATCTCAATCAATTCACCTTCATTACCTGCGCCCCAGCAACAGTGCAGGGCGAGAGGTTATGTCTTCAGTGGTGTGTTTGTTGGTTCTTTAGCGGCATTACACAAAAACTACCAGACTGATTTTCATGAAACTTGGTGGAAGTGTGTAGCATGGTCCAACTTAGAACCCATTACAGTTTGGAACGGATCTGCCATGCATATGTAAAATTCCACTAACCAATTATAGGAGAGGGTTACCAAAGAATTGGACAGTTCTACAGGTCAACAGGTGACCTGTATGTGAAGACCCCAGGCCATTGTTTACAACAACTGCTAGGACATAGAAGAGTCGTAAAAATGGTTGAGCATCCCCCTTCCTTATAAACAATGGCTAACCTAGAAGTTTGCAAATAGAAGAGAAAGGGTGTTCATATAAGAATGTTCTAAAAATTCACATACATGGCGCTAATTTTCTAAGCGATCGTACGACAGAAAACTGGGTTCACGATCATTTCCACGGCAAATTCGGCATTTATCAATTTGGACGTAAGCGGACACTGCGATCAAATCTCACGTCAAGTCTCAGACAGTATACGCAAGTTTCAGACTGATCCTGGCTGGCTTCTAAGCATAGCCACATAGCCCCGTCTGCCGCCATTATATGGATATACTTGGCTCGTGCTGGATTTAAAAATGTCTTCTACAGGCCTCCGAATTACACCAAAGTTATCTTGGTGAGTCAAACGTCTTATAATATGCCGTAAATAAGGTCCAGGTTGTCAAAAACTAACATTATCCTTTAAGGCCTCGTCACACATCCCTAAAATAAATTGGTATTTTCCAATTGTTTTCAATTGGAATTCAATCAGGTTCTTGGTCAAAGAATAATTTCGCTTTCATTTTGAAATAGTCTTCTTAGACTATAGCCTACAACTGTCCGAGGAGAGAGGAGCTAACCTCTAAACCTAACCTACCGGACTCGATCACGCAAATCGGAGAATACTGGTGGAGTCAGAGGAGAAGATAGAACACGCGTCAATGAGGTCTGTCTCATCTTACCAAAGTGAGCCCGTCCCACTGCAGGGGGCGGGGCTGACAATGCCGTCAGATGAGGACAGAGATGACGAAAGGTTAGAGGAGGAGCCAGAGTTTCCGCCCCCTCCTCCCCCAGACAAGATCAGGAGGGAGAGGAGGGATCGTAAATGTAAAGCACTGCCACCAGCTGCTTTGAACTTGCACCCCCTACGATCAGGGGGTGTTACTGTCAGTGCAGAGGGCAATCTTGAACGCTGGTCGGCTAGTGTAAAACATCCACGCGATGTAGATGATGTGAACATGGCTCAGGCCAGACACCCGTTGATCGGTGACACTCTAACTAAAGCAATCACCACCAAGGTCAGGAGAGTAGAGGAGAAAGCCAGAGCTCCACAGATCCCATTCAGAGCTAGGGATGACAAACGAGAGCGCTTTCATTTTTGTGGGAGCAGAGGCCATTGGAGAAAGAACTGTAAAAAGAGAAGAGAGGCAGAATGCGTGGCTCAGAGAACAGCTGTCCCAACTTCATACATGGCTCCCCATTATCAGTAGTTGCCGCCGCTCCGCGTCCTAGGCCGCCCTGTTACAAAAGCCAGAAGGCCTGCATGTAACAACCACCTTGAATGAATGCCAAAACATAGAGTTCCTCCTTGATACGAGGGGGGCGGTGGCTACAGTCACTCCTCAAGACCCTTCTTACCCGCCTTGAACAGTGTGCTGGCATTAAAGGTGCTGCTCTCATGTTCCTACAGTCTTACCTGACTGATAGGAGCTTCTCTGTCCAGCTGGGTGAGTTCTCCTCCAGTGTGGCCCCCTCACCTGCGGTGTCCCCCAAGGATCCATCTTAGGCCCTATTATTTTCTTTATATATGCTGCCCCTGGGTTCCATTCTATGGAAACACAAGGTGTCTTTGCTGACGATGTCCAACTGTACCTCCCCCTGAAATTGAACTATAAGGACTCCTTTAAGCCTGTAACATCTGCGCTAAATGACATCAAGACCTGGATGGACTTAAAATTCCTTAGTCTGAATGATGGGAAGACCGAGGTTATTTTGTTTGGTCATAAAGACAGCCAGGTTACCAACATAGGGCCCCTCACTGCCAGGAATCGCTCTTCTATTAAAAGTCTTGGTGTCACTTTTGATACTAGTTTTAATTTTGAGCGACAAATCGGCTCTGTGGTAAAAGGCTCTTTTTTCCAGCTGAGGCTCTTATCCAAACTGAAACCGTACCTTCTTATCCAACCTGAAACCGTAGGACATGGAGACAGTCATCCATGCTTATATTTCTTCAAGAAATACTGTAAAGTTGGGAAAGGCGTGTAAAGATCATATTACAGAGGCTAAAGACCCCGTATTTGAAAACCACAACAATGGCTCGCGTTGAGGAATCTCAACTGTCGATTCATCCAATCTGATTGATGAAAACAACCGTTTAGCGGCCGAAAATAGATTTTGAGAAACTGCATTCTCGGTGCCCCGATCACCGTCATTACATGGATATACTGGCTCGCGCTGGATTTTAAATTTATTCTACAGGCCTCCGAACTACACCAAAGTGATCTCGGTGAGTCAAACTTCTTATAATATGTCGTAAATAAGGTCCAGGTTGTCAAAAACGAGCATTGCCCTTTAAGGATCGGGACATCCAACCCACTCACCCAGTCTAGTTTGGTCTCTGGGGCTGATCAGGTCACAGCTGCTGACAAGGCGTCCCCTGCTTCACGGCTGCGGCTGTCTGCTCGACCGGTCTTTGGGCTCGTCCAGGTTTTGGATGTCCGATCCGGGTCACGGCACCAATTGTTGAATCTCTTTGTCTTTTATTATTGTCCTTGATTAGCTCTGCGCTGTGTTTTCTTGTTTCCAATAAAAGACGGACCCCCAATCTCCTAATATACCACACAGTCCAGTGTCTCCTTTCTCAGGTGTTCCAAATTAATCTCTCCAACACGGGATTTGAGTATAAGCAAAAGCGGTTTATTCCAGAAGGTATAACATACAAAAGAACATGGCAATGTCTAATGCAAAGATGACCTGTCTGGATGCTGGCTGAACCCAAATCGAAGCACATGCAAACTGAATAGTGGTTTTAACCCTTGGAGAAGGGGGGGTGTCTCACACCCCCCTCCTTCCTTCTAGACAAAGCTGTCTCTCTCTCTTCTCGAAATACGGCCTTGCATTGAAGATAGGATGAGGCGCCTGACGCCCCAGTATCTAAACAGTCGGTGTTTGTACACCACATGTGAGAATGTCACCCTTGGCCTAGGTAACATGTAAATCTGTTCGGTGGAGACACGTCCTCTACCTCGAACCCCCCTTGAGTATCAACGTGACCCCCCTGGCGTGACCTCCTTCTCCAGAACCCCTCGTGCGGTCAAACAGGAGTCACACACAACTAATTAGAAACAGCTTACAAATGTTCAGATTAACATTTCTTGATAACAGCCAGCTCCATACATTTTCATCAGTTATGAACCGAATTTCAAGGCGGTGAGACTGGGGACCTAACAGCCGCTCCCCTAAACTGAACTGACACCAAGAACCGCATGAGCCACAGACAGTGCGGTCACATCCAGTCTGTAAAATCTGGCAAACGTGGGGAGTAGACCAACTCACCGCTGCGCAGATCTCCCACACTGACAAGCCCCTGAACAGTGCCCAAGAAGCAGCCATACCCCAAGTAGAATGTGGCCGGACGGGGGATGTATACCCTTGCATTCTTAAGTGCCAGTGCGACAGCCTCTGGCTAGAAATAGGCTTCCCCACCCAGGGAGGAGCCCACGAGACAAAGAGCTGAGAGCTCTGTCTAATGGCATTGGTCCTATCCACGTACGTGCGTAACGCTCGTACAGGACATAAACAGTGGAGCCTCCGGTCCTCAGGCGAGGAGAAAGGAGGGGGGTGGAAAGCCCGTAACTCCACAGTCATACTGTTGGGAGCGGACATGACTTTGGGCATGAACGCAGGATTTAGGCGTAGGTTAACCCTAGATAACCCAGCTCCAAACTCCATGCACATCGGGCTGACAGACAGTGCGTGCAGCTCACTCACGCGTTTGGCGGAGGACAGAGCTAACAGCAGCGCTGTTTTAAGAGACAAAACCTTAATGTCAACGCTCTCCAGAGGCTCAAAAGGCTGAGTGGAGAGCACATCCAACACGGTGGAGAGGTCCCAGGACGGAGCCACGGGCTTAGACACAGGGCGAGAACGAAGCACCCCCTTCATGAACCACCTCACCAATGGATCTTCACCCAGGGTGGAGGAACCAAAACCTGCGTGATGGGCAGAGATAGCCGCCAAATATACTTTCACTGTACTGGCAGACAAGCCCTTGTCCAGTAGAGACTGCAGAAAACACAACACTTTCGCAGCAGAACACTGAAAAGAAACACACACACGTGTCTCAAACACACGCCATTTAATGGAGTATTGTGCCCTCATAACCGGCGCTCTGGCATTGAGCATGGTATCGATCACACCCGGTGTGAGTTCACTCATGTCCACATTCAATCTCCAACAGGGCCAAACAGGTCAGTCGCAGAGAGATCAACCAAACGTGCGCCGGTAACCAAAGGTCCACACGCAGGAGAATGGACAGGATTGCGCAACGTCCGAGTAGGCCTACAGTATGAGTGATCCATGCTCGCACTCATCCCCGGACAGGCCAAGCCCACAGGGCCAGGCGGTCCAGATGAGGATGAAACACCTGCCCGTGCGCTTGGGACACAAGATCCCTGCTCAACGGGAGCGGCCAGGGCTGCCCTGAGAGAAGCTGACTGATCTCCGCCAGCCACGGTCTGCCTGACCAGCACGGCGCGATCAGAATCAACGACGAGCCCTGCTCCCGAACTCTGGTCAGAACCTGAGATATCAGGGCAACTGGGAGGAAAGTGTACAGTAGCACGTTCGGCCATGGGTGAGCCAGTGCGTCTATCCCGAGGGGAGCGTCGTCATTCAGAGAGGGGACAACGCGCGTTTGCGCTTGACGCAAAAAGATCCACGGCTGCTCTGCCGAATGTCTGCACACAGCTGGCAGGCCACCTGTGGGTGGAGAGCCCATTCCCCATACTGGGTATGTCCCCTGGAGAGCAGGTCTGGATCCCAGTTCAGCTCGCCCGGGACATGGACTGCGCGCAGGGAGGCCAGATGATCAGGAGCTCGCGTGCCAGTATGCATAGAGCCAACGAGCGAGAGCCGCCCTGGCGATTGATGTATGCCACCATAGTCGTGTTGTCCGTTTCCGGGGAGGAAATGTTTCAGTGCTAGGAACACTGCAAGCAGCTCGAGGTAGTTGATGTGAGCGAGGGGGAGCTATGGAGACCACTGTCCGTTCACCGCTCTGCCCTCAAAAACAGCGCCCCACCCCCACAGGGACGCGTCTGTCGAGATCACCGTTCTGGTCGACACCGCTCCCAGGGGAAAACCCAGATCGAAAAGACTGGGATCCTTCCAAGGTGCCGAAACACATGCCTGAGACACCCTCACTAGGCAAGGCAGGTGATGACGAGGGCAGAGGCTCAACCCTCCGACCCAACATTGAAAATCTCTCATCATGAGCAGACCCAGCGGGACCACCGAGATGGTACTGTAGATGCCATAATTCCTAGGAGACGTAGACACACCCTGAACTGGATCCAAGCCCCTAAACGGAACTGGGCCAGACACTCCCTGAACGAGACTACGCGTCTCTCTGACAGAGTAGCTCGTAACATAATAGAATTGAGCCTGATACCCAGGTATTCTATCGACTGAGCCAGCACCAGCGAGCTCTTGGCCAGGTTTATCCTGAAACCGAGCGCGAGGAGGGTGTCCGTGTCCCTGCCTGCCTGCTCTTGCGACGGGGCACAGAGCAGGTAGTCGTCTATGTATGCCCGGTTTCTGATCCCCATCGGACTCCGAGCCTGCAGGAGGCCCTCCTGCAGAGCTCCAGGAAGGAGAGATCCGCCTCCTATGGGTCGCTGGCCGGGCTCTCACGGCTGGACTGCCCGGGCTGGATATAATCTATAATCTGCCAAGGAGGCCCCCTAAACCCAGTGGGCCCGCCACTAATCCCGCCCCCATCTGTGCTCGTCATCGGATCATCCATGGTGCGCCATGTAGTGGTCCCGAAAGCCCGGACCTGCTGCTTCCCAGGAGCTAAGGTCTCGGACATCAGGACTGTTGTCCCATCACTCCTCACAGATTATCCCCTGGCCTCATCCATCATCATCCATGTCGGAACAAATTACATCAAGCTCCAGCAGTCTGAGCGGCTGAAGGAGGATTTCAAGGCCCTGATCTCCACTGCTCAGGTGTCAGGAAAGACCTCTCCCTGCTAGCATCGCAGGTTCATTGCTCTTTTCCAGTTTTATCCACTTGCATACCATACCTCCGTGATCAAAGTTGCGCATAAACATGGTACCTGAGGGTCTGAGAGTCCGACGTCTGGATCTTGAGGTCTGTTGTCTTTGGTTTTCGTTTGTCTTACAGTTTGCTGAGCGGGATTTACAAGCCAGCAGCTGAGCCTTGCTTTTAGCAAGTAGACTAAGGTTGTTGTCCTCTGGTTTTCGTTTGATTTACAGTTTGCTGAGCGGGATTTACAAGACAGCAGCTGAGCCTTGCTTTTAGCAAGTAGATTGGGTTGGTTGTCTTCTGGTTTTCTTTTGTCTTACAGCTTGCCGAGCGTTGTTTTGCTCAAGCCAGCAGCTGAGCCTTGCTTTTAGCAAATAGATTGGTGGTTCTTATCCTCTTATTTTAATTCCGCAATTATTTTAACGATCGGATGCCCTTTTACCGTAAGGGGAAGCGTGTCCTGTGCTAGCTAGAGATAGCTACAGCTAGCCTACAGCCACCGGGCTTTCTCCCTCTTCGGCTCTGGGATTATTACATCTACAAGCAAACAGAGGGCTGTTCCTGCAGTTTGAAGCGTTTTCTCACCTGCGTGGACCAATCTTGCGATGGCTCCACACCCTGCCGTCCCAAACTGCTCGGGTTGCCTCCAGCCAGCCAAAAAATCTCAGAGTTGGAAGGTAGGATTTCTACTCTACACTCTATACACCAAGCCGAACATTTCCTGGACTCACTGGTACCCGACTCAGACGTCGGCGTCCTGCCTCCCACTGCTCCACCGTCGGCGGCGTCCAGGGGTGGGGATGTGGATTTTGGTTCCCTCCTGGGTGAGGAGTCCTGGCCCGCACTCGGAGCCAGACCCAAGCATTCAAGCTCCACTCCTTGGACCACTGTTAGGAGGAAACGAGGAAGGGAAACCTCCGATGACGACACCCTCCAGCTGAGGAATAGCTTTGCTCCGCTGGCCGAGCCTGTATCCAAGAGGTCCAAGGATACTAGCAGCATCAGCTCCTCGGTCTGGCTCCCTGCTGTTGGGGTTCATTTCACACCCTGCCCTACTCAGTACCTTACCAGTCCTCCGCAGCCCACCCATGCCTTTCTGGTTGGCGAGCGGCATAACAGCCAGGCTAATCAGCCTGCTCCCCGGCCTGAGCACAGTCCAGTCCACCGAGGGGACCCCCGGCCCCCACCCTCTGCCACTTGGCCTTCAGGTGTGAGGCAGCCAAGGAGGCCCCCTAAGCCCAGTAGGCCCGCCACTAATCCCGCCCCCATCTGTGCTCGTCATCGGATCATCCATGGTGCGCCATGTAGTGGTCCCGAAAGCCCGGACCTGCTGCTTCCCAGGAGCTAAGGTCTCGGAGATCAGGACTTTTGTCCCATCACTCCTCACAGATTATCCCCTGGCCTCATCCATCATCATCCATGTCGGAACAAATTACATCAAGCTCCAGCAGTCTGAGCGGCTGAAGGAGGATTTCAAGGCCCTGATCTCCACTGCTCAGGTGTCAGGAAAGACCTGCATCATCTCTGGCCCGTTCTCCTCTCCCCGGTATGGTGATGCCAAATATAGTAGGATCCATCAGCTCCACATCTGGCTGAAAGGCTACTGCTGCCAGTTGAAGCTTCCCTTCATAATTTCACCACCTTCTTGAACCGCTCGGACCTCTTCGCCAGGGACGGCCTTCATCCTAGCAGGTCAGGTGCCCTTCTGCTCAGTATGAATATGGACCTGAAGCTGAGATCATCCAGCGTCTGATGTGGGGTAAGCCCGACCCGTCTCAACCACCCTACTGCCAAACATAAACCTCCTGTACCCACGGTTCGGGCTACACCAGCTCCATCTCACCAGCGCTCCATCACCATAGACCTGGATTCCCTGCCCCTCACTGAGACCTGGCATAGCGACGTTTATATTTCTATAAACAAATTTTTCCCACCTGAATATGCCATTAAGCGAATTATCTCCCACCGCACCCCTATTACCATAAGGAAACAGTCAGGTGGATCTAATATGAAAAACCTGATATCCGTTCCAGTGAATATACCATCCAGGCCTACTAGTCAGGCGAGCCAGCCCTTTTCTCCGGAAGCTATTTCAATGGCGATCCTGAATGTCAGGTCCCTACCAAGCAAACCTTTTCTCATTAATGATCTTATATGTGAACGTAAATTAGACTGTATGTTCCTAACTGAAACCTGGCTAAATATAAATGGACCAGCAGCCCTCATCGAAGCCTCTCCTCTCCTACAGCTTTTTTCAATCTATCAGAAGTGGGAAAAAAGGTGGAGGAACAGCCACCATAGCTACAGATGCCCTCAGCGAACAGCCACCATAGCTACAGATGCCCTCAGCTGCAGGACCATCTCCTTTGATGATTTTACCTCTTTTGAATACCACGCAATTGTCTTAAAATGCCAGCCCCCAGTTCTGGCAGTAACCGTGTATAGGCCTTCCAAACAATGCCCTGCCTTCTCTACAGAATTTTCAGAACTCCTGTCCATCATCCATACAAATTATGATAAGATTATCATCATTGGAGATTTCAACATACACGTGGACACTGAGGCGGACTCGAAAGCCAGGGACTTTATCAACCTCCTAAACTCCATGGATTTTACCCAACATATCACTGAGCCAACCCACAACCGTGGCCACACCCTTGATCTAGTGATTACTAAGGGCCTGACTATCACTGTCTCCTCTATTAGTGACCTCGCTCTCTCCGACCATTTCTGTATCTTCTTCACTGCATTGGTTCCTAAAGTCAAAAGTAGTACTGGGCGCTTTATCAAGAAACGTTATCTTACCTCCGCAGTAGCCGATAGTTTTAGAGAAATAATGACCACAAACGATTTATCAACTCCAGAAGTGGGGCCGTTAGGAACTATTGAGGACTTAGCAACCACCTTTAACACCAGAGTAAGGGCAGCCTTGGATTCTGTAGCACCTATTAAACTGAAAAGGATCAAAGCCAATCATTTCGCTCCATGGCGAAATGAGGAAACAAATCAACTAAAGAGAACCTGCAGAAGATCTGAGCGTATGTGGCGAAAAACCAAGCTACAGGTCCACCATGATATTCTCAAAGAACATCTCTCTGCCTTTAATAAAGCAATAAGAAATGCAAGGAAAGACCACTTCTCCAAATTGATATCTATCAACAGAAATAATTCAAGAGTGCTCTTCTCAACAATTGATAGCCTAATAAACCCTGCCATAAAAACACCTGATAACCTGCTCTCTACCTCCAAATGTGAGAGATAAGATTATGAATATTAGGAGGAATATCACCCAGGAAAGGCCATGCATCCCGTTCACAGATCCTCTCCCTCCATGTAATATGAGCTTGTTTACACTGATGGACACAGAAATGTTGAGAAAAGTAGTATCCAAACTCAAATCCTCCACATGCCTGCTGGATCCCATCCCCACCGATTTTTTCAAAACTATTTTTGACTCTGTATCCTGTGACATTTTATCCATTGTTAATGACTCCCTATCTACAGGTGTCTTCCCACCAATACTTAAAACTGCTTTGGTGAGACCAGTGCTGAAGAAAAACAACTTAGACACTTCAGTTCTTAGCAATTTTAGACCAATCTCCAACCTTCCCTTTTTGAGTAAAATTCTGGAAAAGATTGTTTTCAAACAGATTAATGATTTCCTAGCTACAAGTTGTACCCTTGACCTTTTCCAGTCCGGCTTTCGTGCCCATCATAGCACAGAGACGGCATTAGTCAAAGTTGTAAATGACCTCAGAATTAATGCTGACTCCAAAGAGCTCTCTGTTCTCGTCCTCCTAGACCTGAGTGAAGCCTTTGATACTATAGATCATGCAATCCTCATCGAAAGACTGGAGAAGTGGGTTGGCCTCTCTGGTCCAGTCCTGAATTGGCTTAGGACCTATCTAACCGGTCGTGATTTCTTCGTTGCCCTCGGTGACCATAGCTCAGGAAAGATCCCTATGACCTGGGGTGCCCCAAGGATCGATCCTAGGACCTCTACTCTTCAGCCTGTACATGCTGCCCTTTGGCAGTGTCATCAGGAGGCACAACATTAGCTACCATAGCTACGCAGATGATACCCAACTCTATATTTCTGTAACACCCAGTAACTACAGCTTGGTTGACTGCCTTGTCAAGTGTATTACGGATATAAATGTATGGATGTCACATAATTTCCTCCAACTAAACCAGGACAAAACAGAAGTACTGATCATTGGAGAAAAAGCTGAAAGAGAGAAACTATCAGCACACTTAAAAACTCTGGAAATTGACACCAATTGCCAGGCTAAAAACCTAGGTGTCATACTTGACTCAGATCTTAATTTCGAAAACCACATCAAGAATATTACAAAGACATCTTCTTACCACCTAAGGAACATTGCCAAGGTGCAACCCTTTCTCTCTCAGGCTGACACCGAAAGATTAATGCATGCTTTCATCACAAGCAGGCTGGACTACTGCAATGCTCTACTATCAGGCCTACCAAAGAAAGCAATCTCGAAGCTACAAATGATACAGAATGCTGCAGCACGAGTCCTCACTCACCAGCCTTAAAATCACTACACTGGTTACCTGTCAACTCTAGAATAGACTTTAAAATACTATTACTAGTCTATAAATCTCTCCACAGTCACTCACCAGAATATATTTCAGACATGCTTGTTAGGTATATGCCCAACAGACCACTCAGATCCTCAGGTACTGAACTTTAACAGTTCCAAAAGCCAGGACCAAGAAACACGGAGAGGCAGCTTTTAGTTTCTATGCCCCCAACCTCTGGAACACCCTACCGGAGTGCCTAAGAAGGGCCGAAACAACGGAGGTCTTCAAGCGAGATCTCAAGACGTACCTTTTCAACCTAGCCTACAATCACTAGCCAGGTCCTTGAGACACAGAAAGGCAGCCTCAAACCCACCTGTGAATCCTCTGTATACATTGGTATTTATCCTGCTATGCACTGTATGTATATCAAGTAGTGTACAGAAGCTGGTTAGCCTGAAACAGGCTTGTTCTGTTCTGACAGCTGTGTTGCTTCAATGGCTCAGTGTGCTACTAACTGTTTTCTGCCTCCCCTAGTGCCTCTCTCTCTCCCTCCTACCTTTTAACCAGGTCCAGTGGATGCCCCACTGTCGCCCGCAGACCACCCTGAGTCCGATAGATACCCCCGTGTCAGCTGTGGATGTCGTAGTATTTAGTACACACACACACGTACACACAGACACACATCAGTCCACATCCGGCTTAGGCCTGGACCTGATGCTCTTAGCCTTTCTTGCTCTGAAAATTTAATTTAATGTAATTTATTGCTCTTTAAATGTTCTTAGCCATTAGACAAATATATTCCAGGAGCTTGCTCCAGGTTGCCCGTTTTAAATATCTGTGTGGTTTCTATGGCTCTGTGTGCTACTAACCCTGTTCTGCCTTCCCTCTCCCTAGTGCCTCTCTCTCTCCCTCCTATCCTCTAACCAGGTCCAGTGGATGCCCCACTGTCACGAGCAGACCTCCCGGAGTCCGATAGATACCCCCGTGTCTGCTGTGGATGTCGTAGCATTTAGTTAACACACACACACACGTACACACAGACATACACCAGCCCACTTCCGGCTTTAGGCCTGGGCCATAGCAAACACACACCAGTATTGTCATAGAATTTACAACTGGCCTCAAGACCTTTCTATTCCAAACACCATCACAATCACAGCCAGATTTCTTTCCTAGCACAAAGTTTGATAAAAGAGATGAGTATTAGCAAAGGCAAGGAGAATGATTATATCAGTGTACAATGAGCTATGATGGGGAAGAATTACACTATTAATTTGATTTCCAGGCATGGCATATACATGGCATGCTTACTTGCAATGGTAATAATGCCTTCAGGTAATAACACTAACTATGCTTGATTAATTTGATGTATAATGTGGCAAATGCTATAGTAGCATCAGCCCATTATAGCTAAATAATGCCAGACAAGATTACGGACTGTAATCAATGTATGAACAATGTCACATTGATCATGCTCAACATTATGTTAAAATTGAAATACATGAGACCTCCGAACGTAACGTTAGCATTAACTAACGTTAACCCTAAGCCGTTAGCATTAGCTACCGTTAGCATAGCTAGCCTATCAATATAGTTGATGTTAATATAAAGAAATGTAACATTAGATAATGTTAGCTAAGTTATTCAACATTGACCCACTTACCCTCTAGATCTTTTCCAACGATGTCCTAAAGTAACCACATGTCATGATCATTTGCATCATAGACATACGTTCATATCTATGATTAGCATCATCGCAGCAGCTTCATTGCTAAAAGCTTAGCATGTTAGCCGACGTCATTACATGACTTCCTATCCAATCAGAGGCAGAGTAGGGCGGGTCTTCCTATGGTGACGTGTTTTCCGCCGAGCTCGCAGGACTCACGAACGCGGGACCAGCGTCCCCGAGGCTCGTGCACAGCACATGTTACAGGTATTGGTGGCTTCAAAAACAAACAAAACCCCATTGAATTAAAAGTTTATATTATTAGATTGGTCTCTGATGCTGAATGATACCGAGAAAAATTTTGTTTTCCTTTTCTAGCCCTATCTATCATCATCCACTAACATGGGAAATAAGGTTCTTGGGCCGCATGCCGTGAGGTGATTTGCAATACCGGGCTTGGCCTGAAAGCCCATGGTGGCTTCAATGCGCCAATCTGATCCTGGGGGCTTGACCACAACTGATCTGCCTCGTTAAAACTATTTGTGGCATGCAGCGTCGCCTACGGCGAGCGTCGCATTGCCGTCTTCAAACCTAAAATATAGGCTACGATCGCTTTTGTGATAATTGCACCTCTTGTGATAGATAGTGGTAGAAACACTCGTTTCTTGGAAGAAGCGCGCAGATCGAACTAATGACAAGCTGCTCTGACAACAAGCGGAAAAAGCGAGCGCGCGTTCACCCGAAGGGGAGTTCGGCATGTAGTCGCGGCTGCGCTCTAGGTAACTATGCGCTCTAGGTAGCCTACTCTATAGAGCTCTCCTCCCGTTGTGGTATTAGTGAACGGGGGTCGACAGGCTGGTGTCATAAATAAGTCTACTAGGCGGCTGCAATACAACAAGAAGATGAAGCACGGTAAGTGAGTAACTAGGCATAGACTACTTTGCAAAAATGAAGTTAATAAGGGCATGAAGATGTAGGCTACACGCTAAATCATGTGTTGTGCTATAGCTCTCTTTGATGCGCGAGGTTTGGAAGCGGTGTGTCATGGGTTCGACCTTCGCTTGGGGTGTTAGTTCTTTAGGGTACTACCGGTCCCTGTTCGCTGCAGTAGGTGGGCAGGCTAGTCAGTCGTCCATAGCCTACATGTCGGGCTATAATGTGTCCCGACGACACCGGCAACAATCCTGTTGTCATTATACTGTGCCAAAACGTGCGCATTGGAGTGTCTTTATAGCTATAGCCTCCAATAGGAATATGGGAGTTCTTCCAATATGTATTGTGGTCATACATTTTAGTAATTTGGGGCAATGCATTTTCTCTTAAATGTAGGTAGTGTGTGCATACGTTGCTGTCTTTCTACTTCTGCAGTAAACACACTGGTAGAGGTGTGTTCGTAATGCTCTCGGAGCGCACTCGGAGTGCTCTGAGCACTCGGCCTGGGTCCAGACGTTCGAATCTGCCCGGAATCAAATTTGTTGATTCTTGAAGTTAGAAACTGAGTGCAACGAGTTGACAATTCTATCTGATATCGGGCAACAAGCGAAATGACCGTTCGTAAATTAACTAATGTCAGAGCGCTCTATGGCGTTGAAACCGAGTGTTCTGAGAATCAGAGCAGATTCCCAGAGCCCATTAATACGAATATGATGCTCCCGCTGCCATGGTAACCGCAGCAACAGATGCGAGGACAGGGTCAAAGTTCAATCATCTATGTTCATGTCCCATGTCGTTGCAAAAGTGATATTGGCAACCCATCCCAACTACTCCACCCCTATCATTCTCTGTTAGGTTTTGTTAAATTATGGATTGGATGACAATGCAGGAGCAAAATAAAATCCACGATGGTGTGCCTCTTGCCAGGCTCGATATCTGTGGTGTTTTAGTAGTAGGCTCAAACCTGTTGGTGAGTCACACAATCAACAATAACTGTATTCTCTCTCTCTCTCTCTTTCTCTCTCTCTCTCTCTCTCTCTCTCTCTCTCTCACACACACATACACACAGACACACACAGACAGACTCACTCTCTCACACACACATACACACTCTTTATTTGGCATATGTGTGTTTTTTCTCTTCTGTTTCTACCTTCAGCGTTTCCCTGTGAGAGTTCTATAAGTGCAGTCCATATAAAGAAGATTGCTGTTGATTACAGCCATGTCATCTCAATACTGCTTCAAGCCATCGTATGTTCTATAGTAACACAACACAACCTACTGTACAATAATTACACACAGCATCTCTCCACTACCTGTGACTGATGTATACAGTATTAAGCACCCATCTCTATTGTGGCCCCCATAGGAGAGGAATATAACTGATGAACTAGGCCTAACTAACGCAACCTGTGTTCAAGGGAAAAAGCCACCATGTGTAGAAAATAGAGTAAGTATCAACAGTTCATCCATACATTCATCCGTGTCATCTGTCATTCTAACAGTGCTTAACATTCCAGTTCCATCAGTCTGATCTACCTTCCTCTTGTCTCCGCTGACCATAAAACCCATTTGAACATATTCATTTCACTTACTATGCTATGACAGGCTTAAGACGCAGGGAACGGTACGCCTAATGGAGTTGCACACCAGTCTCAAAATGTAGACGACACCATGGTGCTTTACATTTTAAACTGCATGGCCATAGGTGATGTTTCCTCTGCGCTGTGCAGGAGAGTGAGTCCGTCCTGCACATGGTGTGCAGAGGACCGCTTCACAGCCAAGACAGAGTTCAGCCGCTGGTACTGGAGATCCTTAGGTCACTGGGCTGCCCATGTCCTAAACAGGTAAGCAGAATGAAGTGTGACTCGGAAGTGTTTGATATTTGACAGGTGTGTTTTGATGCCGGTCTGGTCTGTGTGTTGTCATTACCAGAAGAAGCAGCCAGCAGGAGGAGGGCGAGCAAGAGAAACTAAGAGACTGTGCAGACAGAGGCTTGTGCTGGGCAGTCTGAAGCTGTGCTACCAGTCCCTGGTCAGCAGGCTCGGAGACCGGACGTGAGAGAGAGAGAGGGAAACACCAGCGAGCACTAGGCACTGACTGTAAGCCGACTGCACAAACCTTAATGCACTCAAACCTGCCAAGGTCATTTCAGAGACCTTCTCCAATGTACGTTAGGCAAAGCACAATAAGCTAAATGACACTGAACGCACTGACTGATGTCCATGCTTGCACTGCCCAGATTTGGTCTATTTAATAGTCATCAAAAACTTGGAAACCCTGCCTGCTACATAACATCAGATAAGACCTCCCAGGAGAAGAATGATGCCAATCTCTGTCCTCTCACCATAAGTCAACCCCAAATACGTCGGTAAACCATTGGGCCGTACTATAATCTTTTGGCTGGTTGGTACTAACATCTGAGTCCATTTAGGAGCTACATCGGATCAGTAATGAGGGTGTCCCACACTAATGTACGTGGACACACTCAAGAAAGATTCAGGGGCATAAAGTACCAGCGAGCTGGCCAGAGAGCATGGAGGATAGGGATGACTGGAAACGCAGATGGAAGGCTCGTCTGAGAACAGCCTAGAGAGAGAATTAGCAGTATTACAGTATTCAGTACTCATCGAGACCTTAACGAATTTGTTCCGTCTGGCTCCCACCAGCCCCATTTACCAGTCATGACTGACATGTCAAGGCCAGGCCGTGAACGAGCCGGGACAGAGGTGAGCGGGAAACATTAGTCATGCAGTAAAGGAATGTGTCGTGCCAGCGCAGTCTCGTCTGAGCCCATTCTGATGCTCTTTAACAGGTGTACTGTTGTTTGTGTTGGTCAGGTTCCAGTTGCTTCTGATGTCCAAGTTATGTTAATTTTATGTTATCAGACTGAACGACGAGAGGTTGGCTCAGTTTTAGTTACAGTTTGAATGGTACTGTACTTGGTTAAATGCCAGAAAGTACACTATATTGCCCAAAGTATTTGCTCATCTGCCTTTACACGCATATGAACTTAAGTGGCATCCCATTCTTAATCCATAGGGTTTAATATGACGTTGGCCCACCCTTTGCAGCTATAACAGCTTCAACTCTTCTGGGAAGTTTTTCCACAAGGTTTAGGGGTGTGTTCATGGGGATTTTGGACCATTCTTCCAGAAGCGCATTTGTGAGGTCAGACACTGATGTTGGACGAGAAGGCCTGGCTCGAAGTCTCCGCTCTAATTCATCCCAAAGGTGTTCTATCGGGTTGAGGTCAGGACTCTATGCAGGCCAGTCAAGTTCTTCCACACCAAACTCACTCATCCATGTCTTTATGGACCTTGCTTTCAGTGTTGCCAACTCTTCAGTAAGGGAAGTAGCGATTGGCTGTCCCAGAAGTAGCTAGAAGGCGGGGGTGGGGGGGTTGAAAATACAAACGAACAATTTACATATTTACAAACTTTTCTCTTTTTTTTGTTGCTGTATAACATTAGCTTTTTTTTCTTTTCTTTTTTACAGTGCAACCCCAGTAGCCTACATCAGCCATGTGATGATGATGGGCATGGAAAAAACAATCAAACCATTTATTTATTTACAAACTTGTTTTTTTGTTGCTGTATAACATTAGCTTTTTTCTTTTAAACAACGTAGGTCTGTAAACGTAAAGAATAACGGAAAAATAATATAGCCTACAATTTCCTTAAAGGAGTAGTAAAGGGAAAAATCATGTTGAGCCCTGTTTTAAGGTTACTTATATATACAATGGTTCAGATCAAAAAGTTGACGAAACTAGCACTTTTGAGAAATTCTGATAATTGCTCTACCACCGTTTTGGTCATACAATGGATGTGGGTGGGCATCGTAATCTAAAGGCCATATGAAGTTTGGAGGTCTGTAGCGATTAACTCTGCAGAAAGTTGGCGACCTCTGCGCACTATGCACCTCAGCATCCGCTGACCCCGCTCTGTCCTTTTACGCGGCCTACCACTTCATGGCTGAGTTGCTGTCATTCCCAATCGCTTCCACTTTGTCCTGCCCCTCCAGACAACCAAACAAGAAGCAAGGACCAACATCTGATGAGATGAATGGCAAACCTACGACACTCGAGCCCTTGAATGGTTGGCCAGAGGAATCACACCCACCGAAAGCCTCGCTAGTGGCCACGACCTTGGCTGGGCAACCTGGAAGTCACTGACCAGACTGTCCGTGGAACAGGGGAGGTGCAAAGCACTGATGAAATCTTGGAACTACACCACAGAAGACACGTGCAAATGTGGGTCGACGCACACAATGTCCCACCTACTGGAATGTGCCGATGCCCCCTGGTGCAGCCCAGAAGACCTGGCAGAACCTACCCACTCAGCTGTGGCCTGTGCCCAATACTGGCAGAACAACATCTGAGATTGCTACGGACTCGAAGAAGAAGAAAACCACGCTGGAATTCACTGAGCTCCTGAGAGCGACCCATTCTTTCACAAATGTTTGTAGAAGCAGTCTGCATGCCTAGTGCTTGATTTTATACACCTGTGACCATGGAAGTGATTGGAACACCTGAATTCAATTATTTGGACGGGAGAGTGAATACATTTGGCAATATAGTGTATGTAATGTCTTGTGTCACTCCGAAACGGTCTCAAGATAATCTATTCCAAAGCTTGTTACTGATTTTATCCTGTACTGCTTATTTTACCCTGTAGGGGAGACTGGGGTAAATTGAGCATAGGGGGAAGTTGAGCCACCCCTTGTTTCTAGGAAACCGTAGAAAATTTGAGCATGTGACCAAATATTTAGGAGAAAGGCACCATTTCATGAAGTCTGTGAAGGTAAGCCACATGAGTAAAGTAGTTAGACATGTATATCCCAACAAAACATTTTTCGCTCATGAAAGTGAATTTACTCTATCATAAGTTTCATGAGGATTGTGTAAAATGTGTTTTATACATCAGTTAGGGTATTTATGAGCTGTAACATCAGGTAGTAAACCTAGCATGAAAGTGCACCATTTTAGCTGTGGGGGGAAATAAATTCAATATGGTAGCCCTGGGCTAAGTTGAGCCATTTGGTCAGGGGCAAGTTGAGCGTTTATTCAATCACTTGCCTATATTCTTCCAAACAGTTTCCAACGCAGCTTTCCCAGATGATGTGAAACAAACAATCTGGTGCGTCAGGTTAGGGCTAACCACAAAGAAGCCCACTATAACAACATGCAGAAACGGAAGCCTTATTTAGGCTGGTGAGTAAGTAATGAGAAGGTTCTAGCACTCTTGACAAAAAAACAAACAACTTTCAGACCAGAGGGCCAAAGCGAAACCAGTTTAGCTTGAGCCAGCTTTCCAGGTTTCCGTAAATGGTTAACAAACGTGTTCTTTCAGACACCGGCTAGCCCAGCGGTCATCAACATCAAGATCAAAAGAGACATTTTTGGCCAAAAATAAATACAAAATCTGACTGGAGCTGCAAAACATATTGAAGTCTTATAATGAAGGCAGTGTTTTCCCATAGATTTTTTTTTCAGGCTTGGTGTTACGCCTCGAGGGGGGGGGGGGAGGGGTGCAACATTTGAGGTTCAAACATGTAATTTCCTAACCTGACACAGCCAAATGGTTTGCTTCGCATGGGAACTCTCCGTTGGAAACTGCTTGGAAAAGGACAGGCAATTACAAAACTTGGCAGATGATTGGATGTACCATCAGAAAAAATCTGAAAAGGTCTATCACGCGCTAACTTCTACCACTCTTAGCTGTCATAAACCCGCCATGGGTAGCTGTTTGTATTTCAAAATTCCTCTGAACCAACGCTGATTGGCGAGATAGTTTTCCGATCGGGCTCAACGCTCAAAATGTCCTCTACTATTATACTACTATTTTCATTACTATTAAATACATGTATGTATTAATAATATCATGTTGGCATTCATATTCATTTCCATATAATTGTTGTCAAAGCCAGGGAGCCAGTGGAGAAGGGCTAAAACTGTGCGTGCATCTCCGGAGCTGCAGGTTGCAGACCCCTGGCTGGGCTAGCCACATGCAGGATACCTCATTCTGCTCTCAAATAATTAGTGACACTACTGATGATGGATAACTGATAGATGCACAAACTCTTATTTATGTTGCAATGTTAGACTGTACACAGCAAATATATTTTAATATTCAGTTGCTTGAACTCAGTGTTTTTGTCTTTTACAGTATGCAGCCAACAATCTCATCTTGATTGTACACGCAAGCATGCGTGCGCACACACACACACACTTCATAAGAGTCTTCATAGATGTTTATTGGTGATGGATGTAAATGGCATAAAATGCATATCCATATTTGGGTATAACCTACAGTCAACATCCTGTCCAGGAATATGTACCAGCTGTATCAGCTCAGCCTTGCATATCATGTGCATTAAGCTTGCATCAGGGACCCTCAAAATTGTCAATTATAATTAATCGATATACTGTACACAATTCAAAGTTCTCAAGAGCACTACATTGTCAATGGTGATATGATGGACATGAATTCCATTAATAGCAAATCATCACAATTCCCAGACCTTGGGTTAGGGCAGAAAGCAAACTTTCTTCTGTTGACAGTCATTCCAACAATGTGATTAACATGTTCAAAGTAGCAGACCGCAGGAAATACCAGAGCTGGTTATGCAATACTGCTTCCCTGACTCCGAGAACGTTGAGTAACCAACAATGGAACACGGACAGATAAGGAGAAATGCTTTTACAAAACACAAACAAAACAAAAATTGATTGCTTCAACAAAACAAGAAGAGTCAAGTTGTTTTTCATTCAGTAAAAATCAAATAAACAAATAAAATAAATAATTTATTGTAGTATAAACTGTGCGGCAATAGAGGGCTTGAACTAATGCTACATTTCAGAGTCACACATGGAAATGTGTCTCACGACTGAAAGTCAAAGACCGTTGCAGCTCTCTCATCTGCCGCTCACCTCTTTTATTGGAATCACACCACGCCTCACCAGCAGTTAGTTACTGTATATTGCACTTCAATAACATTTTTAGGTGGGTAATTCACTGATGCCCGAGGGGAAGTTGTTGAAGAGTGGTAAGCGAACAGAGGAAGGAAGGAATTGGAATGTGACATCAGCTGGAGAGGGCTGCCAAAAAAAACGCATGGCATACAGTGTGGAGGACAAAGCCCCCCCCCCCCCCCCCCTCCCCAACAAACACACACACTTCCCTCTCAGATACACATTCTTCTGACCCCACACTCACAGCAGAACTTGGCACATTCCACAGGGTACTTGGTTCCACACTTGTGACAGAACTTGGTCTGTGTTCCACAGCTGTCCACTTCATTCCCACTTTTGGCATCATTCCTGGGGGAGGGGGAGGGGGGGGGTGAATGGGGAGGGGATGACATCACTGCCATGTCATGGTGCTAAAATGGGGACACACGGGCTGCGTTCCAAATCGCATATTTCTACTTTTTACTACCAGTACGTACTACAGCTGCCCCTAGGAAGTATGTAATTTGCACGTAGCATGCATACAATCAGGACATACTACCTTGTCATAACATTGCACCTTGAAAGTTGACCACATCCGTCATAGTCCATGAAGCGACATTCGTCCACAGCTAGGATTCATCAAAACACCTCCGGTGCTGAGCACAGGATTGTGGGTCAGAATAGCCAGAAAAGTGTGCTGGCTTGCATACTGCAAAATATGACCAGATGTAGTAGGACATCCTGGTATTTTGCCATACTGCATGTGGCATACTATGTATTGGGACATACTACATACATTTTTGGCATAGTATATAGTATGTAAGTACACGATTCAGAATGCAACCCAGGTGAGAACACTCTAAACTTAAACTGGCCACAAGAGGTCAGTATCTAATGAAGCCAGAGAGAATTAGTAGATTCAAGATTCATGTATTTGTCACATGTAATGTACAGTGTACAGTCACAGTGACATGTTGCTGAAATGTTGTAAGGGACAGGAGTGAGATAGAGAATTTATTTTATGTCATTTGATCCAAAGCTCACCAGGATGTGGGGCCCATCTCATTAATGCACCATCTTTGGTACTTTCCAAAAAGGATAATCGTTTTGTTTGTGCTTCTCACAGGTCAGCTCCTGTTGAGATACTGTGTGTGTGTATGTGTGTGTGTGTGTGTGTGTGTGTGTGTGTGTGTGTGCGTGCAGGTTATACCTGGAATTGGAGTTGTCTGCATTGTAGACCTTCCTCTTGTTGACCCCGGCTGTGGACTGAGTGTTCTTCACAGAGCCCAAGCCACCTGCTGGCCTCAGCCTCCCTCCAGACCTGGGGAGCGGAGAAGGTCAGGAAGAATGTTTGTTCAGTATAGATGTAAACCCATCTGTGTCAGCATGCCCAGCCCAGGATGGGATTAGAACCCGGGTCTCCTGCTGGGAAGGCAGACATGTTGACAGTTGCACCGACAGGGACGTCCCTCTTGGAGTTGGAGTTTCACCAGCTATTCCACATTTCACTTGGTTACATAGATGCTGTGCTGCAGTGTAACATCTTTAGAAAAAACGTGTGTGGGTGTGTGTGTGCGCGTGTGTATGTATGTGCAGGACTTTCAACTGTCAGAAAACCTTTTTTTCCGACACTGCAGGCTGAAGACATTTGTGGCACAGATTTCATTTGAAAATTGAGGGGACACAACTGAGCATCAAACACGTCCATTTCCTGCATTCTGGTGAATTTGTATAGCACCAATGTGTGCCTTTTCTGCATCAATTTGTGGATATGTACACCAAATAGTTGTTCTACTTGTAGCAGGTAACGTGTGTGTGTGTGTGTGTGTGTGTGTGTGTTGTGGCATCCTCACTCAGGCCATGCGGAGGGAGGCTGCCACAAGGTGGCGTTCCAGGGACATTAACGCGCCCATCCAAGCCACGAAATGCATAAACCTCAATTTTGGCACCACGGACAATGCCTTGCACACACACAGAGACGGCCAGAGCCACCTTGACCAGGCAGACCAGGCCCCGTCAGCACCAAGGACAGCGAGGACAGGTCATCGACGGGGTCTAACAGCCATTCCTCGTTGACCGAGGAACCGTACTCCCCAGCTGCGCCAAATCTGCTAATCAAGCCCAGACGGCGGGAGGGCTGGCTGTAGCCAATCCGCTAACAAGCCACCATGCCCCAAAAGGCCCGGCTGGGGACATTTTCAGTAGTCTTTGGACTCAGTGACCAATTGTACTGGGAGTGTGCTGCTTGACCAAACGCTTTGGTGAAATTGCTAATGTTCTTTTCCTTTCCGCCTTCAGGAGCCGAAGCCTCTCCACTGACCTTGCCCCGCGCTGTCCGAAGACAGGAGACCAGGAGCCATTGTGTGTCCAGATTTTTATCAATAAATGTGCCAAGGCGCGTAAGAGCTATAAGTGTGGAATGTGTTTTGCTGTGCTCCAAATTTCCCTACCTGGGGTTTTGCAGTGTACTGTGTGTGTGTGTGTGTGTGTGTATACTGTCTGGCTGTGTGTGTGTGTGTGTGTACTGTCTGTGTGTGCTGACCCTGATGGAGGACTGGTCAGGCCAGACGGAGGTGTGCTGTATCCTGAAGAGATGCTCCTCACTGATCCTACAGAAGGAGCCTTACTGGACGGAATCCCTAGAGAGAGACAGAGGGAGGCAACAAGGGAGGAAGAGAGAGAAAGCGAGGGGTAAAACAGAGTGAGACAGAAAGAGAGTGCAAAACAAAGCAACACATTTTGGCAAAATGTTTTGGGGTCAGCCGTTCTCAGATGTGTTTCAATAACTGGAGACAAAAGTGGAAGGTGCTCACTGCTCGCACACTGATATGAAACAAAGGGAATGTCCACACAGGTTAAGGATGCAAAAATATATTTCATATATTTTTAGTGCTGTACAAAAAATGAATGATACCAAAAAGTGTAGGGAGTGTAGAAAGAGGGAGAAACATTTCGGCATGGAAGACTGTCAGTCTGTCACAGAGTATAACTGGAGATGCATGAACGTGTGTGTGTTTGTGTGTGTGTTCTGCTTTGAACACAGACAGTGTTCTACAAGGTGTTGCTAGGCTGAACGGAGATAAACATTGGTAACCCTCCAGGTCACGCAAACAGTCGAATCATCGTCATCTTGACTCAAAAGCAGAGAGAAACCGAGAGAGAGAGAAACAGTGAGAGGAAGAGAGAAACAGAGAGAGAGTGAGATAGTAGAGTGAGTGTTACTGAAGCAACAGCTCCTGAGGTGTGGTACGTATCACCAGTATACCCCGGGCCGGCTGCTGTCGTTGGCGCGAGGCGTTGCAGAGAATCCCGCGTATCAGGTGAGTCTGTGCGACGCTGCCGCTGCTCTCTAGACAGAGCCGCCGGCATTGTTAGCTATGAGCGGTGGGAAGCTAGCCACTTCGCTGACGCGCGGATGGGAAGCTAGCCACTTCGCTTATGTGTGGATGGGAAGCTAGCCACCTAGCTAATTCGCCAACGCGCGGATGGGAAGCTAGCTACTTCGCCAACGCGCAGAGGTATGATAACTCGTATAGTAGAACTGTGAAGAGGCCCATGGTGCAGTAATATGGTGAATGTACGACGGCTCTTCAGAGGTCAGACCGTGAGGTCGGAGCTACCCGTTGTATGACATCATTAATGGCAACCTGTCCTCTCAACCTTGCCTCCCTGCCCAGAACACTGCTGCTCCCAGGCCAGTATCCCTTCCCTTCTGTCCCACCTGGGTGTGAGGCAGAGGTCCGACCAGTGGCGGTTCCCCCGGGGCTGCCTTACCGGAGAGCTGGCCAGTGGAGGACTTCTGGGGCAGACGGGAGGCGGTGGCGGTGGAGGGGGCGGAGACCGCCGTCACACCAGGGGAGCCGACCTTCTTCACAGCCGGAGGCCTGAACTGATGGGAGAGAACACACACGTAAAATCAAATGATCCAACGCTTTGCGAGTCCCTGTCCAGATCAAACGCATTCAGCCCCCGCCACCCCCCCGTGGTGTTCTGCTACTGTAACAGAGTTATTATTTATTAATAATTGAAGTTCGTCAAAATTTAGTTTTTTTCTTTTCATCTTAAAATAATCATTCTGATTGTCCATGCAAAACTACCATACATTTTGCCATGTATTAGAGTGCCCCCTTGTGGTTGGAGTTGGTGGTTGCAATAACTGGTGTTAAGCCACCATGCTCGTCCCTTTTGACCATGACAACTGCCGAGATCCTGCTCTGCCCCTTTTTAGATACCATCGAATAAGATCCTGTCCAGAGTATCTAAGATTGTATAATTTGTCACATGTATGTTTTCTATTTGTTTTATGAGTTTATTTGCTTCTTGTGTTATGTATTTTACTATTTTACAGAGCTAATGTGTCTTTGTCTTGGAACCGTTAGCTAGCTAGGCTAGCTACTGCGCTTCGCGAGCTCTCTATTAATTAGCACCGATGGATAGAGGTGATGATCACATGGCTAGTTTTGACAGTAGGTTATTTTCCTCTCTTTCATTGTGTTGTTTGTGTGTAAAGGGCAGAAGCAGATTCATAGCAACCATCTACCACACCTCTGTATTTGAAACAGGTATGTTTATGGGAAGAAATGGATGTGTATGTAGTTTGGTATTGGTGATAAGCCTTTGCATAGGACTAGATACATTTAGATAAAAACGATCACATTGTATTAGAATTGTATTTGTCAAAACTAGTAAAACCAGTAAACTGTAGATACAGTAAGCCCCTTTTGAACGTGACCACTGACAAGTGTGTGTACAGTATAAGGGCAGAAGCAGACTTATTTGTGACAGCAACCATCTACCACACCTCTATATTTGAAACAGAAACAGCAATAAGCTGGATTGATGGAACGATGAACCTGGTGTCCTGACTGATGCGTAGGTGGAGCCGAAATGAGAGGGTAACACAACAGTGGCGTCTTTAAAACAGAGGTACCTGCGTGCGCATGGCCGGCTTCTTGGCCTCGCTGGCCGGCTTGCCCTTGTTGCCGATGCGGGCGGCCTGCTCCCGGCAGAACTTGATGTGGCGGTCCGCCGCGTTCTCACTGAACCTCCTCTGACAGTACGGGCACTGGATGTAGTCTGGGGGGAAGGGGGGAGGCAGTCGCGGTTAAAGAGCTAGCGAATAGGCTAGGTTGGTACACGCTCCGGAAACACCAGGTTGTCCGTTCCTAGTAGGTCTAAGACAGGCGGCAGGCCGAGGTGAATCACCTGGATCGTAGGAGGGCGGAGGGGGCGGGGGCAGGGGCCCGCCCTCCTTCAGCACCTGGGTGAGGCCCTTGGCTGCTCTGATGGTGGCAATGAAATCCTCGTGCTTCCGCCGCCAATTGGATGGCTTCTTAGGAGGCTCCACTGGCTAAAGCGACACACACACACGAAAACACAGTGATAGGAAGTTAGTTAAGCGTCAGCGCTCGCCACTTCCTTCAAACAAAGCTGCAGACCCCTCTAAGGACTGTGGCGCCAAGCTCAGCCCTTAACCTTTGACCCGATCGATCCCCTAGGCTGCACCTCTTAACCTCTTGTAGTAGCAGTAGTAGTACTTCATCGATCCCCCAGGGGGAAATTGCCCTGTTACAGCATGAAAAGACAACAAAGTAATATAGACTACAGACAGAATATAGATAGAATACAGATACAAAACATAAAGAAATCCAAATGTGCAAGAGCACAAGTGTATAACAATACAGTAGGTACGTTCCTAAGCATGCCTAGAGGAGTTTCTAGATGGTTCTGGATGGCTAGATTACAGTTCCACCATCTTGCTTAGACCTATCCAATCCTGTCAGAGGCAGGGAAGACTGGAGACAAGGGCAGATGTTACACAACGGGTCTCTGTGGCCAGGCCAATTACAGTACATGCTAGATATTCAGGTCATGAATGGATACACTTGTAGCGCTGTCCTATCAAAATACGGTTGTGTGGGTCTGTCTCTGCTGTGACTGTAACACCGTCTGACAGAAGTAGCTCAGGAAGTAGTTCAGAGTCCTAGGACCGGGTGTGCTACTGTAGGTCACATGACTCGCTAGTGACCTCATCTCAGCACTGTCAGGTTACACCCCTCCGGGCGGTCTCCAGCTCGACGGGACATCAACAGGCCTCGGCTTTCTCAGCAAACCCAGCTTCACCAGGTCTCAATGGCCTAAACTGTTTTTGAAAACTACACGCCATAACGGATCTAAATATTGGCATTGTCTTGCGAGCTCTAACTCTACCTGCCCATCACACAGGCCTACTGCGTCTAGCTGAACGCAGGAGCTCTGAATGTTACCTATGTCGTTTTACAACACAGGCTGCTTTTAAAAGTGGACTTGAGAGTATCTGTTGACTGTACATTTCCTTAAAAATCTTCCCCACCGGGGTATTGAACCCTTGATCTCCCGCATGGGAGTCGGTCGCTTTATCCACTACACTACCGAGGAACTTGAAACTGCGTAACGTCATAGTGAATTTATTTTGGTGTGCTGGGATCACTGCCTCTTGTGGTGGCAACATAGAAACGCAGGTCAACAACAGGACGGAGGGAGGGAGGGAGTGACAACCCGACAAATGCTATCTATGCTGCGCTGGCTTACAGCCACGCACAAAAAAAACGAAACAAAAAACAATTCTACTTACTTTCTCAGCCCTAGCAGTGGAGGAAGTACTGTGTGACTGAAAATACAAAAAAAGTGTATAACAAACCATTTGGAAAGCAGAAAGTAAGAGAAGGTCACAAACAGTGCAGCTCCAATTATCAGGCTGCTTCATAAGAAGGCGGGTCTTCTGGTTCTCATGACTCTTTCAGCGGGTGTTGAACAGGGTCCAGGGCTAGCTAACCTGGCCTGACGTTAGTCTGACACAGTGGTTTATATGAGACACTTTAATTCCTGACCCGCATGCAGGTTCCTGCTGACCGTTCACATGTGAAAGATAACCCTACTTCTCTTCTCAGTTCAGTGTAGTGTTACATTACGACACAGAACTCCCGACCACCATTTTGAAATAATGCCCTATAAAGCTGTGTTCCGACTGGAAGCGACACTAATTTTTGCGTCGCTTCTGGTGAGAACACAGTTTAACACTGACAGTACACTGTGAAGGTGCATTCCCTGTACTTGAATGCACCCCCCTGTGGTGCGGGGCATGTGAACACGCCCTGTCGGTGTTCTAAAGGTGCCCCACTGCCTCAACCAACACCAACCAACACCTACATTGGATCGGTGTGCCACGTTTGCTAGTGACTGCTGGATGGATTTTGCAGCTTAATTTTAAACTTTCAACATTCTAACAGCAACCGCCAACTTTAGAATGCTGGGTGTTGGGAGTTGGTTGCCGTTGGTTGGTGTGTGCAGGCACCTCTAAACTGACGGCTCTCACCTTAGCTTTGATAGGTTTGACAGTGGTGATGTCGGTGCCCTCAGCTCTCTGGCGTCCGGAGTCGAACACCTTCCGTCTCTTGGTTGCCGCCTTCTGACAGATGGGCACGTGCTTTTTCTATAGTTTCAATTCAGAAAATTAGACCAGCAGTCAGTGCCTCCATATCAGGTACAGGATATGTGTTGTCCCAGTGTCCACTTAAAATCAATACCATGACACAATTTTATCCGATCAACCATAAAACCTTGGAGAACATTATACAATATCTGAAATCCCCCTCCTGTTGCCTTGATATTCTGCCTACAGGCTTTTTCAAAAATGTATCTAACTGCATGGCCTCTGATTTACTACAAATTGTAAACATCTCTTCTTTCAGGTGTGTTCCCACAAACCCTGAAAACTGCTGTGGTCAAGCCACTCTTAAAAAAGAATAATCTAGACACCTCACAAATGAACAATTATAGGCCCATATCAAACCTCCCGTTTTTAAGTAAAATCATTGAAAAAGCAGTTTTTCAACAGCTGAACAACTTCCTGGCACTAAATAATTGTTTTGATGTCTTCCAGTCAGGATTTCGACCACACACAGCACTGAGACTGCTCCTTAAGGTCTTCAATGACATCCATTTAAACAGACAATGTGTGAAACCTCCTGGACCACAGTGCGCGGATCAAAGACTTTGGTCCAACCTCAAGAGGTGGTCTCGGCTCAAACCAAGGTTCGCTGCTGCCTAATGTGAAATCAAAGGTTCGCACTTTCAGATCAAACAGACGCGCGTGCATCCACAAACCAATCAGTGTCAAGTATAGGGAGACGCACCCCCATGCAAGCAATGACGACATAATGTAGGTCTGCCACCAAAAATCCTTTGGTCCGCTGGTGGGAAAGCGAAAGTTTTGGAACTAATCAATAAAAAATAACAAATGTGAAAACGCCAAACGGGATTCTGGTTCGGACCTTGGTCTAGACCTTTAGGTGTGAAAGCGTCCTTAGAAAGATTGAAACTTTGGCTCGTTGCTCTGGGGATCGGCATGAACACTCCAATCCGAGTGCTCCGTAGGTCAGACTTTTGTGTTTGTGGAGCGCATTTTGATTAAAGTTATTTTTATAGCAGTAGATCAAATCCCCAAAGAAAGAACCTAAAGAACACAGCTGTTCCTGTCCTCTCTGTGCCCACTCCAATACCAGCCTAAGTTATCTGTGAAAAAGATAAATATTAGTAAACCAATGTGGAGGGACTCTGGAAGCACTGTACTGTGATGCATTACCGTGTTCTAGTTCTAATCAATTTATGGTTATGGGTTTTGAGGGTATCCCTCCAGTAGGCTAGCCTACTCAATGTTTACTGTACAGTATGTTGTAACCTTGCAATGTGGCCAGACAAATATTAGCGTTAGGGAAAGGAACAGAATAGTTCAGTTTTGGTAAATGGGCTGTCTTACTGTACCGCTTTCGGGAGCAAAGGTCCCATTCCCTACAACACAAACTCTTGTGTTCTGTGGGTATCTGTTTACACTTTTTACATAAACACCTAAAGTCCCCCGTTGTTCTAGGAATAGCCTTGGCAGCAGGTTCGGGTTGATTGGAAGCCTGAGCTTCCTCTCTTGCGCGCGGATCATCCATCTCATGGAGTTCCTTGTCTGTGAATTCAGGCTTGAATCTGTAGCCAGTGCCATCATATTCAAAATCAAGTTCTTCGTCATTATAATAATAATGATCCATTGTCCATAAATAGCCGTTGCTTCCGCTCAGCAAATGTAGAATGCTTCAGCTCAAACATAGAATGCGCTCACCCAGGTAGGCAGATTCCTAACTAGCCGGGACTACTTACCCCTCCCCCAAACCTCTCCGCGGGAGCGCGGAAAAGGCTGGAGCAATGCCCATATCAAAGCCTTGCCATGCACATAAACACAACGAATTGTGATACATTTCACTGTGCAGCAAACTGAGACCGGTAAGATAACACACTGAGCTTCATGCTTGTTTTTGTTGAGTTTTTCAACCCATATTTGCATGCACTGGCCACCTCCATTGTAAAGAAATTTGAGTCGGACGAAAATGTCGATCTAGTTCAATATTTGAGCGATCAAGGACATTACGGTCTCTATGTTTCAGATTGATGTTAGACATATCATAAATAGGGCTTAATGTCCAAAATAGCGCACTACCCCTTTAAAACAATTACAAAGTCAGTCTACTATCACCTGAAGAATATATCAAGGATTAAAGGATTTATGTCTCAGCAGGATCTGGAAAAACTTGTCCATGCGTTTATCTTCAGTAGACTCTACTACTGTAACGGTGTGTTTACAGGTCTCCCTAAAAAAAAGATCAGACAGCTGCAGCTGATTCAGAACTCTGCTGCTCAAGTCCTCACTAAGACTAAGAAAGTGGATCACATCACTTCTGTTCTGAGGTCTTTACACTGGCTTCCTGTCTGTCAAAGAATTTACTTTAAAATACTTCTGTTGGTTTATATAGCATTGAATGGTTTAGGGCCAAAATATGATCTGCTGCTACGTTATGAACAATCCAGACATCTCAGGTCATCTGGCACAGGCGTGCTTTCTGTCCACA
Organism: Borostomias antarcticus; assembly: GCF_949987555.1. Taxonomy (NCBI): domain Eukaryota; kingdom Metazoa; phylum Chordata; class Actinopteri; order Stomiiformes; family Stomiidae; genus Borostomias; species Borostomias antarcticus. Next base: position 13,426,215 of record NC_140242.1, read on the forward strand.
GAGTTAAATGGAGAAGCAGCGTTAAGTTTTTATGATCCAATTATCTGGAAAAAACTTCCAGAAAACTACAGGTCTGCTGAAACTCTCAGTTCTAGTTCAAGACTGAAGACTTTTCTTTTTGCCGCTGCTTTTTATTAAATCAAATAATTATTAATTCATACCCTGCACTGTAACTTTTATTCCTGTATTTTATTTTTCCTGCATTTAGTTTTACATGTAAATGTCCTTGTTTTGCATTTCATTACCTTTTATATGTTTCTTGCACTTTACCTTGATGCTTTGAATGTCTCATGTAAAGCACTTTGAATTGCCTTGTTGCTGAAATGTGCTATACAAATAAACTTGCCTTGCCTTACAGGAGGTGGACGACAAGACAGGAGGGAGGTCTGAAATCAAAACCGCACATCCTGACACGCATGAGTGTGAATGTGCGAACTTACATGTGCAGGTGTCAGAAGCATGCAAGGGCAGGCTTAGTTGTGTAAATAGGTGGTTGCCACAGTTGATATGAGTTAGTGAGATAGTACAGTAGTGTGTCTTGATGTCCGATTAGTCTTGCATAGCCAGACCTATCTCCACACTTTGTTTACGCTGTGCCAGTGCTGGAGAAAAGTGTGGCTGGACCATTCAGAGTAGCGGGGGGGGAAAAACGCTGTATTTCTTTAAACCAATCACTATTGTCTTTGGTGAAGCGGTTGCTGGGTTGTTGCTGTTTCACATAGTATGGGAGAATCTCCCATCGTCACTGATTGGCCGACCATATGAATTGGCGCCACTGATTGGGCAGTAATAAACGAATGGCAAGGCTTATCCCCAAATCCTACATCCATTGAGTCAGACTAATGTGAGATAGTAGTCAAGCATTCAGGTCCAAAATCGTGCACCAGAAAGCTTATGATCATAATGCAACATGTTATAAACATCTTTAATACATGCATTACATAGTGTGTCATATCATGTGAGTTATCAGATTGCTACAAAGTTACCCTTCCCTGTTACAGCAGACCTACTGTTTGTGTTCAGAGTGCCGTGCCTTGTGACCGTTATCAACACACCATAAACAGCGTTCTCTCCTGATAATTAGTGAATATCGCCAACACACACAGATAGTGGTCAGTATGTCATCATTCCATCGTGTTGTGACATTGTTGTCGTCAGCAACAACGCCGGTATTATCCTCCCCAACTGCCTGCATTGCTTTACTCAGTCACCTTGGAGACAGTGCAAGTATGTGACTGAAGCATGTCCTCCAGTCAGCAACCTGAATACACAGTAGCTATGGTGTTTCATGGTGAGACACTAGCCTCAGTTCAGTGGCCTTGTGGTTAAGAGTGTCCACCCTGAGATTGGGAGGTTGGGTGTTCGATCCCCGGTCCTGATCTAGCGAGCTCACATTCTGTTTCACTCGGCAGATCAATCAATCAATCAATCAAAGCTTTATTTGTATAGCGCATTTCATACCCAGAGGCAACACAATGCGCTTGTAGATCAGTGTGGCCTTCCCCCTACGAGGCTAACAAGGCACATTCTTCTTATAGCTTGATGTTTTGTCTTCATAAAAATGGAAATGTTTTCAATGATGTCCATAAAAACAAATGGGCAGAAATGTCTTCCTTCCATCCTGATGTGACAGAGGTGAAAGGGCTAGATGGATTGATGCTTACACATGTACTCTTACCAGGACTTTGGGGAAGAAGCTCCTGTCACAGATTTTACAAGGAACCAGCTCCTCAGCCGGAGGTGCTTCTCCATCTGTAATGGGATGGACAGAGACAGGGACTTGATAGCAGACAGCGGAAGGCTTGCTATGGATGTAGCCTACCGCAAAAACTTAATAATAATAATAATTAAAATGGCACTACTCTCCGTTACATTAAAGAGCACTCAAAGGCATAACGTTACAACAGCCAATACAATTTCCAGCAGCTATTAGTTAGAATGCAATGGCATGTTTTGAATTGAAACATCCTTTTCGGTTCTAAACTGCAAGGTTAGTTCTAAAGATTTGACATGAATGAAATACTTCAGTTTCACAACAGAGAGACACTGGTTATAAAACTGCTTAGCTGTCTTGGCTGCTGTATGTGAACCTGGCTAGCGTTAGCTTAGCATAGCGTCATCCTCCGCCCTGTTCTGGCTAGACACCCAAGAAATGGTCAAAGAGACGCGCATTCACAAGCTCGAACAGCAAAACGGTAGGCTATAAAGCATGCAATAACTCTTGCTTAGAAAACGAAGCAAAATCCTTATCAAACTCTAATTATTTTATCAACATCTCTCACCCTCAAATTCACCCATTATATCCATAGCTCGTCTTGTCTGCCGCTGATGATGCTGCCACTAGCAACCACTGCCTGGTCGCCGCACGTCCCAGCAACCGAGTTTCTCATTGGTCGTTCCCGTGCGGCTTTGAGTCAGGGATGAGTGCATTATTCAGTTTGAACGGTAGGTGGGGTGTGGGAGGCAACCCATCGCTCCTACTCATCTTTATTTGAGTAGGCTACATTTTGTCTATGAAAAAAAGAGAGATCAACTGTACCTGAAGCTTTCCATGTCATATCAGGATGGGATTGGATGGTGGCTTAAATGTACAACATAATTAAGTCCTTGCCGTGGAGGTAAGGCTCAAGCCACACACACACACACAAGTGTGCGCGTTTACTTTTCTTAATGCTCTGACATCTATGAAGATAGAATTATTTTCCTGGAAGAAATCAGAATGCAAGGATCCGTTTTAATTCGATTTTAATAGAGTCAACCTTTTAAAGTGGGCCCTGTGTGAGAGGATGTGAAGTAGGTACCAGCATGCAGAACACTACACAGTGTACACTGACTGCTTGTTTCACTTGAGCATCCCGACTGCCGCATTGAGCACATGTGGGGCATTTGAAAGGAGTCTTTCACAGCATGCCGTTCACCACAGTGAGCATGTGTTGCTTTCTGGCTCATGTGAGTCTTAACAATCTGGTGTCCATCTCACGACTGCTCAATATCCCTTGGCTCACACGCACACCGCACACTCTTTTTCTCTCTCCCTCTCTCTCTACACACTCTCTCTCTCACACACACATACACACTCTCTCTCTCTCTCTCTCTCTCTCTACACACACACACACCCTCTCTCTATATATATACACACACACACTCTCTCTCTCTCTCTCACACACACACACACTGGCAGCACCTCCTCCTGAATGGCCAAAGCACAATGTTTACATCAATTATGGCAAAATCACATTTTGTCCAAGACTGGACATTGAAAAACAACAACCTTAACCAGAGCAAGGAGACAGGTGCAGAGAGCAGATTTAAGACACAGCTGAACCTGTCGCCCCCCTTCCCATGTCGTCATCATGTACAGTTGTTGAATGAAAAGCAGATTCTCAGCTAATTATCACATACATGATTTATCCAACAGGATCAAACCACCTAAATAAGCGTCATCTGATTGGTAGTCTCAACACCAGACCCATGAGAGTTATTTCGCTGATACACTATGTAAGCTACGCTAACTACGTTACTGCATGCTGCATTCTCTATGGGTCTGGGACACTTCATGGAATCCCTGTGACATCAATCAGTAACAACTTTCACGATCAGGTGCTCCGATCCATAGATATGCCCCGCCCATGTAACCTGGGCTAGCGTCTCACATTTGCTGCTACGACCTGTCACTCTTTCAATTTTGAACCGTCTACATGCCCTCAGCCACAGGCTCATCTCACCCAGGTGTAACATGGAGCGGCTCAGATGCGCCTTTGTGCCAGCAGCCATCAGACTCTACAACAGTGCCGGAGCGCTCCGAGTGTTGTGGAGGTGTGAATGTATGTACTGTATCTATGTATGTATGTACATACAGTGCATCTGGAAAGTATTCACACCCCTTCACCTTTTCCACATTTTGTTGTTACAGCCTTATTCCAAAATAGATTAAATTATTTTTTCCTCATCTACACACAATGACCCATAATGACAAAGTGAAAACTTTTTTACGAATTTTTTTGCACATGTATTAAAAATAAAAAGACTGAAACATCACACATACAAGTATTCATATCCTTTATTCAGTACTTTGTTGAGACACCTTTGGCAGCAATTACAGCCTCAAGCCTTCTTGGGTATGATGCTACAAGCTTGGCACACCTGTATTTGGAGTATTTTCCAATTTTTCTGTGCAGATCGTCTCAAGCTCTCTCAGGTTGGATGGGGAGCATCGCTGCACAGCTATTTTCCTTCTGGAAGGTTCTCCCATCTCCACAGAGGAATGCTGGAGCTCTGTCAGAGTGACCATCGGGTTCTAGGTTACCTCCCTGACCAAGGCCCTTCTCCTCCGATTGCTCAGTTTGGCCGGGCGGTGGTTCCAAACGTCTTCCATTTACAAATGAAGGAGACCACTGTGCTCTTCTGGACCTTCGCTGCAGATTTTTTTTGTACCCTTCCCCAGATCTGTGCCTTGATACAATTCTGTCTCGGAGGTCTACAGGCAATTCCTTTGACTTCATGGCTTGGTTTCTGCTCTGACATGCACTGTCAATTGTGGGACCTTATATAGACAGGTGTCAAAATCATGTCCAATCAATTGAATTTACCACAGGTGGACTCCAATCAAGTTGTAGAAACATCTGAAGGATGATCAGTGGAAACAGGATGCACCTGAGTTCAATTTTGAGCGTCATAGCAAAGGGAGTGAATACTTATGTATCTTCTTTTTCTTTTTTTTTTATAAATTTGCAAAAATTCATAAAAATGTCACTTTGTCATTATGAGGTACTGTGTGCAGATTGATTAAATTCATTATTTTCCTCAACAATTTTGGAATAAGGCTGTAACATAAAATGTGGAAAAAGTGAAGGGGTGTAAATACTTTACGGATGCACTGTATGTATGTATGTATGTATGTATGTGCGAGCGTGCGTATGTGTGTAGCTATGTATGTATATATGAGTATTGCAATACATCTATACAGTCTGGATATACAATACACACAATCGCTGGGAGTGTGTGGGGGGAGGGGGGCGGGCAATAATCATAACGCAATCAATCAATATCCTAGGGCTAGGCAATAGAGTAGACCTATGATTTTATCATGGCAAGATCAGAGATTATTTTGCAGCAGACTATAAAACTACAGTCTCGTCCATTGGACCATGTTAATCCCAGACAACGCAGCTGGCCATCCACGCAACGTCATGACAGCCTGATGCCCAAGGGCACCATGCAGCTCGAACGCATTACTGTACATTACAGTCATTTAGCAGACGCTTTTATCCAAAGCGACTAACAATAATTGCGTTTAATGTAGGAAAAGCCAATGTACTACTACTTGCCAGAACTCACAAGTGCATCTTCTTTCTAAAACAAGTGACTAAAAGCATAATCTAGTGCTGAAGGCAAAGTGCAAGAATAGCAATCTAAAATACAGTGCAATACAGTAAGGGGCAGCACGTAGCTCAGGAGGTAGAGCAGCCGGCTGTGGATTGCAAGGTCCCCTGTTCGATCCCAGCTCCTGGCGTTGTGCCGAAGTGTCCTTGAGCAAGACACTGAACCCCAAAATTGCTCACGTGCGGCACAGTGCCTACCTGTAGTACTGTCGCCTCACAGCAAGAGTCTCCGGTCCTTTCTTTGTGGAGTTTGCATGATCTCCCCGTGTTTGCGTTTCCCCCATAAAGAACCCAATATGAAAAACATCCGTCCATGGCGAAGACAGACAGGAGCACTTGGTTGGCCCCCGGGCGCGTCCCTACGTCTGCTACCAGCTGCCCTTGGGGGAAGGACGTTGGGATGGGTTAAGTGCAGAGAAACATTTCATCTCCACATATGTGCTGTATGACAAGTAAAGATTCTACATTCTCTATACTACATATAATACAATAAAATACAATGGAGGGAGGGAGGATTGTTGTAGTACTTCTTGAAGAGATGAGTTTTGAGCCTGCGACGAAAGATGGGCAGCGACTCTGCTGTCCTGACATCAGTGGGTAGTTCGTTCCACCACTGTGGGGCCAGGACAGCGAAGAGCTGTGACCGTGTCGATCGACCGCAGGGGCTTCGGAGTGACGGGGCAGCCAGTCTCCCCGAGGTAGCAGAGCGTAGCGGTCGGGAGGGGTGTAGGGTTTGACCATGGCCTGGAGGTAGGAGGGGGCTGTTCCTTTCATTGCCCTGTAGGCTAGCGCCAGAGTTTTAAACTGGACGCGAGCCACTACAGGGAGCCAGTGTAGGAAACGGAGAACGGAAGTTGTGTGGGAGAACTTGGGGTGGTTGAACACCAGGCGAGAAGCAGCTTTCTGGACAAGTTCCAGCGGTTTAATGGCTGACGCCGGGGCCCCAGTAAGAAGGGAGTTGCCGTAGTCCAGGCGGGAGATGATCAGGGCCTGGATGAGTAACTGTGCCGTTTCATCAGTGAGGAAAGGGCGAATCCTCCTGATGATGTAGAGCATGAATCTGTAGGAGCGTGTGACGGATGTGATATGTGCAGAAAACGACAATTGGTCATCCAGGGTTACACCCAGATTCCTCGCAGTCCGAGTCGGGGTCACCATTGTGTCTTCAATAGTGATGGCCAGGTCCCGGTGCGGGCAGCCCTTCCCCAGGAGGAACAGCAGCTCAGTCTTGTCCAGATTGAGCTTGAGGTGATCCACTCAGAGATGTCAGCCAAGCACCCAGCTATGCGTGTCTCCACTTGTGTATCAGAAGGGGGAAATGACAGGACCAGTTGGGTGTCATCGGCATAGCAGTGATAGGAGAAGCCATACGAGCGAATGACAGAGCCCAGAGATGTAGTGTAGAGGGAAAACAGGAGAGGACCCAGGACAGACCCTTGTGGAACCCTCGTAGTCAGACTAGGCAGTTCCGACATCGACCCTCTCCATGTCACCTGGTAGGAGCGGCTTATCAGGTAGGATGCAAACAGAGAGTGTGCAGAGCCAGCGACGCCTTTCTCCTCGAGGGTGGAGAGGAGGATCTGGTGGTCTACCGTATCAAATGCTGCTGACTGGTCTAGGAGTATCAGGACAGAGGAGAGAGAGTTCGCTCTCGCGGCATGGAGTGACTCCGTCACTGCAAGGAGGGCGGTCTCTGTCGAGTGGCCAGCCTTGATCCCAGACTGGTGGGGGTCTAGGAGGTCGTTCTGGTGGAGGTACAAAGACAGTTGGTTAAAGATAGCACGTTCAAGTGTTTTGGATAGAAAGGATAGAAGGGAAACCGGTCTGTAGTTTTTGACATCAGAGGAGCCGAGAGATGGCTTGTTTAGGAGGGGGGTGACTCTGGCAGTCTTGAAAGTGGAGGGAAAGCATCCTGATACAAGAGATGCGTTGATGAGGTGGGTAAGGAAGGGAAGGAGTTCAGGTGCAACAGACTGAAGGAGAGTCGAGGGAACAGGGTCTAGGGAGCACGTGATGGGGCGGTTAAGGTTGACGACCTCGTTAGGGGAGAGGGGAGAAAAGTGGGATAAGTTGGGGCGTGGAGAGGAGGGGGGGAGCGGAGAGGGGAGAGAGGGTGGGGGTGGGGAGGTGAGGTTGGTGCACGGAGTTGACCGGGGGAGGGGGGAAAGAGGATCTGATATCGTTAACTTTCTTGTCAAAGAAGTTGGCAAAATCATCAGGGAGAAGGGAGGAGTTGGGAGTAGGAGGTGGGAGCTGGAGTAGTGACGAGAAGGTTTCAATTTTTTTTCTTAGAATTGGAAGCAGAGGTTAGGATTTTAGAGCGGAAGAAAGCAGCTGTAGCAGCAGACAGGGAGGAGGAGAATGTGGAAAGAAGAGATTAGAAATTAATAAGGTCCTCAGGGAGCTTGCCTTTCCTCCATTTACGCTCAGCTATTCTCAGGCTCCGTCTATCAGTACGCACTGAGTCCGACAACCATGGGGCAGGTGCAGTTGGGCGTGCAGGCCTGGAGCTAAGGGGACAGAGATTGTCCAGAGAAGAGGAAAGAGTAGAGAGGAGAAGATCAGTGGCAGTATCAGAGGGTAGGAGAGAGAAGGATTCAGGGGCGGGGAGGGCGCAACGACACTGACGACTTAGCACTTAGCATTACATTTTACATTACATTACATTACATTACATGTAGCACTACCTATTAGAGTAAGAAAATTATACTTAGTAGATTCTAGTCCAGTCTGTAGATCCACGTCCCTTTCAGAAGTTAAGAGCAATCTGGCGACGCGGCGACCGACACGTCGATGTCCCTCGACTGGGTCCGTGCGCAGCTGTGTTTGGAGGCCCTCGACCCAAACAGGTGGGTGATTATGGTGTTTGAGAGACAAGGTTTTGTGAGGCTTGTCCCTCGTTGTACAATCGCTTATTGTCAACACGAAAGGGACGTCGTTCATAGTATTATTATTATTCATTTCACACTGTATTATTACTGAGCTGCACTTATGCATAGTAGGCTATGAGACAAAATACTCTGACTAAAGAAGTGGGTATACTCTGACTAAATATCATTTGGATTATTACTATAGGCCCACAATAAAGTTAATATAAAATTCATATATTATAATAAAATATAATAACATGCCGAATACGAATTATTAATTAGTTACTAATTAATAATCAGCTTAATTTAGAAATGGATAGCTCTGGGGGAAAAGTGCCTGAAAAAAGAAGTGACATAAATCGTTTGGTCGAAAATAAAAGATGCCTGTGGTCAACCAAGATTTTCTTTAGTTGAAGACAGCCCTCCCTAAAATGTTACATTACTAACGCTCTGGTGTTATTTTTATGACAAAATTCTGTGCTGAGTGCATGAAGGTATGGTTGAGCGAGCGCAGAGGCAAGCTGAGCGCACACAGACCAAGGATTGATCACAGCCATTGTGCGTGTGGACTTTAGCAGACATGCAAATACACTTTTATTGAGTATAATATAGCCTAGACAAAATTTATAATAATTTGCATGCGTGTGCGAAACATCTTTGTACGCTCAAAATATCCCTTCACGGGCATGGACTTTTGGCACAAAAATAACACCATAAACACCGAAATAACCTGACAGTGCTCCATGATGTGGGCTACCATACAGTAGGCTATGATATCCAGGTAGACATTTTTCTTTTGCCTTTTTACCCACCAATTGTATGACCAATAATCGAACGGCATTTTTGTTTACAATTTCTGGACCGTTTGAGTATTGGCCTTTATGAACGCAAACCGGACCAGTTGGAAAATTTAAACAATGTACATTATACGTATAATCCTCGCTTTCATTCGAATCAGAACGGACCTTTAGATCTGAACGCGACCTAAATAAGTGGGTGTACTCTGACTAAAGAAGGGGGTATACTCTAAAGAAGTGGCTGTACTCTGACTAATGAAGTGGGTATACTCTGACTAAAGAAATGGCTATAATCTGACTAAATAAGTGACTATACTATGACTAAAGAAGCGGCTATACTCTGAAAGAAGTGGCTTTACTCTGACTGAAGAAGTGGCTATACTCTGACTAAAGAAGTGGTTATACTCTGACTAAAGAAGTGGCTATATTCTGATTAAAGAAGTGGCTATACTCTGATTAAAGAAGTGGCTATACTCTGACTAAAGCAGTGGGTATACTCTGACTAAAGAAGTGGGTATACTCTGACTAAAGAAGTGGGTATACTCTGACTAAAGCAGTGGGTATACTCTGACTAGCAGTGGGTATTACTGTAGCAGAAATTTTACAGTTTTACATTAGTGGTGTAGGCGTGTATACTGTGGGACGGATAAAGAAGTAGGTATACTGCAGGCCTACAGAGGTATACCTCCACTACACCACTGTATAGAGGGACAGGGGCCGAAAGGTATGGCTTTGCTACACGGATATGCTTATGACATTCAAATGATATATGTGTAATAAAAACATTCTGTAGTTGCCTCTCTCTCTCTCTCTCTCTCTATCACACGCACACACACCACACACCAGCATTAAATTATTTTTAGCTATACCAATGGGATAGTGGCACACCTCCCATGTATGCTGCGTAGCTTTATTCTATTAATAACTTGTTTGGTTGAAGTTCCGAGCAAAGAAGCCATAGACCGTCTTGTTGAATTGAAAGGCAGTTCACAGCAGAAGATCAATGCAGTGTCCACTTTAGGACATGGGTCATCTTTTTCCGATCATTAAATGTAGGATCAGTTCATAATGTTAATTTATTTTAATTTATCTTTCTGTCTGTCTCCTGCTTATAGACAAATAGCTTTAGGAACAGTGTTGATTTGGAATGGGCCTGGGGTTACATCAGGGCATGCGTGCAGTAGGCCTGTCCTCTGTCTCCAGAGACCTTGTTTAGTCTTGCTATTTCGCTCACACCACGTAGCCTACAGAGTGACAGCTGAGTGAGAGTACGCCGAGATGATGCCAGAAGGCCCAAAATAGCACCCAGCCCAGTGCATTCTGGGTAGCCCCTTTTCGATATGGCTTTATCATGTCAACTGTGGGGATTAATCTCCCAAGTAAGGCTCCCGGCAGCATTTGGGATTATTATGAACCAGGAAGGTTATGTTCTATTTTATCTCTATCTACTGCATTTTGGCTAATATATGTGTTATAATCAACAAGGTTTCTGTATTGGAAAATAGACAACTCTCTTGTTTCTTTTAATTTGACATCGTAGGCCTACTGTATGCTTGCGTAGCCTAGTGAACTCACTCCTATCTCCTGTGCTCTTTGTGTGTGTGCGCTCGTGCTACTACATGTGTGTGTGTCTGTGTGCTACCTGTGTGAGCACGTGTGTATGTGTGTGTGTGTGTGTGTGCGTGTGTGCTACTACGTGTGTGAGCATGTGTATGTGTGTGTGTGTTTCTCAGGAAGCTGCTATGGTGAGGCGTGTGAGCGATGACTGATGTGCAGGAGGAAGCGGCGTATGAGGACTTCATCGCTTCTCGGCGGTCAGGCCGCAGGAACGCCATACACGACATCCCAGCAGCCCCCGAGGGAGCAGCAGAGGGACCCGGTGACCAATCTCAGGGCCCGGCTGAGCTCAACGTCAACAAGTCAGGTCGGAGCGTGCATACGTTTGGACGAAGGGTAGTTGGGTGGGTTTGACTCCCTTGGTATTTCTGAGTCTGAGGTGGTTGGCCATTCTTTAACAGTTACATCGTACTCAAGTCAGGGAAACGGTCAAGTTGAGCTGGTCCTTCCTGTCTCAGTCTAAAGGAATGATCTCATCAAGCATGTCATTACAAATACAGTCTCCCTCTCTCTCTCGCTCTCTCTCCGTCAGGTGAAGGAGAGGATGGAGAAAAGAGCCAGGACTCTTCAGTCAAAGGAGACTGAAGAGCAGGGAAACTAAAAGTCCAGCAGGAGACAACTGTGGACTAAAAGCACTCCCCTCTGAACACTAGGCCTTTGATTGGCCAAGAAACTCACCATCCCCTCCCAGTACGGCACTCTGACCCAATACCGCGAGCCACAGGACGCTCGTGCGTTGCCATTGGTGCAAAAACAGGAAATGTCAGGGGGATGCCTTGGCTACTACAGCGTACGCTGCCCTCTCTGTGCTGGGGAATGTCCCAACTGTCTTAAGAAGCTTCCCTTCCTCACCTCCCTCTACACGTCCAGGCCCAGGGGCCCATTTTTTTCATGATCCGTCTATGGTCTAGACTCTAGATGATACAGTTGTTTGAAGCTTCTTTGTTATCCTGTCTTCCATTCAGTTTTAATTAGACAATTGCAAAATGTTTTTCTCTGTTTGGATACAATCTGTGCGATTAAACTTCACTTACCTGAGATGATCCAACAGTGGTAACTGAGAATTAGGATTTATAGTCTCCGTCTCCCTCTTGTGGTCAGAATGAGATGTTGCATGTGCATCCTATGTATTCCATATTTCAGGTGATGTCTGCTCACAAAATTCTCTGGTTGGGGTGTGTTTCTCCTAGGTCTCTTATCATATGATATCACAATACCTTTACGTGTGGATTTCAAAGCTATCTTAATGTATTGACTTGGTATATCAATTCTCCTTGGTAGAATAAGTTAAAGGCGAACATGACTTAATATATCACTTTATTGAACACTGGACATGCCTGCTGTAGTTCTTCCCACAATAAGCAGTTTGTATTATTGTTTCAGATTGTCACAAACCAGGCCGTGTATGGCTGTGACAAAGGAGGGGGACGCACACCAAACTAAGGATTAACAATAAGATTGAATTAAACTAAACTCAAACAATACATAAAGTACATAAAATCAAACATGGGATGTGCGGTCAGTCATCAGTGATGTGAGTGAAGGGTGTATGAGTGCAGTGTTGAGTAGTGCAAAACCAGGTTCAAACTATAAAGCAAAACAAAGCAATCGGTGTCCCCAGGTGTGCCAGGGTAGCTGCTGATGACGGCCACGCCCACCTCAGGAACCTGCTAGGACAGACACTGAACGAACACACACACACACACACACACAGAGTAGGCAGGGCCGTCACACCTCCCCCCATAAGACGGGGTCCCTACAAGACCACCGTACCAGAGCAACCCAAGCGCAAAACAAAAACGAGCAAAAAACAAACTCAGCTAGCCCAACACACCCGATGTGGCGAATGTCCAAGTCATGGGACTGTAAAAATAGACACCACACACCACCAAAAATAGGATCTCCCACAAAACCCCCTCCATGTGGCATCCACTTCCCCACCAGGAGAGCGTTCTAAATGAGGAATCCACCGTTCACCTCAACAGATGGCACCAACCCAAACAGCTCCGGCATAGGGGGATCAGCTCTCTGCACACTCTGCAACTCATTATGAAATATAGACAACGGTATACCAGGTAAGCATGGCGCAGTCTTATACACCTTCCCACCAGTCTCTGCCCGAGCCACCGCACGCGTTACCACGCATGCTGGACAAACGTCAGGAAACTGCTCAGCGCAGTCATCAGGCTGTTCCGACGGTAACGGCGACAGAGTGACGACTGGAGGAGGGGAAACCAGCCCAAACACGACTGCCAGCCAAGTCATTTCCCAAAATGAAATCTACCCCCTCCACCGGAAACGCCGGTCTCACCCCAACAGACACCTCCCCGTTCCACAAGTCACACTAGCCTCAGCCCATGTACTGGGACAGGCAACACCTCTAATCCCATCCCTCGCATAAGTATCCTATCCCCACGGTCAGACTCCTCAGAAAACGGCAAAACAGAGTCCAGTACATAAGAGTTAGCAGCCCCTGTATCCCTCAGAATCTTAACAGGCACTTTAATGTCACTACCCACCCGAGACACAAACCCACTGGTGATAAATGGCCGGTATGAGTCACTGGGACTGCCTAACCCACCAGCCTGCACCCGCCAACTGTTCCCCTCCCCCACCGCAGGAGTAGAAACGCTGGCAGCTAAAGCAGTAGGTTGCATCCCAGAACGCTGCGACTGACCTAAGCACTGGGCAATCGGATTTCCAATGGCCCACCTCATGGCAATAGTGGCAGACATTATCACCACCCTGTGGTGGTCCCCGGGACCCCTTCCCCGAAAACCCCCCAAAACCAACAGACGCTCTGGCGCCCCACTCCTCACGCACGGGCTCTTCCACAGGCTCGCCAGGCCGCGTCTTGTGAATGAGCACATAGGCCTACTCATCGGCCAACCCCGCGGCCACAGTAACCGTCGTAACCTTACGTTCTGCCAAATAAGTAGCAACCCCACTGGGCAGAGTTTTTAAACTGCTCTAGGACTATCAGGTCACACAAACTCTCAAAATCGGCCACGCTTGAGGACACACACCAGCGCTCAAAATGACTAGAGCGCTCCCTTGCGAATTCCATATGCGATTGAGAAGCCCTCTTCTCCCAGGACCGAAAGCGCTGGCGATAAGCCTCAGGGACTAACTCAAATGCTTTGAGAATAGCAGCCTTAACCGCCTCGTACGTAATATCGTCACCGTGCAAAGATACATACGCCTCCTGCGCTTTCCCAGTCAACACCGACTGCAGCAGCAAAATCCGCTCCGCATCGGACCGGCATCGCGTCACCGCAGCCCGCTCAAACATAGCAAAAAACACATCCGGGTCACGTTCATTAAATATAGGCACAAGACGCAAGTCACTGACCAGATCAGACGACTTAATCGAACGCTAGCGCCAAAATATATTTCTGATCTGCTGCTACGTTATGAACCATCCAGACCTCTCAGGTTATTTGACACAGGCCTGCTTTCTGTTAAAACAAAACATGGAGAAGCAGCGTTCAGTTTTTGTGCTCCACATATCTGGAACAAACTTCCAGAAAACTGCAGGTCTGCTGCAACTCTCAGTTCTTTTAAATCAAGACTGAAGATGTTTCTTTTTGCCGCTGCTTTTTATTAAATCAAATAATTATTCATTCATACACTGCACTGTAACTTTTATTCCTGTATTTAATTTTTCCTGCATTTGTTTTAAATGTCCTTTTTTGCATTCCGTTTTATATGACCTTTTATGTGTTTCTTGCACTTTGTCTTGATGCTTTTAATGTCTCATGTAAAGCACTTTGAATTGCCTGGTTGCTGAAATGTGCTATACAAATAAACTTGCCTTGCCTAGGTGTGGCCAAATCAACAGTTTCGTACCTCCTTAAAAAGAAAGAACACAATGGTAAGCTCAGTAACACCAAAATACCTAGAAGACCATGGAACAGTTGGCCAGATCAAGAACAGGCCGAAAAAAAGCAACAATCGAGAAAACGAAGTTTTAAATACAGAGGGTTCACCACAAGATGCAAACCATTGAGCCTCAAAAATAGGAAGACCAGATTAGAGTTTGCCAAAACACATCTAAAATAGCCTGTATATTTCTGAAACAACATCCTATGGACAGATGAGACAAAGATCAACTTGTACCATAATGATGGGAAGAGAAGAGTATGGAGAAGGGAACCCACTGAGCAAAGACACGTCTAAAAGACGTCCTTTTTACGTTCAGATATTGGACCCGTTTTGCACGTCCACAGACGTCTTAGAGGGGTCCAAGCCAGACGTTTGAATATTGAGGGGTCCAGCAGACGTACAAATGGGGTTCTGGACCGACGGACGTTATTAAGACATGATCTGAACGTCTCCCTGACGTTGCGTGTTTGCTAGGAAGGAACTGCTCATGATCCAAAGCATACCACCTCACCAATGAAGCATGATGGTGGTAGTGTTATGGAGTGGGCATGTATGGCTGCCAATGGAACTGGTTCCCCTGTATCTATTGATGATGTGAATTCTGACAAAAGCAGCAGGATAAATTCTGAATTGTTTCGAGTAATATTATCTGCTCATATTCAGCCAAATGCTTCAGAACCGATTGGACGGTGCTTCATAGTACAGATAGACAATGACCCTTAGCAGACTGCAAAAGCAACCAAAGAGTTTTCCAAGGCAAAGAAGTGGAATGTTCTGCAATGGTCAAGTCAATCACCTGATTTTGAATCCAATTGAGCATGCATTTCACTTGCTTAAGACAAAACTGAAGGCAAACTGCCCAAAGAACAAGCAGGAACTGAAGGCAGTTTCAGTAGAGGCCTGGCAGAGCATCACCAGCGATGAAACCCAGTGTCTGGTGATGTCTATGGGTTCCAGGCTGTCATTGATTGCAAATGATTTGCAACCAAATATTAAAAAAAAAAAAAAAAATTTGATTAATGATTATGTTAGTTTGTCCCTTAAAAAGAGGGGTACTACATATAAAATGTGTTACCCTAAGCCTAACCCACACTGTTCACCTGATTTGGATGTAAATACCCTCAAATTAAAGATGAAAGTCTGTGCTTAAAGTACATATTGAATGTTTCATTTCAAATCCATTGTGGTGGTGTACAGAGCCAAAATGATGAAAATTGTGTCAATGTCCAAATCTTTATGGATATATATCATATATCATATAGGATATATATCCACATATCATATCTAACTGTATGTTTGTTTGTAAGCCTACTTTTGTTCTGTCTGTTTAATCTAGTGTTTGGTGTGGGTATTTGTTATTTGTTGCCTTGTCCTCCGTTTCCAACAGTCATTGTGGAGAAGAGTGAGGTAACAAACCCATGTGTGTACACCTCATCACGTAGTTAACCCTTTGTTATACACACTAGGTTAGGGCGAATGGGTGTCGCACCTTTCTATGTAAAAGTTAGGTAAGTGTTGAGGGCCTAGCCTAGTAGTTTTATGCTTCTAGTTAGTGGATAGGGAAGCGCAGTGCCCTTTTTGTTTTAGATACACCTCTCACACAGTCCTTCTCTCCCTTTGTGTTTTTGGTTTATAATTCTTACCTTGTTTGTGCATTATTATTTCAGTTGTTGTTAGTGATTATTTTCAAATGAACCTTTCTGTGAAAGATAATAAACAGGAGCAAACTATTTAGTGAAGCAGAAGGCTGACCACAGCACATTTCTCAAGTCAAATTTACTACTCTATTTCAGTATCTTTTTTTTGGGTGACGATGTAATCCTACGACGATGCAATCCGACGATGTAATCCTGATGTATAAAAGCAATAACACACTCGAACCCATGCAATGCACTCAAAGAAACTAGGCTACAGGCATAGCTACTGTACGAATGTGTGGCTAGGTTCCAACACTTGAGACCCCATTTAAGACCTGTTAAAATGTGTGTGGTGTGTGTTTATGTATCGTACACCTGTGTGTGTGTGTGTGTGTGTGTGTGTGTGTGCGTGCGCATGTGTGTGTATCCCTATTCCATTAATTGCAGAAGCTTGTGGCCTTCTCCAAGCCCTAGTCAAAGATGTACTACAACTTTCATACCACTAGGTGTCACTGAAAGACCAATGGCTCTTAATTTACCACATAATGCAATGTTTTTGTAATTTAAAGTGTAATATATTGAGGGAAGGTATTTTTAATATGTTTACTATGTATACACTATGTAAACTAATTGTTTAGTGTTCCCAATGGTTTATTAGAAGCAAAGAGGAGTAACTTGATGTGTGGATAATCAGCATGCCTTTGTCAAAATGAATTCTGTGTGATTGTTTAATGTATTATGAGACTGATACATTTGAAATATAATGCATCCTTTGTGGATGTTTTGAAATGATTAATTCAGCACAAAGCTTAAATGTACAGTGGGCTATGTAGCCTACACGTATGCACCCCAGATCACAAACACAAACATAATTGTCATACATGCATTCAATTACATTTCACATGGACATGTATTATAGTATACTAAACAGTACTATACTGTACTAATACTGTACCATTATTCAGTGTGTGTGGTTGGTGACATCCTTGTAATGGACACCGAGTCTATGTGTAAACACAGTGCGAGCTTCACATAGAAATCAGCTCAGTGGCCGTGTGGTTAAAGTGTCTGCCCTGAGACTGGCAGGTCGGGAGTTCGATCCCCGGCAGAGTCATACCAAAGACTATAAAAATGGTACCCATTACCTCCCTGCTTGGCACTCAGCATCAAGGGTTGGAATTGGGGGGCTACATCACCAAATGATTCCCGAGCGCGGCACCGCTGCCGCACACTGCTCCCCCAGGGGATGGGTCAAATGCGGAGAACAAATTTCACACACTCAGGTGTGTGACAATCATTGGGACTTTAACCTTAAATAATTGCCTCTATTGTTTTCTGACAGCACATGGTGGTCCACAGTTTGTCTCTTGAAAATACCATTTTGTTATCCATATTCATCAGGTTCTAATTAAGCCCGAACGCTTTCATCTGCGCTAGTTCTGATGTAGGGCCGTGTGTGTCTGACCTGTTTGTCAGGGGCCGGAACGCGGACCCTGGACCCGTGTAGTGAGACCCCCGGACAGAACAGGCGGACAGAGAGGAGTGGTTGGCACTTGGCCGTTTAATAATAAATAATAAAATGGGGAGAACTGGTGCCACAACAAAAATGGGGGAGGTGCAAACTAATGGGGGGGTATGTATGGATGCGTGTGTGTGGTATGTAAATGAGATGGGGAAACAAAGAGGGGTGCGTGGGTGCAGTGTGTGTGGTATGGGTATCAGCCGGAATGTGTTTGTAAGTGTGCTGCGAGGCCCTACGAGAGGTGGAGGGAAGGGTCCGGGTATCTGGCGGTCTCTGGTGGTGAGAGGAGGCGGAGCGGCGGCAGGACCGCGGAGCGAGGGAGGTCCAGGAGGCATGCGGGGAGCGGAGTCCGGGAGGGGAGAGTCGAGGGCAGGAAGCGATGGGAAAACGCGGCGCGGAGGCCGGGAGGACGCGGGGGCCGGAGAGGCGCGAGGACGCTGGACCTTCCGGGGGGAACAAAAGAGGGAACACAACACAGGGAAAACAAATGGTTAGTCGATAAGCAAACTTCGAAATAGATCAGGGCGATAGCCGGCTCGTCTGATTACCCTATGAGGGCTAGAAACGTCTGAGCCCCGAGCGGTGGTTCCAGCGTCCTCTTGTAGTGGCTCCGCTAACAGGCAACAGCTGCAACGAGTTGGTCGGTGATTGCTGCTGCTGCTGCCGGGCGGAGCCGGCCTCTCCGGCAAGGGGTGGAGTCCGCGTCCTCGAAGCGTGTGCCTCACTGCCCCTACGACTCGACTCCCGGACTGGACCCAAAGACCGAGCCGGGCCCACAACACTGTTAACCTGCTCGCTCTTAACTCCACGGTGCTGCAGTGGAGGTGGACGTGATGCTCCTCTGCCTCTCCATCTATCCATCTATTTACCCATCCATCCATACATGCATCCATCCATCCATCCATCCATCCATCCATCCATCCATCCATCCATCCATCCATCCATCCATCCATCCATCCATCATATCCATCCATCCAGTTCTTCTTCCCTCCCTCAACGTGGTCCTGGCCGCATGGCACAGCCTGTATGTGGGTGGCATCGCCATACTGACCAGCCCCCTGGGAGTGTCGGGGAGGGGGGAGGGAAGCACACGAGGTGCAGCCAATTGTTGACTCATCCAGACCCCGACTAGAATGCCCAGATGGACCCATCAGATTGGGTGTGAGGAAGGAACTAGGGCCAACGTTCTGACGATAATAACAAGCCCAGAACGCTGTGGTCCTGGACTGGGCTGTTACGTAAGCTTATTTTGTCAAGTGAAGCTAGCAGCATTTATATGGGGTGCTGAATTGCACATGCTAAGAGAGAGAAATTATGATTTTGCTGCTGTTGGGTCAAAAACCTTGTTTCTCCAAAATGGCCAGTTTTCAGAATGTTGAAAATAACGTTCAGATGTCTACATTCAGATGTCTATGTTTTTGAACATAAAATCGGGTCCCAGCTTTCAATGGAAGAAAAACAAAAATCACCAAAATGGAAACAAGGTTTTTACCCCCCAGCAGCCATTTTAAAGATTGGTGTAGACCACCAATTCAATCCACTGAACTCCACTTGGGGCTGTAAGAAGACCTGCACTGCATTTTGCTGAGATGTTCTGGATAAAATGGCCCAGTGGCTGGGGCCTGGTCGCACGGGCATCACCAGGACTTTTGAGCCCCATGACAAGCCTTGTGGTGGCTGGTGTTCCAGACCCCTGTCCAAGCTGGGGACCCCTGAATCACAACCCCCCCCCCCCCCCCTTCTCCCCCCATGAACCAAGCCCGTGGCTGCCCTGCCTGTGTGGTGACCTCTCTGTCCACGTCCTCCTAGTTTCCAGCTGTAGCGGCTCTGTCATGGCGGTCCCCAGACCCGAGCACCGGAGTCTGGTGTCGATAAAATGGGTTCAGGCAGAGAGGTAGGCCGAGCCGAGCAGCGGGGAGCAGAGTCCCGACGTGATGCCAGACCTGCATGTGTGTGTGTGTGTGCCCTGTGAAAGCGCACTGGGAGGAGAGGCACAGAAGAAATGGCAGCCTAAGGGGGGACAGATGCCTGTTGAAGCTGAGGGTGGTTAACCATGCTCCTGAGAGATCGCTGGGCCAGTGCGGCCCCACTGTGACGGACTCTCTCAGCACTTGTACAGGCACGGGCACAGGCAAGCAGAAATGAAAATTAGCTACATCAAGTCAGTCGTTAGGCCAAACAGATGGTGTGGTGCTGTAACCGACAAAAAAAGTGTTAACTCTGAACTGAGATGGATATGGAAGTGTGGGTTCATGTTGAAGAGAGATATTGATGCTGAAGTGTGTGTGTGTGTGTGTGTGTGTGTGTGTAGCTGTAGGTTTTTTTTTGTTTTTTTTTTAAACCTCTGTCAGAAAGGTCTAAGTCCAAATGTTTTCTATTCGGACCCTAGCGTTGTCTTTTTGACCTATTGGTACATTCTTGAGAATTGCCAACGTTGACAACAGGATCCCATCCCCACATGGCACATGTCTCTCTCTCTGCACTTGACTGTGTCTGTAACGTATCTAACATCTTAGCTCTATATTCCTTGTTTCCTATGGCAGGCCAATCTTTCTTTACAGGAAGAACGACATGAGCGAACAGTGTGTGGGCGCCTTTCGGCTGCCATTAGCGCGGAGGCACGCTGTGCCATTTGCATGCGATCTCTCTCCGCTCTGCATCGGGCTCCTCTGTTTTCGCATGGGTCATTAGCGGGCGCTATTAGACAGCCAGAGCTCTACTTACTCAGAGGGGCTCAGCATCACGGCTCTCTGTGAATGAGAAGTGCAGATGTCACGGAGACGGCTCCGCTATACCGAGAGGAGGAACGGTGGCGGTTATGTGGCGGCTCTGCACCAGTGGTGTGTGTGTGTGTGTGCATGTGTGTGTGTGTGTGTGTGTGTGCGTGTGCGTGTGTGTCGTCCAGACCAGGAAGCCATCCAAAGCAGCATTTGCTGCAGGGGCCTGGCTGTTCAATGAGCTGCCATTCCAGTTGGGACAATAAGATTGTTTTTGGAGCCAGGTTTTGGTGGCACGTGATGAAATGACATTCTGACAACCAGATGGGGCCCTACCAAGCCGTAACCTTGTCCTAACGTCGCTGAAATGCCACAGTGGTGTTTAGGCTGCTTAACGTGACAAGGGGAACATGGCTCCACTAGCAGTGTGTGTGAGGGGGGGGTTATGTTTGTCTAATTGTCAGTGACAGATCGTTACTGTACACATTAGAGGAATCACATTTGAGAAGGTACTGAGCGATGTTGACAGCAGCACTGCATCACCTGACATCTCAAACAAGTTATCACTCACAAGTTACATCTCCAATGTCAGGCTGCCATGCCACCATGTGGACTCAATCTCTGGAATCGAACCAACAACTTTCCATATGGGAGCCCAAACATCGTTAGATGATGAAGAAATTTGCCAAGATAAAGTGATGAAATCTGGACTTCTCAGAAGTCAAGAAGACAGGCCTATTCCTCCTCCATTCCAGCAATCTTAGTTACACTTAGTTACACAAAATGATAAATGAAACCCTTTGTAACCTGAAAAGGTTCAATGTGGAACGCTTTTCAGCTCCGTAAGACGCCGTGCGGAACCCTGAGTCGTTCTTTCTTACCTGGAAAGGGTTCTAAATAGAACCTTGCTGACCTGAAATAGCTTCTAGAAGGAAGATGCTTTTTCTGTTGTTACATGGTTATAGCAGTGTTTTGTTTTAAGAGTGTATACTTGCTTTGCTGCACGTCTTCAATTTGCAGAATTAGTGTAACCAATGTAACCTTTTCAATAATCCCTACTGTTTATCCAAGTACACTACAATGTCAACACACATTCTCCATACAGTACCTAGAGCATTCTTTATTAGTGTAAACCTGCACAGTGAGAACACATGAAAGTGATTTTCATTATCCGAGAGAGAGAGAGAGAGAGAGAGAGAGAGAGAGAGAGAGAGAGAGAGAGAGAGGCAGAGAGACTGGACAGAGTTTTCAGGAGAAATAACGACTCATACTCACATTGGAGCTACACGTGTCTGACTTCATCCAAAATAAGTGGGAGTGTGTTGGGTGGTAGTTTATGAGCAAACACACAGGCAGGGGAGTGTGGGATTTGGTAGAGTCCCAGACTAGACTCCAGAGCGAGGCCCAGGCTCCTGACCCCCTGCATGGTCCAACAGCTTAGCAGAGGAGACACGGCCACCTCTGGGTATGAAATGCGCTATACAAATAAAGCTTTGATTGATTGATTGATTGTATTTTTTGATCGTGATGGATGACACAGGGTCAGGAGAGGAGTTGATCTGAGATCAGCGTTCATGCTCTGAGACACATTATGAACGCACTGCAGGCACAGATATATGATTTTGGCACGTCGGCCATATTAGCAAGACACAACATTCCTGCCGCTCTGATGCCCTCTGTGCCCCCCTCCCCAGACGGCTGCCTCAGCTGCGGGGTTCAAACCCCTGAACTCCCT
This sequence comes from Borostomias antarcticus, assembly GCF_949987555.1. NCBI lineage: Eukaryota > Metazoa > Chordata > Actinopteri > Stomiiformes > Stomiidae > Borostomias > Borostomias antarcticus. Next base: position 13,448,376 of record NC_140242.1, read on the forward strand.
GGTGCTGGGCGTGGGGACCGGGGTTCAAACCTCTGAACGCCCTGGTGCGGGGCGTGGGGACCGGGGTTCAAACCTCTGAACGTCCTGGTGCTGGGCGTGGGGACCGGGGTTCAAACCTCTGAACGCCCTGGTGCTGGGCGTGGGGACCGGGGTTCAAACCTCTGAACGTCCTGGTGCTGGGCGTGGGGACCGGGGTTCAAACCTCTGAACTCCCTGGTGCTGGGCGTGGGGACCGGGGTTCAAACCTCTGAACTCCCTGGTGCTGGGAGTGGGGACCGGGGTTCAAACCTCTGAACGCCCTGGTTCTGGGCGGTGGGGCCGGGGTTCAAACCTCTGAACACCCTGGTTCTGGGCGTGGGGACCTGGGTTCAAACCTCTGAACACTCTGGTTCTGGGCGTGGTACTGTAAGGTTGTGATGGAGCAGAGAGAAGAAAAATAAAGGCAGGTTCTTACCCAAAATATATTGGATGCATATTACATTACAGTCATTTAGCAGACGCTTTTATCCAAAGCGACTCACATTTAACGTAGGAAGTCAGTGTACTACTACTCACCAGAACTCACAAGTGCATCTCCTTTCTAAACAATGACTAAGAGCCTAATCTAGTGCTAAAGGCAAAGCACAAGAATATTATTACATCCATGTGAAATGGCACATGGAAAGGAAATACCTACATTAGTCATTCGGGTGCCATTCATTAATCCATTCATGCATTCATTCGTTTCTTCATCCATTATAGCCTAGATTTCAAACTTTACTATGACTCCCATCATCATATCATCATATTAAAAGTATACCATAAATCAACAGGGATTCTTTGTGAAAGAGACCTATGTCTCAATAGACTTACCCCGTTTAAAGAATAAATACAAATCTGAATCCCAAATTAAATTTCAAGCCATTTAAATAAAAAATACACAGTGTTTCTTGGCATTTAATTTCCCCTCACACCTCTCCCTCCCACATAGGTCACTAATTTGCATGCTGTTGCTGCTGAAGCTCCATATGAATAATTCCCACCCCCATATCTCCATTCCATCACCAGGGTAACTGATTCACACCTGGGTATCTTTGTGTGGGAATAACTCCTTCTTGTTTTTTGTTTGTTTTTTTACTCATAGAGTTTGGAGCATATTGTAAATTTGTATTTTCACAAAGAGGACAAAACAAACTGACTTTTCATAGTTTTGGTACAGGTTAACTACATGGATATACTGTATGGTTCTCTCTAACTGCATGGACATACCGTTCTCTCAAACACAACCATACCATAGTATGTTTCTATTGAATAAGTTAGATGTGGCTGCAAAAAGTAACCAGGTGTTAGCTGTGCCTGCGTTAGACAAAGCCTTTCAACTGACACCTTTAGTGATACTGTACCAGACATCTCAATGAGTGTGAATGCAACCAAATGTGCAAACATCAGTGTGTTCATTTGACAACCGTCCACTATCTTTAAGACTTGATTATGTGATAATGAAGGTACGTGGTAAGTGGTAAAACTTGGTACATAAATAAAAAATGTACAGACGTACATGTCCTGTTTCTTTCAGCCAAAACCCTTTCGATTCAACAAATGTACTCAGGGGTTGGTGGCGTTTTTCCTTTTCTTTAAACCGAGCACAGAGGCTATTTAGGAGTGTGTGTATTAAATTTTTATGTGAAAAGGGATGGGCCTATGCTCTCTCTCTCCTTCTCCTGCATAATGATTTATTGCCCAAAAAGACCAGAGAACTAATTAACAGAGTAATTAATTAATATAAATTTGCATATTTGCATTTGCAATTAGTGCAGTCAAGTGATTACTCCGAAATGGGAAGTTTGACTCATCAGATGTTGGTGTGTGCACTGGACCGGGAAGGCTGTCGCCAGCTGAGGCATCTGGAAGGGGGGGGCAGGGAGAGAGAGGAAGAGAGAGAGAGAGAGAGAGAGAGAGAGAGAGAGAGAGAGAGAGAGAGAGTGTGTGTGTGTGTGTGTGTGTGTTTATAAACTTGAACATGGACTGATCTGCAGTATGCCTATCATGCATGAGTGTGACCATTTGTTTCCAGGTTAGGATTGTGTTGTTGTGTTGTTTCTAGGTTAGGACTGTGTTGTTTCTAGGTTAGGATTGTGTTGTTTCCAGGTTAGGATTGTGTTGTTTCCAAGTTAGGATTGTATCGTTTCCATGTAAGGTTCCATTGTGTACCTACAGATCCTAAAGTTACAGTCTGAAATGGGGATGTGTCTGTATAATATCACCTGAAAGCAGCGCTTCTGATAAAACCTGTTCATGTATTGTCTGTTGGGTCGGATTCTGATTCTGATCAAAGTTAACATCGTTATTCATTCACGTTAGTTGATTTCAGCACATCTCTGTCTCACCGCATAGGCTACAGTAACTGTGCAGAAACTCTGAAACACTAAATTTTCCCCAGGGGAATCCATATCTATTTATCTCTATGTACTGTACCCTTTGTCTTCAGTGGTAGCCTCTCAGAGTATCTCCTCGGCTCGGCCGGTCGGGTTTGTGTGTCTCTGAGGCGGTTGGCAACGTCCTTGACAGGGCGACCTGTAGTGAAGGAGAGCCATCAATCTCTCCAGACTGGCTGTCCGTCACTCCGCTGGGGGAGCCAATTCACTGGGAATTAAAGCTCTTCAGCTCAACTAAGTAAAGGAATGTAGCAATAGTAGTAATAAAGCTCATGTCGATCATGATAATAGCCTTAGGAAATTCTCTGAGATAAAAAAAACAGACCTATTTTTATTATATCATATTATGGATCATATCTAGTGGCAATGTATTCCTACAGTGATGGATTTGTTTTCAAGCGTCCCTCCCCCCAAAAAAACCCCAACAATAATTAAAATCAAGAATCATGTAAAGTAGGCCTAATCAGTTCATTTGCAGCGTTTATGTACGTGTGCTGTGGAGGAAGAAGCCACGCGCGACGCTTCCCAGAACACAAGCCCGCCCTGCGCGCGCCAGATGATCAGGAGAGGATTTTTCAAACGTCCCCTCAAGACTCCAGACCACGTGACGAGCACTGCCAGGTGACGTCAGCAGCAGATGGCATGGATACCAGCTCTGGCCCTGCGTTGGCATCGGTGTCATTTCTCAAAGAGGGTAGAGGGAGAGAGAGAGAGAGAGAGGGGGGGAGGGGGGGGGAGCAGCAGAGAAGACGGTGAAGGAAAGGAGAGAGAGTAAGAAATAGGAGCCTAACCAATTGGCGCTCACCATCGCGATAACTAAAAAAGGTGCCGCATCCCTACTATAATAGGAGCTCGAGGGAACATGCGCCGCGAGATCTGACCGGAGATCCCAGGTGAGAAAAGGGGCGCGTGGCGTGGTGCGTCTCGAGGGCATTAGCCTGCTGTCTAGTGGTAAGAGATGGTGTTTAGATTCTTATGGTTTGGCGCAGGTGAGGCATTCATTCAACGTGATTTCAATTAGGCTTAACTGGAGGTGGTAGCCTACTGGCCTATTCAACTGAGTGGTTTGTTGATTATACAGCCTCATAGGCTACGTTTGGAGATCCATTAATTTAGGCAACACAATTATAGCCTCTATGTTTTGAAAATTTTATTGAATTCCGTTATTGTTTAGTCAATTTATGTTGAATGGTTATTAGTCTAGTCTAGAAGCTGTGATGGGAGTGAGATAGAGATCAATGTATGATTCGTATTTGACGAATGCTCTTTATATCCATATCTCAAGGACGATGTTGACCTTACCGTTTGATGAGCCGGCTATGATGGGTGAGACGAAGCGACCGTTTGGGACAAACTTCTCTCTCGACTGCGTGGTTGACCCGATGAAGGCCAGTAAACCAGAACCTTTCCTCAAATCCGAGGCGATCTCCCAGACCGAGGTCACCAGACACATGGAGGAGGACGAGTCGGAGAGGGAGGACGACGAGAAAGAGGACGGCGGCCGCGACGAGAACGGTCTGCCGAGGAGGAGGGGTCCGCGGAAGAAAAAGATGACCAAGGCCCGGATCGACCGGGTCAAGATTAGGCGCACGGAGGCCAACACGCGCGAGCGGAACCGCATGCACGGACTGAACAACGCGCTGGAGAGCCTCCGCAAGGTCGTGCCCTGCTACTCCAAAACGCAGAAGCTGTCCAAGATCGAAACTCTCCGCCTCGCGAAGAACTACATATGGGCCCTTTCTGAGATCCTTAGCACCGGCAAGAGACCGGACCTACTCATCTTCGTCCAGACGCTGTGCAAAGGACTCTCTCAGCCGACAACTAATTTAGTGGCGGGCTGTTTACAGTTGAACGCTAGAAACTTCATCACAGACCACGGCGGAGAGGCGTCATACACTGGCAGGTCTCCTTTCGACGCCCTCTATCCGCCTTACCACGGCTCTGAGGTGGTCGGTCCACCGGGCCACGGGAGCAGCACCATGGACAGCGCCAAGCCCTTCAGACCGCACAGCTACTGCAGCGCCTACGAGTCGTTCTACGAGAGCACCTCCCCGGAGTGCTCGAGCCCGCCGTTCGAGGCGCCTCTCAGCCCGCCGCTCAACTTCAACGGGATCTTCTCCCTGAAGCACGAGGAGCCGGCGGACTACGGTAAAAGCTGTCATTACGGGATGCGTTACTGCGCGGTGCCGGGGCGAAGCTCCCTCGGTCAGAATTCGATGTCGCGGGGGTCGACAGATATCCATGTCCCCTACGACATCCACCTCCGCGGGCAGTTCTACCCGATACAAGACGAGTTAAACACGCCTTTCCTTAATTAGGCTAATGTGTGTCAAAATATGACCGGCTCTTGTTGGAGTAGGCTAGCCTAATTACCGGAGGGATGAATAAATAAGATACTTTGCCCACACATTTAATATTTACAACGATGCGCATTTTAAGTTGGGCACTTGGTTGTGGACCATCTGACGCGTGATCATTAATTCATTGTAACTGAATGGTATTGCCCTGGGGTTTTGTCCTGGAACCCTGTTATGGAAATCTGATACGCAGGCAACGGAAATAATTTATTTGTGGAATTTATTTAATTACAGTCATTTGATATCCAGCCAGTAGGCCTTCTCTAAAGTCTAGAGCAAAATGCCTATGGCTCTGCATAGGCCAATCACACACATCGATATTGCACACATGACTACCTGTACATGGACAACGGCACGCACGCACGGCCTTGTAGGCTATATAAACTACAGCTTAAACGGAATAATTCTAAAAGGAAATGGGGTTCGGTCAATTTATGCAGTGAAGTCGTAAATCAGACGGCAATAAAGGCAACGGGAACTATGCAATAAATGAACTCCAGACAGCGCTAGAACTCTATTATTCGCCGTTAAACGGTGCAGGCCAGTGGGGGACTTGTCATCCCTAATAAATTAGTTCCACAAGCTCGATGAATAGGCCTAGCTAAGGTTTTATAGCCACGAGTCATCATTGATTACAGGCTAGTCGGGATAGGCCCGGTGGTCCTTAATTGTAGGCTATATACGAATTATTAGGCTGTTAGTAGGCTATTAGTAGGCCTAGGCTATTATTTGATCGAACAATCACTTTGTTTCTAGCACAATTATTTGTTGTCTGGGTGGTAATATGCATGTTTATTACCCTATAGTAATTGCTTACATATGTTTTATAGTGTCAAACTTTGTGTAATTATTGAGTGAAATACAAAAAGAAGAATGTACGGTCTTATTTATGAAAGATTACATGTTTGCAAATAAAGGGCAGTGATCCTCTATTGTATTTGTATATGGACGTTTGAAATAAATGAATCTGAACAGAACATAAAAAGGTCTACAGTGGACATCCTTTCGTCAGATTTTTATTTCTTTTTTGCCTTGGAATGCAACGAACTAATTTGTCACTCTCCATTTTCATAATGAAAGAACAATAATAAGGGTGCATGATATTGTTAGCGCTTTCAAGGTGTGAAATGTGTCTTCGTATCTAGATAATTGTATTAATTAAACACATAGGATATGTTACTGTCCTTCATCGTTATTATGTTTATCATAGGCTATATATTTCGACACCACACACTATATTCAACGTATTCTTTACTGAAGTCCCAATTTATTAATGATGGCTAATTGTTTCATTGCTACAGATAAATGTAAAATGTAATTGAGCTAATAATTAGGAAACATTTTGCTTAGTGAATAGGCTATATTCCACGAAAATGTAGGCTATTTCTATTATGAAACACAGGAGTTAAGAAAGAGCGGCGGGTGTTTCCAAAAGTTATCTTGAACATCTATAGGCTATGTAAGAAATACGTGGGCGTTTAGCCTACTAATGTAGCCCGTGCACTAGGCTATGTCACAGTAGCTCGCTGTTTTCCCCTTTCAAATTTGTCAATGGTCAAATGGTCGTACAACAAAATAAAACCAATCAATATCGAATCGACGAAGTGAAGATGTGTTTGCTGAGAAAGAACGCCTGAATCTCAACATCGACCGCTGAGTCGAATATTTAAAACCTTTTTAATTAATATTGCCTTCATGCAAATGCCTGTCATTCTCCTGGAATTAAAGTCATAGCACAACTCGTTGGAATAACAAATCCCATACAACACAATAACACATCGAGGGATGAAATTTATGATGAGGTTTGGTCACTGATTGAGGTGCCTATTGGCTGTTGATCTTAAATGGAGTTGTCACGGCCTGTGTGTGTGTGTGTGTGTGTGTGTGTGTGTGTGTGTGTGTGCGTGTGCCAGGTGCCGGTGGAGCTAGCCAGGTTCGGTTCTGGACTCGCGTCAGGGAACGCCAGACAGAGGATCACAACCTTTCCCGAGCGCGTGCAGTGTCATCCTGAAAAATTAGCGCGACAGCATGCAGCATGCTAGACATCCACGTGACAGGTCATGAGGCTTAATGAGCTTTTGGGATGGCGGTTTTGGGGTTCCACGGTTTTGGCAGCGCTACAAGCTATAAATAGCCGGTGGTAGAATATTACTGAAGATTAGGTCAAATGGGTTGGGTTGGGGGTAAGTCCCTGTGACATAGGCTACTAGCGTCATACCGAGGGGGTGTAGGCTACGTGTACATCAAGCTGCCTCACGCTAAGGAATCAGGAGATTCAGTAGGCTCCTGCCCTATGGGCCACTGGGCTCGAGAACCATTGGTTCTCAAGGCTACTTACTTATTTACTTAGGTAAAATGGTCTATGTAAGTAAGTAGCATTGAGAACCAATGGGGCAGGAGTATATCTCCAGATTCCTTAGCGTGAGGCAGCCTGATGTAGTAGCTACACCCGCTGGACATGAGGCTTTGTCGCAGGGATTTACCCCCTGTCCAACCCTTGATGCTGATTGCCAAGCAAGGAGTGATTGGGGAGCCTACCATTTTTAAGTATTTGGTAAAATAGTCTTTGATAAAATGGGATATAATAAAATATAGCTGAAGGTTATGCAAAATGCTCATGGGTTGCAGTCAGCCACCTATCCGAGTGTCGAATTAAATGCCCCTCATATTCCACAGTTTGAAGTCTTAATGTTGAAAATGAATTAAGAACACATATCCTGCATATCCTTATATATAATTAACAACGGTTTTTGATTAGCTTGTTTAATTGTTCATCTGCTGGCGGGAATATAAAGTGTCAGGGAGAGATCGTTGTGATGACATTTCACAGGACTGAGAGACGGAGCCAAACATGTTTCTCTTTCAGGAGAGGAGACAAAGCCGCGGAGACAACTCCAGAGCCGGGGATGAACAGTAACACCGCAACATCTAGTTAATCACTCAATCAATCAGTTGTGAGGAGCTATAGCACCCTTTTCCCATCACACGCTTACGTACTGTCTCGTAGGAACTATAAACGTGAACGTCTATAAAAAAAAAGAAAGAAAAAAGACTGATGCCACGGTATGCAAGATGACAGTTTTGAACTGTGAAAACTTCAGTGTAGGCCATCTGTCAAAACGTCTCTCAGCCTTCTGGCTTATAGCTTTATCAATACATTCACCCTTCCTTCCTTCCTTCCTTCCTTCCTTCCTTCCTTCCTTCCTTCCTTCCTTCCTTCCTTCCTTCCTTCCTTCCTTCCTTCCTTCCTTCCTTCCTTTCTCCCTTCCTTCCTTCCTTCCTTCCTTTATTCCTTCATTCTTTCCTTCCTTCCTTCCTTCCTTCCTTCCTTCCTTCCTTCCTTCATTCATTCATTCATTCATTCATTCATTCATTCATTCATTCATTCATTCATTCATTCATTCATTCATTCATTATTTTCTTCATTTATTTGTTCAAATGCATTTAAATTCATTTATTTAAACAAGTAATTATATATAACCCCCTTACTATCCTAATAATATACTTTACTTTCTTAATATGCCTAATGTCAGGGCTTTGATCTGTTGCCGGATGCCATCAATAAGAATTAGAATCAGAAACGTTTATGTAGTTTACAACATACTAGGAATTTGTGTCAATGGTGAATAACATGGAGACATTGGAGAGGTTGCAGATGAGACGGGACAGTGCAAAGAGAGGATAGTGCACAAGTACAAAATACAAATACAAGCAGTACAAAATACATGATATATATATATATATATATATATATATATCATTTATTTACTTTTATTATAAAAAATAAAAAAAATACAAAATCGAGTGCGGTCAGTGTATATAAAGGGTTATGACCTGGCTCATGAGTTTACAAAGTGTAATGTGTGTACAATGATGTATACAGTGTGTGCAACGTGATGTGAGTACGGTGTGTGCTATAGTACAATCAGCGCAATCAGCAGTCAGGGGTGGGGGTGGTGGGGGGGTGTCAGAGGGGACACAAGCCTTGTTGATGAGGTTGGTGGCCGCGGGGAAGAAGCTCTTTCTATGAACGCAGCCTCCTGCTGGAGAGGAGTCGTACGAAGAGATTATGTCCGGGGTGGGAGGGGTCGGACACAATCTTTCAAGCCCGCTTCAGGGGCTAGAAAGCATGTTTGGGGCAATGTCTGCGTGCCTGGGATTATCCCTCACTATCATGTAAATCGAAGATAAAGGCCTGTTTCCATAGTCAGACGTCATTTTCACTATCAGTCTGACCTACAGACAGAGAGTCTCACAGACATGCAGCATCACACAGCTGATCCATGTCTTTGGATCCAACATGTGTATTAAAACAATCAATGTTGCGTTGTGCCAGCAGCAGTACACATGGTCTAAACTAAAGCTTAACTACTCATTTCAAGTGTTGAGAGATCCATTCTTCGGAGGGTGGTTGTTGTTGTTGTGGTTGAGCATAGTGGCACGTGTGAGGAAGGATGCTAAGTCTTCAGCGTCTGCTCTGTGTGAGTCTCAGGTGATAACTCGGTTCATGTAGACAGGGTGATTGTTTGTGGTTCTAACGATGCTAGCTAGCTCCAGTCACATGGGCAGACTAGCAGGCACCTGACTACCTCTGGACACGGCCTCACAAATGAATAGGCTGTCCCTGTAATTCTTCTGTGAGGTGAATTTATCTGTGCTGGCCGATGGCTGTGGCCTTCTACCGTCTCTTGTCTCCTGATTGGCTGTGGCCCTCTACCTTCTCCTGACTACTGATTGGCTGTGGCCCTCTACCTTCTCTTGACTACTGATTGGCTGTGGCCCTCTTTACCGTCTCCTGACTCCTGATTGGCCGTAGCCCTGTAGCTTTTACTGTCTTCTGATTGGCCGTAGCCCTGTAATGTTTACTGTCTCCTGACACCTGATTGGCTGTGGCCCTGTAATGTCTACTGTCTCCTGACACCTGATTGGCTGTGGCCCTGTAATGTCTACTGTCTCCTGACACCTGATTGGCTGTGGCTCTCAGTCTCCTAACTCTTCTCCACCTTTGCTTCTAGTTGGTGGTAAATATGCTCTCTCTCTCTCTCTCTCTCTCCCTCCATCTCTCTCTCTTCCCCATCCCTCTATCTCTCTCACTCTCTCTCTTCTCCATCCCTCTCTCTCTTCCCCATCCCTCTCTCTTATCCCGCTCTATCCCAAAATGTGCCACAAGTTCCTGGTCACAGATGGTGAGGGATCCATTAAATTCCTAATCATCTTTTTTGGAGGGTGTGTGTGTGTTTGTGTGTGGGAGGGGGGTGGGGGGGGCTGCAGTTGAACACTTGGCGGAGGGATTTCTCATTTTAATTAGTAGGTTTAAGGAGCTAAGCCCCTTTGAAAAGCATGTCCTCAGAGAGGTAGGTGCAGGTGACACTCCAAACACTAGTCGCACCTTACCCGTAGCCAAGTACTCGTTTACATATTAGATTGGTGTTGTTTTGGCACCAGTCTTGGCCTGCGAAGAACTCCCCTTATTTCTACACCTGGCTTGCTCCGCGGATATGTTTTGGCAGACGGGAGGTGGTTCTACCGTGGGGAGTCAGGGGTTCTTAGGCTGTTATGATAAGGACTAACTAATACCTTCTCTGAGCTTATAGAGTTTATTGGTGTGTGTATGTGTGGGGGGGGGGCAACGACAAGAAGATGCTTTCATACAACACATCTTCATGACAAGTGAACAAGTTAAGAGTTGGACAGGGATTTTTTTTATGACATGTATTTATACTGAGCCAGTCCTAGCAGTCTTGTACGGCTGCTGTGACTTCAACAAGTGCACTGGAGGAGGTCTTGCTGGACTGAGACGTTGATTGAGAGCGGCTGACCTCATTCGTCTGGGAGGACCATTAGCGGGGGCAGAGAGCCTGGGATTAAATATGTAAGAACTCTTCCTATGGGGACAAATTACATGAAGTTTATCTGCAGTCGACGCGGGCTAATCAGAGGCACATTAGCAGTCATTTGGAAAGTCTGTCTGACAATGAGGCCATTTATATTATCCGCTATAATGCTAAGCCCGAAAATTCTAACGACCCAAAGTCCCTGAAAAATGGCTCTCTCTGATAATTTAGCACATGGGGGTCATATGTAACTGGATATAATTAAAAGGCACAGTCAGAAATATTTTCCACTCAGTGTTTGTAAGGATTGTTATACTTGTAAACAATACTTGTGACTGTTATGGGGATGGAATGGAAAGGAATTTATTTATGTTTGTACTGGCTTTTACTACCTTTAACTGTAGTGAGCACTATGCCCCAGTTGTCCATGTTTATAGTTGAGTCCAGCAGTGGGGTGTCTGGCCGTAGTGCAGGGCTTGGCACACCGCTGTATGCTGCCACTGAGGGAAATGTTTAACCTTGACCCGCCAATCATTTATCAGACATCACTGTAAGAGCATTGGCCAGTTCCTGCTGTGTGAGAACACGTGTGATAGGTCTTCCATTTTGGAATCTACCATAGATATTTTGACTGGCTATTGTTTTCTCAAACTCGCATATTGTTCTGTATTTTATCTATGTTTTTGTGGAAAGGGGAATATTCAGAGTAGTTTGTCATTTGTTATAAGAATAATTAGAATGTGTATTTATTACTTTGACATCACAGTCTTAAAATGTTGGCGATTATTGTATGTGTGAAAGTACATGTGGTGATCCGACAGAACAACTGTTCTCCTGGCATTAAACTCAAATCTCTGATCCGCAAATGTATATCTAATGTATGTCTAATTTATATCTACATCTAATGTATATCTCTGTCCAGTATGTCTGTCACTCCACAGATGTATCCCTTAAATACTTGCATCCACACATCTGTGGCAGGCATCGTCTGGGGACTGTTCTCTGTTCTCCATATTCCCAGTAACGACTGAGAGTGTTTGGTTGCACATATGTTGCACATCTCTGCATGTGTGTGGAGGTGGGGAGGCAGGGAGGGTGGCACCAGTGGGTTGTAAGATATTGCGCTGAATCATAATGAACATCACATTTCTAGAGTAACCAGCAAGACGAATATAATTAAAATTGTTGATACTTAGCATTGGTACAGTTCAAATCCTTAAAGGATAAGTACACTAAATTTAATATTTAGCCCTATTCCTGGCTTCCTTGGCATGTATCTGAATAGTACAGGTTAAAATATTTCTGTTTTGTGCAGCACATCAGTGGAGGCTCGTCCATTGAGGCAGGAGAGGACAGTCCTCCTCAGTTTTTGGAGAGAAGAGAGGGATTAAAATATAAATATATGAATTTATTTATTCATAATTAATATTATCTCAGTTTTGTTCATAAAGCAGGTTTTCCCTATGGATAAAAAGCCATTATTGAAATTCTAAAGCTCCAACAGTGACATCTATAACTTGCAGCTGGAGGACCCATAGATATCTATGGAAGGGAGGCTAGCCTCCCTTAGGGCGGGTTCTTTTCTCTTAAATCAATGTAATGCCCTTTTTCTTGCTAATTTGTGATTGGCCAAAACGCTGAAAAATTACCGCAAGGGAGGACAGTACTCCGGCCCTGTCTGAACAGGATTCAGATATTGACATTTTGTGAGTCCAATCACATTCCAGATTTACCACAGTTTAAGGCCGATTGGGTCGGCGTTGATGTCTGTGTTTCTCTTCCCTGTGCCATTGGGAGACTTTTTGTGTGTTCGTAGCTCCATAATATAATACATCCGAAAGTATTATGGGACATATAATACATCACACTGTTCGTCTATTTGTCTTGATTATAGCCATCTAAATATCTAAGCTGACATAAATACTTTTTGAGCTAGAGCCGTCTGAACACGACAGTTCCACTGGCTGGCTATAGCCGGTAACGTTAGCTACGAGGTGCACGTCAGGCTATGGCATAGGCAGGCGTGCAGATTGGCTGGAGGCGCAAACTGTCGGCAACTCGTCCAAAACATTTCTAGAGACTGGGTCGCAACACCGGATCAGAGAAATCCACAGCCTGGCTCCTGCTTGCGTGAGAATTGATCGCTTTGCGGTGCTTATTCCTCATCCAGTGATGGATGGGTGGATGGAAAACTTTCAAATAAATGTTCATATTGTTGTGATAAGTGTAGCTATAGCAACATAAGAGTGGTAGCTTTGACAGCAACCCAAATGAGCTAATCCCATAGCTGTACCATTGCTAGCTAGCCATGAGCGAACTGTTGGATACTGCATTTGCTGTGCAACGTATTCCATTGTCCAGTTGTCAAATCTATTTGCCAACAAACTGTTTGAGAGCCAGCATACCTCAGTGTCCCCTAATCAAAAACATTTTTCATATATCACCTAACCTCCAGCACCTCACCAATATCAATTATTTTCTCTCTTTAGAGAAGAGTAGCCTACAATCCATTACAACAACTATTGCTTACAATGTTTTATTGTTGTTTTGTAATATTTTATCATGAATATGATAAATAAATGCTGCATGTAGTTAAATAAAGTGTTATTCAGTTTTTCATATGCTAAAATTGACGGTAAATCCACTTTAAAGCTGATATTTCAAATAATAACTGACTAAGGGAAAGTGCCCCCCGGCGCCCATGGGCGGTTCGCCTCTCTTCCTCCTGTCCTCCTCAGTTTTTTGAGTCACCAGCCGCCACTGCAGTACATAGTTCTGTGTCAATAACGTCGGTACGTGTGCCCTGGCTCGTTGCTAGCTATGGGAACACTCTAAAAACTCTAAAAAGTATGATATACGATATATGAGCTCTGAACCTAAACCTCCGCACACTGCAGCACGGATGAATTTTGCGAGGTTTACAGCATGAAGAGATGGTTGTTGTATGTTCGGTGAAAGTAGTACTGTTTACAAGTTAGCTGTTGTTTCGAAATGCAGAGGCGAAAGTACCTAAGGTGTTTACAGGACGACTTCAGAGCTTGGTAAGCATAAACCATGTAATTCCTGAACTTGAAATCCACGTATATCATACCTTTTAGAGTTTTTCGAGTGTTCCCATAGCTAGCAACGAGCCAGGGCGCGCGAGTCGACGTTATTGATACAGAACTCTGCACTGCACAAAATATAAATATTTTAACCTGTACTAGTCAGATACATGCCAGGGAAGCCAGGAATAGGGCTAAACATGAAATTCAGTGTACTTATCCTTTAAGCAGCGCTTGACAGCTTGTAGATTTCCTTTTGAAATAAAATGATATGAGATGTGAAATCACTACTGCATTTATACAAAAAACTGACAGAAGATGCATGTAGGCCACTTCCTCCTCCTCCTCTTCCTCCACTACCTCCCCCTCCTCCAGGGCAGCATACCCTCTGGAGGACCAGCCATCCCAGGATTCCACTTGTCCGCATGGCTCACTGCTGTCTCTGCCCCCTCACTGAGGCAGTGGGAGGCGCACTGGGATATGTGTGTGTGAGCGTATTATATACAAAGCCGTTTTGGTGTGTGTGTGTGTGTGTGTGTGTATGTGTGTGTGTGTGTGTGTGTGTGTGTGTGTGTGTGTGTGTGTGTGTGTGTGTGTGTGTGTGTGTGTGTGCGAGTGTGTGTGTGTGCGAGTGATGGGTAGAGCAGGTTGGCATTTGGTCGGGATCCAACAAAGCATCATGCTAGTGCATGTATAACCAGCTGGAGGCGGAGGCACAGACCCTGACAGCCCCTCCGGTCCTCACTGCCACCTGGGGACCTGGAGAGAGGACGGAGAGGGGGGGGGGGGGACAGAAAGAGAGAGAGAGGGAGAGGGGAAGAGAGAGAGAAAGAGAGACAGAGAGAGAGAAAGACAGAGAGAGAGGGAGGGGAAGAGGGAGAAAGAGACAGAGACAGAGAAAGACAGAGAGGGAGAGGGGAAGAGAGAGAAAGACAGAGAGAGAAAGACAGAGAGAGAAAGACAGAGAGAGGGAGAGGGGAGAGAGAGAAAGACAGAGAGAGGGAGAGGGGAGAGAGAGAAAGAGAGAGAGAGGGAGAGGGGAAGAGAGAGAAAGAGAGAGGGGGGGAGAGAGGGGAAGAGAAAGAGGGAGAGAGAAAACAAGAGTGTGAAGGTAAATGTACCTATAAGGGTCCACAACTACAGTGTCCTGGAACTGATAGAACCGCATGGAGGCTGAACCCATGTACTGATCATCCCACATGAGGGGCTTGTAGTCGGACAGTAAGCCTTTAAACACCCTTCAGTAATCACCTTCCATGAAAGAAATCCAATCCAACATTAGCTTATTTATAGATGAATGTGTGTGTTTTTGAAAAACAATGTAATGTTCAATAAAGATTTGTATTTTTTATTTTTTATCAAAGACCATTCCCTATATTACTTTCCATGCGTTCAAAGGCACAGTGTGTTGGAAAATTAGACCAAACAACAACAACGTAGAGAGTCCTCTAAGGGAGATTCAATTCTCAGGGTGTTTTCTGATCGTCTTAAAGACGTGTTTTTAAAGAGAAGACAGAGGATGGGACAGAGAGGAAAAGGGGCGTGGCGTTGAGGAGTAAACCGGCAGGAGGAAGGTGTTGACGATGCTAATGAAACCGCAGACAGATGGCGAGAAGCGTCGTCGCTCACCCCGAGGAGAACAGAGAGAGGTTATCAAATTCCTCCGTGGCTTTCCAGA
>NC_140242.1:13468702-13656202 GCF_949987555.1 Borostomias antarcticus
AGCTTCTGCTAGTTGTGAGCTCATGAGCTAAATGGCTATCACAGTCTTATTGTGCTGGATTAGCATTGGAAGCATTGGAACTGATGTGTCCAGGTGAAAAGACCTATCTTAATGTATCAGACATTATTTCATGTCATTTCAGTTCACGGCTACTTTGGTGGCATGGCTAGCTGATTCCCTAACCAGTCTTAAGAGAAACAAGTCAGCCTCGCCCAAAGCCAGGCTGGACCTGGCCTGGTTTGCTTTATGCTTCCCACTGGAAAAAGTAGGGGTAGGATCTATGTCCATCCCCCCTTTGCTCTCTATAAAGTGCATTGTGTTGATTCTGTGTATGAAATGCACTATACAAATAAAGTTTGATTTGATTTACACACAGGCTCTGCGTTGTCGTCGCTGTGTTGTTGAGCTGAATTAACTGGTGTTTGATAAACTGTAGAACAAATTAACTATAGTGAATATCATTTCATCCATAGGTTAATAGGTTAATGGAAACAAATGTATATTTTTAAATCATTATGATAAAACAATTTTTAGAAAGATAGATAGATAGATTAGAGTGGCAGAACATTGGAGGCAGAGTACATAGCAAACAGCACAACAATAAGAATAAACAAGTGAGGGATGCAAATTTATAAATAAATAAAAAATATATATAAAAACTAGCCAATGCAAAGTGACAAAGGGTCACATTAATTGGTATAGGGACATAAACCCTCATACACTGAAAAAGAGAAAAAGAGTCTGACCAAATCAGTATGGATGAGATGATACCATAATTCCCCTGAGTGCTGATGCTTATCAATTGCCATCGCCATCTGGTGGGACTTGGGGGAAATGGCAGCTAGATAAATCCAAACAGATAGGCTCATCTTGGCTGTTTTGATCAAACCAAATCAAACCAAACTTTATTTTTATAGCACATTTCATACACAGAGGCAACACAATGTGCTTTACAGAGAGCAATGGGAGGGTAGGCATAGGTCCCACCCCTACATATTCAAGAGGGAAGCAAAAAAAACAGTTTCACCCGGGGGCCAGAAAAGTGAGCTGTAAAAATTCTTCCCTGACTTCTCTCAATGAGACAATCAAGCAAGCTGCTGGAAAATGTTTGTCTATTGGCTAAGAACATATACAGAGCAGTAAACATGGGCTAAATACTTCATAAGAGAGACATGACTAACAGGAGAGTGAACAAACAGAGAAGTTGCCTACATGGTAGGCCATTATGTGTTAGCTATCACTGTAGTCTCTAATATGATATTTGAGTGAATCATATAACAAAGGCAAGGCAAGTTTATTTGTATAGCACATTTCAGCAACAAGGCAATTCAAAGTGCTTTACATGAGACATTAAAAGCTTCAAGACAAAGTGCAACACATAAAAGGTCATATAAAACAAAATGCATGAAGAAAAATACAGGAATAAAAGTTACAGTGCAGTGTATGAATAAATAATTATTTGATTGAATAAAAAGCAGCAGAAAAAATAAAAGTTTTGATTTAAAAGAACTAAGAGTTGCAGCAGAACTGCAGTTTTCTGGAAGTTTGTTCCAGATATGAATGAACATTTTGGCTCACGGTGAGTCACCTGCCAAGGGGACTGTAGATGAAAAAATCTACCGGCCAGGTATATATATTTTTCAGATAGCCTTCCGAAATCTAGTCGCCAATTGGAAATTTTACCTGCATTTGGCCAGTGGCAGGTGTTAATTTTCAGCCCTGTGTGGAGCATAAAAACTGAACGCTGCTTCTCCATGTTTTATTTTAACTCTGGGGACAGAAAGCAGGCCTGTGCCAGACGACCTGAGAGGTCTGGATGGTTCATAACGTAGCAGCAGATCAGAAATATATTTTGGCCCTAGATCATTCAGTGCTTTATAAACCAACAGCAGTATTTTAAAGTCAATTCTTTGACAGACAGGAAGCCAGTGTAAGGACCTCAGAACCGGAGTGATGTGATCCACTTTCTTAGTGAGGACTCGAGCAGCAGCATGCAGCTGATTCAGAACTGCTACAGTTCTGTAGCAAGGTGGCCTGCAGGAGGCAGGGGGAGTCCACAGGACCTGTATAGAGTATAAGAGGGAGAGACACTAGGAAGGAGGACAGGGTTAGTGGCTGTACTGGATATCCACAGCAGACACGGGGGTATCTATCGGACTCAGGTTGGTCTGCGGGTGACAGTGGGGCATCCACTGGACCTGGTTAGAAGGTAGGAGGGAGAGAGAGAGGCACTAGGGAGAGGGGAGGCAGAAAAGGGTTAGTAGCACGCAGAGGCATAAAAGCAACACAGATATTAAAACAGAACGTGCCAGTTGCAGGGCAACCAGCATCTGTAAACACATCTAAATATACATACAGTGCATAACAGGATATATACCAATATATACAGAGGATTCACAGTCAGGCTGGAGGCTGCCTTTCTGTGTCTCTAGGTCCTGGCTAGTGATTGTAGGCTAGGCTGAAAAGGTACGTCTTGAGATCTCACTTTAAGATTTCCATTGCTTCGGCCCTTAGTAGGTAGGCTACTCTGGCAAGGGTTTCCTTTCCAGAGGTTGGGGGCATAGAAACTTAAAGCTGCCTCTCCGTGTTTCTTGGTCCTGGCTTTTGGAACTGTTAGGAGTTCAATACCTTATCACAGCATTACACACACACGCACACTGTAAATGAAAATCTTACTGTACTTGGTTTAGTTTAGATTTCAAAGAACACACTGAGTGGTCGATCAAGCTGGTTTTAAACAAAGACAATAGTTTTATTCTGTTACGATTCTGCAGTCGGACTCTAGCACAGGAAGTGAATCCGGGCTGAGTGAGTCAGATGTGGACGAGGTCGATAGGTTATAATGTGAAAAAGGAAGTGACATAGTTTCAGGATGAAGAGGACAGGGAAGTGATGTCACACAGGAAGAATTTGTAGTTTTAACAGACTGATCTATGAGAACGAACTACAAAGTTAGAACAACAGTCAAGTAGGAAAACAAAATACTTTGGTGAGATTTGAATTTCATTCACAACACACACACGCACACACATGTAGCCAGGGGGGGATCGAACGAACCCCCCCTCACGACCAAAGGTCCAGAATTTAAGTCTTTCTCTTTTTTAATAAGCGTGTCCCCTTTTAAATAACGATTCCCAATAATTCTAAACCAATCCAAAATTTAAAAAAATCGAAACCAAACTGAAGCCCTAATCTTGTTATTGATTGCGTTAGGAATTAGCGCATGAGATGTGACACAACGCACTTGTACGTCCTGCACAGTAGCAATGTCAAGCTAGAATGGGTCGAAAAGAGCGAGACTCAAAAAAAGGAGACAAGCGGAGGCCTCTTTGTCTCAAAATATTGTACAGATGTTCAAAAAAAGAACCACCCAGGGTAAGGTTGTTATATTTAGTAGGCTACCTAACTAGCTAGTTGATATAGCTGTTAGCTACATTATTAGCATGATAACGTGTGTCTACTGGTTTTCATGTTACACGGACATATTGTACATCGAAACGTTCACGATTGTGCAGATTTGCAAGATGTAAATCTAAGATGTTATATGTATATTTTTATATAGATATAGTTAGCTATATCTTATATAGATATAGTTATCGCCATTTGTTCGGCAACTGTTCAAATGAATGGGGCTGCAATGTAGGCACGAGACACATAAACTGCCTTGAGTGAGGTCTCGTCGTCTTGTAGTAGGCTAACACTGATCTTTTGATTCAGCAAAGAGGCGTGCCACAGGGCTCAACAATGGGACCCCTTCTCTTTACCATATACATTAACAGTCTACCGTCTATTTTTTTTTTTAAGTGTCATGCTCAACTATATGCTGACGATACTTTCATATATACAACCAATCCCAACGTATCACAAATCCAAGCTTCACTTCAATCTGATGTCACCATCCTTCAAGATTGGCTCTCCCATAACAAATCACTGCCGAACAAATCCAAATCATATACTATGATATTTGGTACCAGACAAACTCAAATCCACTTCAGGCACATGCTCTGTAATGATGGCACAACCTTGCATACAGTTGACAGTTTCAAATACTTAGGTGTAGGGCTTGATTCTAACCTTTCATTTAAATCCCACATTAATCATGTTTTACGTAAAGTTGGTCTCAGTACTCTATCGATCCCGTCACTGTTTTACATTTGCTGTTCGGAAGACACTAGCCACTCAACTCATACTTCCGCTACTTGACTACTGTGATGTTGTTTACTACAATGCTCCTCAATCTGAACTTGCCCACGTTGAACATTGCATACAATAGAATATGTAGATTTGTTCTTGGGTGTCCTTTTCACACACATCACTGTACGATGTATCAAGCCTTGAATCTGCCTGTCCCAAATGTGAGAAGACAAATGCACTGGCTTCAACTTATTTACCTTATTTAAAACAGTATCTCTCCATCTTTACGTCAGCCCACCAATTAGGCATTCCTCTCAGCTCTATTTCATTGTTCCTCATGTTAAAAAGACAACCGGCAAAAGAGCCTTTAAGTTCAAAGCTCCAGTCAGCTGACTTAATAACTTACCTGCCAATATTAGATCTCTCTCCTCCATTGGTTTATTTAAGCGTGCACTGTCTTCTCACCTCATGGTAGACTGTTCTTGCTATACCTAAGTATTGAATATACTGATCATAAGTTGTCAGTTCCTACTGGACATTTTGGCCAGTTTATGGTTGTAATGTTTCCTATGCTTTCTTTAATTAACTACTGTTTTGTTCTTTTATTATCCTTCTATGGTTGTTGTTTTTACTTTTTCCTGTTTCCGTGTTATGTCTTGTTTGTCTGTGAATTGTCATTCTTGTACTTTTTGTGTGTTGGCTATAAGCCGACACACCATGAAGAGGGAATCCTATTTGTCGCTCCCTGCCTCCCTTCTCCGCCAGTTGTTGACCTGCAGTTCTATGTTGCTACCACAAGAGGCAGTGGTCCCAGAACATCAAAACAAAAAGACTCCACAGATTTCCCAGCTCAGCAGTGGCCAAGTGGATAGTGTGCTGCCTATCACCGCAAAGGTTGTTAGTTCAATCCTTGGTGTGGACATACCAAGGTACCATGACATATATTGTCACTGGATGTTATAGAAGTTATGTAACGGTTAATTATAGACCCTTTTACAGCCTAGTCAGCATAAGTATGCGCGTGCATTCTTGAAACAGTAACAGAGGAAGACAGACGAAATCACCATTATTAAGCGTACGGACTGGACTGAGGACATCATCAGAAATGCCCGCTTTTGCGGTGCCCATTTTATATCAGTTAAGTTATTTTGACTACCTGGTTTCACTGGAATGTCTGGTTGAAATGTAGCCCTTCTCACTCCTGTTGTCGCATTCCGCTCGCTCATGCCAGACAACAGTCCTTTGCTGGTCCATTCACTTTGCTGGGTTGAAGCTTCAAAGCACTGCCACCACCACAGAAGAAGACTACCTCGGAAAAATAATTTCACTCTGACAAAATGCGTCTAAATAAGTTATTTAATGGTAGCGCTGAGGCTTCAAAACCCAACATTTGTTATAATAATTTGCTTAGGTAAGTGAAGTTTCATGTTAACCTGACACTTGTAAATATGAGCGCCTCTTCTAACTAGGCCGACACCGATTTATTTTGACGGCAAAGTGAATGGACCAGCAAAGGACTGTTGTCTGGCATGAGTGAGCGGAATGCAACAATGGGACTTATGTTCAGGTACCATAAAAGCAAGTGAACTACCTGATCGACAAAGGGATGGCATCAAGAGCAGCAATGCAGTCATCTACTACATTTCTTCAACAACTATGGAGTTGGAGAAACACATGTGGACCTTCATTGTGACAACTGCAGTGGACAAAACAAGAACAACTGCTGTGGTACTGTGCTTGGCAGACCTGAAGCTGGACCTACACTTCCTGATTGCAGGCCACACCAAGTTTGCCCCTGACTGGTGCTTTGGCTTGATCAAGCAGCGCTATAGGAAGACCCGAGTGGACACTTTTACTGACATTGCTGGGGTGGTGAGAGACAGCGCTCCTGTGAAGAAAGTCAACACCCCACAGCTTGTCGGAGTTGAGGATGGCACAGTGCTTGTTGAAAGCTACAACTGGCACCAGCATCTGAGTAGCTATTTTAAAAAGCTCTCAAACATTAAGAGTTACCAGCACTTCAGGCAATTATCATTGTCATGTATTAGCTATTCCATTTTATGTACATGGTATGGTTGTATTTTATTTGTGGCCAATATTTTAATGCACTATTTTAATGCACTATCTCCCTTCTGTTCTGTTGCAGCTTTGATGCTGGTGTGGTAAACCTAAACGGGGAGGAGTTGGGTTGAGGCTCAGGCTCCCCGAATTAGACTGATGAACCGCACCTGTGCCCGCCCATGGACTCTGTCCGAGACTCTGGTAACGCATAAATAGACAGAGCCGGGAGCTGAGCGGGTCTCTGGGGGAGCGGCTAGCGGCTAGCGGTTCGACGGGACAGATAGGCTACATGTACAGAACCAGACCATTGTAACCGCATTGTCTGCACTAGGGCTGCTCGATTAATCGGATTTTAATCTAGATTACGATTTGGGCTGTCAACGATCATTAAAACTAAATAATCGCCATAAAACGATTTTGCACAAATCAAGCGCACCCTACACTGCAGAGCTATACTGTGCTTGGCCCATGGATGTATTATATAAACTGGATACAGCCACTCCATTCACTGGCCGCTATCAACAATGAAGCCCTATTGAACCGCGCCATCTTGGCAAAATTTGTAGTCATTTGACTATTTCCGGTTACTTTTGACTTGCGCAGTTGTGCTTTTCTGGCCTTCCGGTTACTTTTGACTTGCGAAGTTGAGCTTCTCTGGCCGACGCGCGTCCACGAAAAAGTTCACATTTCTCTGAAATGTAGACGCGCGTTCCCGGCTCTCCCCGCTTTGATTTAGCAATGAAAACCGGCTTGCATATTAACCTGTTTTTGTCAAATATATCAATTGGAGAAATTATTTTTTGATCCTGGCATCTTAGTTTTAACAGGTTAAATATAATTTAACATGTTTTGTTTGCTAGTAGATGGTATTCATTCCGTTCGCGATAACGTTATTGCAGCCAGGCTAAATTCCTCCAGGGAGTCAGTGACCGGCGAGTTGAAGAGCTTCACTCCCCGCCAGCAGGAGCTCTGGCCGCGGCTACCGCATCTCGGAAAACCCGCTGAGTTCGTGGCTGCTATTTCACATTCGCCCTTGATCAATCCCAATACCGATCCATGGTAATAATGAATCAATCGTTCAGATCAGATCGGCAGTGCTGCATGCATGTTACAACATCATTGTTAGCTTTATTAACATAACCATAGCCTACATTTATCTCTCTAACGTTAGGCTATCCATCACACCAGTCGGCCATTCGATAATTGGAAGCGGTCAACGCCAACGTTGACTGAAAACACCCAAACTCAGTGTATCGTTTCATCTTCATGCTACACATCAACTCCTTTACATTGTATGTGAATAAATTCCTGTTATTCTAAAAATATCCCATTTCTGTCCATTCCTGGAAAAGGCTAATAATTGCTGTCAAAAGATCACTCCAGTTTATCACCGTATCCCACTACCATTTCAACTATGCACAGGAGGTTGTCTTGTGGTCATTTTCATTAAAAAATGATTAGCCTGATCAGTTTGTTGTATGTATTAAGCCCTTTTTGAGCGTTTTGTGTGTGTGCATTGTTAAGTGTAAGCTTATGCAGCCTACTCCAAACTTTAATGGTTACAGCAGTCTGAAACTGTGAAAGTCTTCATGTAGGCCTAGTTGTTATTTCCAAGTCTCCAATAGTTTAAGAAAATTTGGTCTTATATTTAGATGTTGTGTATATTCCTCGATTATTTGTATGCTGTGTTGTCCCGTCTGAGTTTGTCCTGTTCGTGATTGGTCTCGTGTTCCCACTCGATAGGCTTGCACCTTGACGTTGGTGAGTGGGCTTTAAACCAAGACGGGCCTTTGTATGTGTATGTGTGTATGTATGTGGTTTGTGTTTTGTGTGTCATATTCTATTATTGAAATGTAATAACAGAAACAGTGTGCCTCCTCTTATCCTCACAGCTCAAGCCATTTTTAGGAGACCAGTTCACACCTCAACCAGACCTGCTGCTGTTTAGGACCTGCTTTAAGCCCTTTTTTGTGGTGTCCGTTTTCTGTGTTCTGTGTCAAGTAAGCCAACCCACCTTCAATGCAGTGTAGCCTCCACATTTGAATGGTTACAGCAGTCTTGTCGTCTACAAGCAACAGTCTCTGGCTTTGCATGGCAATTTATGTAGTATCATCCGAGTTCTACAAATGCTGTACTTTTTTGTACTGTAAGTAACCCCTCAATTATTCAATTTTACTGGGGAGCAGTGACCATAGCCTACTTGCCAACCCTCCTGACTTCCGCGGGAGATTCATAAATTTGAACTAGGTTGTGTAGTAGATAGGCTACAATAAATTAGGACAGATGCACATTTACTGAACAGCACAGACAAAAGTCGGACATTAAAAACAATTGCTCCATACACACATATATATATATATATATATAATGTTTCACATTTCGTTTTAATGCTTTTAATGTCTAATTTGTAATGCTTTTAATGCCCCCCCCCCCCCCCCCGCAATTTGGTTTGGAAATGCTCCCTATTTCTGAGGTCCCAAGGTTGGTGAGTATGGCAAGCTATAAGCTATTAATACAAGCATACCGCTCAAAAAGGGCTTAATACATACAACAAACTGATCAGGCTAATCATTTTTTAATGAAAATGACCACAAGACAACCTCCTGTGCATAGTTGAAATGGTAGTGGGATACGGTGATAAACTGGAGTGATCTTTTGACAGCAATTATTAGCCTTTTCCAGGAATGGACAGAAATGGGATATTTTTAGAATAACAGGAATTTATTCACATACAATGTAAAGGAGTTGATGTGTAGCATGAAGATGAAACGATACACTGAGTTTGGGTGTTTTCAGTCAACGTTGGCGTTCACCGCTTCCAGCTATCGAATGGCCGACTGGTGTGATGGATAGCCTAACGTTAGAGAGATAAATGTAGGCTATGGTTATGTTAATAAAGCTAACAATGATGTTGTAACATGCATGCAGCACTGCCGATCTGATCTGAACGATTGATTCATTATTACCATGGATCGGTATTGGGATTGATCAAGGGCGAGTGTGAAATAGCAGCCACGAACTCAGCGGGTTTTCCGAGATGCGGTAGCCGCGGCCAGAGCTCCTGCTGGCGGGGAGTGAAGCTCTTCAACTCGCCTGTCACTGGCTCCCTGGAGGAATTTAGCCTGGCTGCAATAACGTTATCGCGAACGGAATGAATACCATCTACTAGCAAACAAAACATGTTCAATTATATTTAACTTGTTAAAACTAAGATGCCAGGATCAAAAAATAATTTCTCCAATTGATATATTTGACAAAAACAGGTTAATATGCAAGCCGGTTTTCATTGCTAAATCAAAGCGGGGAGAGCCGGGAACGCGCGTCTACATTTCAGAGAAATGTGAACTTTTTCGTGGACGCGCGTCGGCCAGAGAAGCTCAACTGCGCAAGTCAAAAGTAACCGGAAATAGCCAAGTGACTACAAATCTAGCCAAGATGGCGCGGTTCAATAGGCCTTCACTTTAGATTTCGATTCCTGGGGGCTTGGCTTGGCCCCTCCCCCACCCCCCAAAGCCCCAAAACAAACACTTCAAAGCGAGACGAGTTGTCAAGCGAGGCGCACGCATGCTCCTCTCGAACAAAAACGACAAGAAGAAGATTATGGCAGCAGAAAGAGAGGTGGACAAGAGAGCTAAAACAACGTCAGTGGTGTGGAAACACTATGGGTTCGCGGAGACAGATTTGGACCAAGTTGACACGGTGTGTAAAATTTGCTACACAGTCGTAGCTGCCCCTCAAAGTAGCCCTTCTCAGTGCATTCCGCTCGCTCATGCCAGACAACAGTTGCCGGTCCATTCACTTTGCCGTCAAAATAAATCGGTGTCGGCCTATTTAGGAGAGGCGCTCATATTTACAAGTGTCAGATAAACATGAAACGTCACTTACCTAAGCAAAAGGGTCTATTTTACCAAATGCTGGGTTTTGAAGCCTCGGCGCTACCATTAAATAACTTATTTAGACACGTTCTGTCCTAGTGAAATTATTTTTCCGAGGTAGTCTTCTTCTGTGGTGGTGGCGGTGCTTTGAAGCTTCTTTATTTATCAGTTTTGGCACTTTTATTAATTTATTTTCAAGGTCAAGGTTCACTATTTGTCTCCCAAAGAACATTGTTAAAAAGAAAAGCCACTGTCAACATTTAATAAATTAATTGTTATCAAAGTCAATAATTTGATTTGTTAAGAAAATGTTAAAACTTTTGATTAAAAAAAAAAATTCTATGAACAATCGTGTTTAATAATCGTGATCTCAATCTCAATCAAAATAATCGTGATTATGATTTTTGCCATAATCGAGCAGCCCTAGTCTGCACCGGTATCGGGGGGTGGGAGCCGTTCGCGGTGATTCAGAGCCAATGGCGGTGAAGACAGCGAGAGAGGGGGAGAATTGGGCTGATAGGGCCAGACAGCGCTAGGGCCGGGGTTTAGCAGGTGCAATTTGGCCGCTCTCCACTGATTGGGAGCGCTCCTATAGCCAAGGGGCGCCCCCGGTTCGCACACCGGGTCAACATCCCCCACAGGCTCTCCGCTACATGAGCCAGGTCGGCACGGTGCTTCTGCTCAGACCCCAGGGGGGGGTCTCGTCACCTGACGAGTTAAGTCATTTTAATGCAACCACAGTCTGTTTATTGTTGTGTGTCTTGTCTTGTTAGGGGTAAGGGTTACAGGGGTTTTAATAAAAACTTCAGCAGGGGCGCACGGCGCAACCTGCCACCTTATAGTTTGGAACGGCCTACCAGGGGCGAGGGGTCCTAGTCACCTGTGTGGGCAGTGTGAGCCGTGGTTACCGGGCAGAGTCCCCTATATGTTTGTGTTCAGCCGGTGTGGCAGGCCGGTTGTTTTGGAGTTTTGGTTTGACATGTTATGTTTCGTTTGCAGTGAGAGTGCAGTTATATTCTTTTGCAGTGCAGTTTATATTATTTTGCAGTGAGAGTGCAGTGTTATAATTTAAGCCCGGAGCTCCTGGGGGGTGGGGCAGCTATAGGGGGGGTGGGGAGCGTCTCGAGCCTTGCTGATGTGGGTGTTTCGAAGGAAATAATTAATAAAGCATGTCCTTTTTCTAAAGCCTGTGTGGTGTGTGTTCTGACCCCTGACGCCGGACCTCACCGGTTAAAAAAAGGTGGTGGCAGCGTAATTCGCTAAGGAACATAGTAAGCAGCTCCTCCCTCTGTTTGGTGGTTCGGGTTTATTTCACTGGGATGCCTGGTGTGGTTGAGGCTAGAGAACACTGATGCAACACCAGTCAGGTGTCGGCTGCTGTGCAACGCTGATGTCCAGCCCCCCCAAAGATGGTCTTCAGGTGCAAGCCCCACCCGGACTGGACATGGCCAGATGGCAGTATCTGATCATGGATGGCTGTGACTGTGTCCATGATACAGGCAGTGCAATTACATAACATGTCAAGTATACTGTACAGTAATATACAATAGTGCAGAGTAAGTTCTCTATTGTATAGACAAGGTGTTCAATTGCTCAAGTGTTGTCAGGTGTTGATTCAAGTGATAGTGTACAGTAGTGCAGAGTCAGTTGTCTCTTGTATAGACAAGGTGTTCAATTGCTCAAGTGTTGTCAGGTGTTGGTTCGAGTGTACAGTGGTGCAGTCAGTTGTTTATATTACTCTGGTTGTACTATACATAGGCCCTCACTCTAATTATAACAATGGCACACATGCCACCCCCTGGACCAACAAGTGAACACGTGACACCTTGCACCTTGTCTATACAATAGACAACTGACTATGCACCACTGTACACTCGAACCAACACCTGACAACACTTTGTAATTGAACACCTTGTCTATATAATAGACAACTGACTCTGTACTACTGTATACATGTGCATTACATGCTTCTCTTCTTTACAAAGATGGTCACAACCACAACATGTCCTGAGAGCACATGCAAAATAACGTATGGCTACTTTTAATGTTAATACATGTCTGTATGTTTAATAAAGCATTTAGGAAAAGTTTCAATCAAGACTTGAGTATTACCTATTCTGTTGAGTTCTATGTTTACAATTGTTCATTCATGATATTACAATCGACCTTTCAAGTCTGCCTATACTTAGGTTACTTAGCTAAGAACCACTTTAATTACAATTTACTTCTAAGGGCAAATACTTTACTTTCATATTTTCATATCAATATAATATCAAGATCCTAGTAGATGTCCAAATAACCCACTGTGTTCTGGGTCTACTTATTCACCACCTAAAGGGAAGTGCAAAACAGCAAGTCATAACCTTTATCCAGAAACAAAAGTTGAACCCATTGCAGCAAAATAGCTAACATTACAGGAATCATCAGGGTAACTGCTTTAGCCACTGACCACAACCATTCATGTTATGAAGCTGCTGCTAGTTGTTGTGAGCCCATGAGCTTACTGGCTATCCCGCTCTCATTGTCATCAATCAATCAGACATTACCATCCTACCAGTCCTGCACAGAAACAAGCCAGCTAACACACATAAGCCAGGCTGGACCTGGCCTGGTTATTTATTCCCTTATAACTCTCTTGATGTCATTATGTAACGAAGTGACACACCTCAAGGGGTTTATCCAAATAAATAATTTAAATTTCATTAATAATAATAATTTAACTATTATTTAAACTTGTGAACTGTGTGTGTGTGAGTGGGGGTCTGTACACAATTTTACAATATTTGGAGCTGTTGAGTGAAAGGATATTTTCGGTTAATCATAAAAGCTTGCTAGTTAAAATAGCAGCAGACCAGCTAATCGAGCATTAATTGGTGCATAACCACTAAGTCACCAGAATGCAGGAAATTAAGTATCTGAAGCTTAAAATAAAATAAAAAATGAGGGGGAAAACTGCAATATGATCCATTTAAAATAATAAAAAAAGACCCCCACCCCCTTCCACAAGACTGGCTACGGGCCTGCACACACACACAGAGTATGAAACTAGCAAACCATGTAACATCCATAGACACAGGCAGGCTGTTTCTGTCAGGCTCATGTTGGCTGTTTTGATCACAGCATTACACGTCAACAAATTAAAATTAAATTGTAGCCTAAGCCCACCGTCCACGTGGGAGCCAGATGGTTGATCAGAGTCTGTGAACTACACTGCAGAACATTCCAAAGAACAACACATCCGAGAGATTTTGATCAGTAGCATCGGAGACAGGTGGAGGCTAGCCCCCAGGAGCCACACAGTATTTTTACAGATTTGATATAACTACATGCATAAAGTAGCATAAAATTGGAGAGAGAGAGGGAGAGTGGTTGGCCAGTTTTAATAGGTTTTTCTTAAATAATTTGACTTATTCACAAAAAAATATATGGTATTAGTATCTGCTAGAAAACACGAGTGTACTGGTCATTGGCTAGACGTGTGCAAGTGAAAGGAGTATTAAAAGCAGGTTTTTAAACCAATGAAAACAAAAACAACAACAGCTGTGTGGCCTCTAGCAACTCCAGATAGCAGCTAATTATTTTGTTGTTTCACATTTGGTGGACGTCCAACCTTGGTGTCCAATACATATGGATAACCAGTCCCTTCAACAGAACAATAATCTGGATAGTTATGAAGTCAAGTTTTTAATTGCTTGATATAAAATTTAAACCTGTGTCTGCCTGTGAATCTGTGTAACAATCAAGCCCGATAAGACATATTGCACTCTGTCATGACTGTTGTCATTAGAACGTGCCTATTGTGCCGCGGAGCAGGAGAGACATCCATCATTAACCTTGCCCGTCTTTCCGTGGTTCCCTCTAGCAGATTAATTGAGTGGCACGGGGGGGGGGAGTGGGTAGCCTGAGGCCCTCCTTCCCTCCCTCTCTTCGTTTGCAAAACTATGGCTTCTGCTGACAACCATACTCTCCAGCAGTCAAACTCCACTGGCTCTCCACATCGCCCTGAACTGGAGCCTGGTGTGGCGAACTAAACTGCTGAGTATGCTGTCTAGAATGTGTGAATAATCCTCCATGTCAGAACACATACACTCCTGCCAGGGTTTGGAATTGTTTTCTCACCACATGGGACATCAATACAGAAATACATGTAGACCCCTGGATAGATGTCTGTATTTGGCCTCCCTTAGCCACTACTCTTGCTAACTAGTTCTTGTATATATATCACACTATTAACCGCTGTTAACTGCTGGGGGTGGCTGTACCTCAGGGGGGTCAGCTCTATGTTCCCACAGCCCAATGGTCCCACATTACTAAGACTTTTTTCCCCTCAAAATTAGGCCCAATGGTCCCACAGCCCAATGGTCCCACATTACTAAGACTTTTTTTTAAATTAGGCCCTAAACAAACAAGCTGGTGAGGAAAGCCAGCTCTGTCGTGGGTGGAACGCTGAACAGAATACCCTCTGTCTTTGTATTCCATAGTGCAAGGGAATAAGGGAGCACAGATTCTCATGCTTGAAATGTTTCAATTTTACCTTCACTCTGTCCTCCTAACTGGTTGTGTGTAAAAATATAGAATACTCTCTGTCTTGTATTCCATAGTGCAGGGAATAAGACAGATTCTCGTGCTTGAAATGTTTCAATGTTTACAAATGTGTGCGGGTAGAGCAGGAGCATATAAAGACAGAACTCATGCTGCAAACACACACACATTCAAACAGGTAGGAGGATATCCATACTTTTATCGGCAGAGATGGCTGCTATTCATGGGCGCTTGATCCCTGAAAACCGTAGAGGAAAGGTTTTAGTTGTCCAGAACTTCCATTTTCACCGGCATGAGACAAGGGGCGAAAAGATTAATTGGCGTTGCTAACACAAGGACTGCAGAGCAAAGGTGTATACAAACCTGCTGAATGATGAAGATGAGGATCCAGATATCCGAGTGATCGGGTTCCATGAGCAGCACCATGCCCATCCCCAGGAGTCTTTATCAGTCTTTAGTCATACACTAAACTTCTTCCGGTCCCAGAAGCCTGCTGAGTGTGAAGTCAACTGAACAAACCATACCCAGGATACATTTTATATGCCCCTTTTTATTGTGTAAAGCCAATTTGAGTAGCCATGAAACGCACTTAATACATGTGATGTATTATTATTGTTATTATTAGTAGTAGTATTAGTAGTACCTGTGTAGTGTATGCAAATAAAGCTAATAAACAACTTTGATGTAATGAAAAAAAAGTTAGCAAATCTATTTAGGCTACACATAATGGGTTAAAAGCCTTTACTCTATTAGTTTACTCAGAAATGTGGTAACAGAGTTGTGGGAACATAGGGCCTAAATTTGAATAATTTCTTAGAAATGTGGGAACATAGAGCTGTGGGAACATAGACATGCTCCCACCTCAGGAGGTAGAGCAGGTTGCCCAATGATCGTAGGGTCTGTGGTTTGAATCCCAGCTCCTCCTGTCCACGTCGAAGTGTCCTTGGGCAAGACACTGAACCCCAAATTACTCCCAGTAGCACCTTGTATGGAAGCTGCTGCCATTGGTGAATGCGTGTGAACACTTTGGATAGTGCCGTCCATTTAACGAGTGACCGCAGACTGAGATGTAGCCGGAGAACATAGTGATGGCTGAGAGCATAATTCCATTAAGGGGATTAGAGAGTGTGTGCACGTTCTGACCTCTGGGGCTCATCGGGAGATCGGTCCACAGCTAACTGGGATTAGAGAGCCTGATGAAATTAGGTGGCTGTTGAAACAGAGGTAACTGACTGGAGGCGAAAACAAGAGGCCTCTCCATAAACTGGTTCCTTTGGTCTGGACTCTTATCGAGCTGCAAGGCCAGGGTTAGACCTGGTGAAGTTAACCCTAACCTGACCCAGCCCTATTAGATCTGGAACAGGACTGGGGGTCTGGAGTCGTAGGCATTGTTGAACCAATTTCAGTGTATTAGTTATCAATTAACGTATATAAAAAAAGACAAAACTCGAGAGTAACCAGAATGTATTAAGGATTTAATTAAGGACCATTAACCTGATACACAACGTTGATATCAAAACTGTTGAGATCACAGACCTGATAATTGGAACAGAAATACTTGGTTCACATGCAAGAACAGAGATGTGTCTACAATATGAGGATATATTTCCCCCCATATCAAATATTCATCATCAAAATGCTTTTTTTTTTTTTTAAACATTCGACAGCAAATGTCTGTTACCAGGGATTATTGTGAAACTGTTTTTCATTGCTTTGGAGTTTGTAGTTACATAAGTAAACCACCATGTCAAAGCCTGCAGCCTCACCTCTCAAGGTTTAATTTGAAAGTTGAATACTGTAACTCCAGATGTTATGCTAATAAAAGACCAGTCCTGGAGTAAGAGGGTCAGGGTGTAATAAGTTCCACCTCGTTGGGTGACTGAACAGCAGCACGGCCCATTCGACTGATCCTGGAGTCCTTGGTAGCAACTGATTTCATCATGTCATAAGCCTCCTTTCACATTAATAACAGATGAACAGCAAGGTGTAAAAATGCCTCAGGGAGCTGACATGCTGCCTGGCACCACGCCCGCATACGACACCAGAAACTACTGTACCCCCCCTTCCCCAATTTAAAAATTCTCCATCAGTGTTTGCAGTGCAAATCATTTTAATCCAGACAAAACTCAAGAAGTAAAACTGAAGCCTCCATAAATATCATGAGCTATGATAAAAAGCATGAACTATCACTTCCGTTGACATGAGAGGAATATGTTTTGAATTAGCATGATGCATTGAAGAGCTGGCTGGTTCAGGTGCTCAAATTATTTACCGTGGAACTAAAACCTTTAACTGGTAACTAGATGAACTAACCACTATTTAGTCCCTTTCATAAAATCCTGTAGCCAGTCAGCCCTTCGTGGTGGCTATATGCTTTAACTATTCTGCTGGATACACATATACATGATATTTGGCTAGCAGGGGTAATCTGATCACCACACAGAGCGGTGTCTGGCTCTGGCTGGGATGTTAGTTAACACCGGTGGTTTAAAAAATATTGCATAGTACAGCTCAAAGGATATTGCTCAGTGGTGTCTCGTGTCTCTGTGAGACTGCTCCTGATGATGTGATTCCACTTACAGCACAATCAATCAGGGGTTCAATCATAAGCCGCCTCAATAATTGCTGCCATTTGAGTCAAAGCTATTGTCAAGTCAGATCTGAGAGCCAGGACGCGAGAGAATTAAGCCGAAGAAGAGTCGAGAAGGGAGCGTTTCGTCTTGAAAAGGGGGACATGGTGGGTGTCTTTATTGCCTCTCAGGGTGTTACTGTACATCAGACATGTATGTGGCTAAACACGAGGGGACACTGCATACTGAGGGGGGACTGCTAGAGGGTGGCGGCGGAGAGGTCCCGGTCCGGGGGCGACAGCATCACGTTAAAACCCGTGGACTTTCAACTGCTCCTCCCGGACGATGCCAATCTGGATGGGGGAGGGGGGGACAGTGACACCATGGAACCAACAGCAGCACAGACCACAGACTTTCAAACACAGTTGCCTGGATACCATACACAATGAAAACTGAACTTTGTTCAATTGTTCAATTGAGAGGAGAGACTCTCGACTTATATACTTGTATAGTCATATATATTTATACAGACAATGTATGCAGGTACATAGATACCTTGTACATATATATCGGGTACTCCTAGACTTATATACTTGTATAGTCATAATACATTTATACAGACTGAATGTATGCAGGTACATATATATCTTATTCTATTCTGCACAGTTACTGTACATATGGATGTATATAGCCCCTGATATCCCTTTTTTATGCTGCTAGCCCCCCCTTATCTAGTGCCTTTTTTTGTTTACTCTGTATTTAGTGTTTCTCTTCTTTCCAACATTTCTGTAATTTTCACTGCTGAAACACAAAATTTCCCCCTGGGGATCAATAAAGTCTTACCTTATATTTTTTAGCACAATTAACCTAATAAAGCCTAAATTGAACAATACCCAATATAGTTTAGCTGCAGTTAAAAACAGCAGACTTGTATTCTACCAAAAGATCAAAACAATATCACAAGGTAAGCGTGGCAAAGTGAATCTCTCGGCCACACACACACACCACACACACCTGTTGGGCATTGGGGCAGGGAGTTGACCGAGAAGGACATGACAGAGAGACACAACCCGAGGAGGACATGAGAGGGACTTCCCTCGGGGAGGACATGAGACTCACCTCGAGGAGGAACTGGCAGATATTTTTCCTCTGGTCTCCCTGCAGCTGTATGACCTCGCCGTACTCAGGGTGCTCAATCACAGTCCCATTGCAGGCAAATTTCTGCCAGTCACAACAAGCCACAGCTCAATTAACATACATTTACTTAACAGATATGCAGACAGTACTCATTGCCAGCTAATGAATATAGAAGTGAAAAGTGGTTTCAGTCATTTTGCCATGGTAATAATATCACAAAGGGGTTGCACAGGTTTAAGGGGGGTGCGGAATGAGAAAGTTTTTTCTGCATCATTACAAACTAGTGCTAAACAGCAGCGCCTAGGGCAGCACTGTCACCTTCTTGAAGGCTTTCACAAGCTTCTTCTTGTCGTAGTCGGTAGCGATCCCTTGCACTGTGGTCAGGGTCTTGCGTCCGTTTCGTTGCTGAATCCTTATGTGGATCTTATCCTCTGTCCCGGCTGGGAGTTGGTCGTCACCCTTGGTTGCATCAGCAAAGGGATCTGAGAGAATGACAGAGACACAGAAGAAGGGGGGCGGGGGTCAAAACATGAGCAACAGATTAAACATTTGCAATGTTAGCGAACATGTAAGTTAGCAAGGTAGATCAGAAGAAAGGCAGCCAAACGTTAGCTAACATAGCTCAAGTGAAGAAAAACTCACTCACTAGCAATGATGGAATTTCACAAGCTAACGTTAGCTGGCTAATGGCTACTAATGTTAGCTAACGTTAACCAATTTAACAAAGACTAACATTGCCTGGCTATAATCTCCGTCTTGATTTCGCTTTAATTAAATACATTAGTAACTAGTTGATGTGGTTGGCTGGATAGCTAGCCTAGTGCTATAAAGTCTAGCTAGCTAATTACCAGCCAACGAGAGAAGAAAGGAATCGTGAAAGCGTTCAATAGCTAGGCTAGCTAACGTTAGCTAACAGAAATTCTATCGGCCTGGACAGCTTACACTAGCTAGCTGGCTAACACAGTAACAGCAAAACGGTGCATGGCTATCTATAGGCCTCCTACCGTTATTCTGAGCTATAATTCACCGTGTAACGTCATTTGAAAACATAAACCATTCATGAAGATCATTTGTTCAGTAATCAAGAATTAAGATAGCTTGCTAATCCTTGAAAGTTGCTAGTTACCGTTAGCATAGCTGTTTACCCATTAGTCCGATAGCTAGGCTAATTAACGTTAGCTAACAGAAATGCCATCGGCCTGGACAGTTAGCTAGCTGGCTGGCTAACACAGTAACAGCAACACTATGCTAGCTATGGGTATCTAACGGCCTACCGTTATTTTTTGCCATATTTCACTATGCAACGTCATTTGAAAACATAAAACATTCATGCACATCACTGGTTCGGCAATCAAAAATTAATTTAGCTAGCTAGTCGTTTAGAGTTGATAGCCAGCTAGCTAGTTAACGTCAGCTAGACAATCGGTTCAGCCTCTAACGTTAGCTAACGCTACTTACCAAAAGATTGGAGGTTCTGGATAGAGGACATGCGATATTAGGACGATAACTTTATGGAGATGAAATATCTCGGCGCTTTAATGCCGTGTGGTGTGGCGTGGTGTACCAAAGTATATTAGCAAAAAAAACGAGAAGTAAAAGGACAAAAGACGAGGCAACCACAAAGTACGCCTTGTTGTGTCGCTGACGTTGTGAAAATGGCCCGTCTGTTCTTCTTCTATTGGGTTTAACGGCAGTCTGCATCCTCTTCGTTGCATTACTGCCTCCTTCTGGTCATGTTTCGTCAAAATGAATGTCCGTTACATAATCTGTTTTGTCTTGACGCCCTAACAACTATAACCTATTCTATGTATCAGCTTTGTGTTGTAGAGATATTGAAATAAAGCCCTTTGAACTTGTTCCTGTTTATTTCCACACTCCAGCAGACCTTCTGTATTCCATTTCCTTTCCAAGCTATCCACCTCATCCCTCCGTCTGTCCTCATTGAACCTCCTTGCATCAATGCATGTTCCACAGATTCTGTGCAATGACAGACTTCACATTCTGCTGATTCTACCTTTCTCATAATAAACAGATGATCATTAAGTCCTCCAGTAGGCCTTAGTCTTAATCTGGACCATGCAACATAATATTTTCTGCATGTAGGCCTACTTTATGTACTTTTAACTTTAAAGGACAATGCTCGTTTTTGACAACCTGGACCTTATTTACGACATATTATAAGACGTTTGACTCACCGAGATCACTTTGGTGTAGTTCGGAGGCCTGTAGAAGAAATGTAAAATCCAGCGCGAGCCAGTATATCTATGTAATGGCGGTGATCGGGGCAACGAGAATGCAGCTTCTAAAAATCTATTTTCTGCCGCGAAACGGTTGTTTTCATCAATCTGTCTGGATGAATCGCTAGTTGTGCTTACATAGAGAGCATAGGCCTGTTGTGGTATTTCCCATGCCTCTGTAATATGATCTTTAGAAACGTCGTTAGACACGAAATAGCTTCCTCACTTGCGTGCTGGAGCAACGATTGCGCGCTGTGCGCATTAGTGCTGGAGCAAGTGAGGAAGCTATTTCGTTTCGAAAGACGTTTCTAAAGATCATGGCATGTGAAAACCACAACAGTTATGCTCTATGTAAGCACAACTAGCGATTCATCCAGACAGATTGATGAAAACAGCCGTTTCGCGGCAGAAAATAGATTTTTAGAAGCTGCATTCTCGTTGCCCCGATCACCGCCATTACATGGATATACTGGCTCGCGCTGGATTTTACATTTCTTCTACAGGCCTCCGAACTACACCAAAGTGATCTCGGTGAGTCAAACGTCTTATAATATGTCGTAAATAAGGTCCAGGTTGTCAAAAACGAGCATTGTCCTTTAACAGATGTTTGAATCTTATGCCTTCCACAAATACCATGGTCCCACACATGCTGCTAGGATTTCATTATTCCTCATAATATTACTGACTTGGCTTCCCACCTCCGAAAAAAACAATGTCTAATATATTATCATCATTCATGCTCAGTGCACTTTTAGCTAGTTTATCAGCAATCTCATTACCTGCTATTCCAACATGTGCTGGTATCCAGCAGAAGTGTACATCTATTCCTTACTGTTGCAGGTTCAGGATTAAAGGACAATGCTCATTTTTGACAACCTGGACCTTATTTACGACGTTTGACTCACCGAGATCACTTTGGTGTAGTTTGGAGGTATGTAGAAGAAATTTAAAATCCAGCGCGAGCCAGTATATCCATGTAATGGCGGTGGACGAGGCACCGAGAATGCAGTTTCTAAAAATCTATTTTCGGACGCTAAACGGTTGTTTTCATCAATCTGATTTTATGAATCGACAGTTTTATGTATTTATTTACATTCTATTTAACAAGGCAGAGAACATGTTCCTTAGCAGCTACGGTTGCAAATATTTAAATGCTTTGTTATACTATACAAAATCTTCAACACAGAACAATATTAAAAACTATATTTAATTAGTGAATATGTTCATTAATTATATCTATTGCACAGTACTGGATTGGGGCCGGGCATTTTGAGGAGGAAGAGGAAGGAAACAACAAATAACTAATACATTAGGGTCTCACACCGTAGGAATCCTGGATAAACATTTTAGTAGGCCTACATACTATGATGCAGTGTTAATTTCGTTGACGAGAACTATGACGAAAACTATTCGTCAACGACATTTTTTGGGTTATCGTCACGAGACGATAACTAAATAAAAATGAATGTATGATGACAAAAACTATGACTATATCTATTCACATTTTCATCAACAAATAAAAACTAGACTAAAATGGTTATGGAGGGACGTTTGGGAAAAGTTCAAATCAGAATGTCGAGGTTCGGGATGTGCGCAGTTGGATGCAACCTACAGGTAGCCTGTGTGTAGCCTACGTTTGAATAATAACGTTGCTACACCGGCCGGCGGGAAGTCAACTAACAGAATACGACTGCTGCGCTTGAACTGTTCAGTAAATGACAGCAGTTCAAAAATGTCTTCGTCAACGCTCGCACACACCGGGAGAAAGAGGAGAGCAGACATCTGGAGAAATTTCACATTTGATTCAAAGGAAAATAAAACAATTTGTAAACCCTGTGGGGTGAAGATTACTGGAAAAAACACAACCAACTTAAAGCAACATTTGCAGAACAGCCATGCCGAAATTCACGAGAAGATAAGCACCCCCCCACCCCCGGCTAACGTTACTGTATTAGCTAAACCCAAGCTGGTGTGTTTCTGAAATACTTCAAATACAATACAAGCTAAAAGAAACCAGTGGCCGTGTCCGAAATGCATACTACTTGCTATATAGTAGGCGAGATGCAGCATGCTACATCAAAACTGTGCATACTGTATTTCGCCTACTATATAGTAGGTACTATATAGCAGGCGAAATCGGCGAAAAAATGGCCGAAAATGTAGCATAGTCCAGAGCATACTGTTCCGGAAGTCGAGACGTGATACGTCACTGGGCAGTGAGAAAAATAAAAAAAGATGGCGAACGTAGAGGTCACCGGGACCGCAGCGGGAGTTTTCAAATGTAAGTATTGACTTAATTTGTCGATGAAAAAAATATTTTTTCTGACAGATATCTTAGTTATAACGACACAGAGCTACAAATGCAGTTTTGTGTATATAGGTGGGGTAGAAATGACATTTCGAAAAAGAACGTCATGATAGCTAGCTGCTTGCATTGATCTCTGTGGTGGACGTTACGTTAGCTAGCTAGCCCAGCTAACGTTAATAGGCTACTAACGTTACAGGTGTTCAGACGGCTCTTGCTCAAAACGTATTAATGTCATAGCTTAAATGTTATTATAGCTAGAATCAAGACAAACAGAGTAACATTTCCATGTAATATGACCATGATTGCTTAAGAAATGTATAAGAAATGTCGAAATTGTGATGAGTTGTTAAATGGCTAACCTAAGCCACCGAGCCTAACGTTACTTGAAGTTGTTTAAACAATTGTCTGTTCATTCCATGATTTAAACGAGTTCAACTGTTCATATATCATATATTAATATATTAGTATTCATTGTCCCATAATACTTCTGGATGTATTACAGGGACCAACGACCACACCAGGGACGATGATCCTCTGGAGGACGGCCAACTCCTCCCTGTTTAGGGTGTAACCGCATGGGTGGCCCCCATCGCCTCTTCCAAGACCCCATACCACTTCCACGAAGCGGCTGTGGCCTCCCCTCCCTCTGTGCTGACCCCAGTTCTGGGGCTCTTTAGGTCCTATGAGGTTAGATAACAGTTTTCTAGTGTTATACAAACTGTGAGTCCCTATCAATATATTTGCTATCATGTAGCCTGTAGATCAAAATCACCTTGTACATGGCTACAAGGTTCTCTGTGTGCTTTATCCAGGCTGTCTCCGTCGTCCCCTGCAGCCCAGCTTCTAAGATGTAGGTCCTACATAAATCAATATCCAAAGTAAACAGACCGCTGGATTGCTTCTGAACAACAATGCATACGTTAGTTAACTTACTCCAAGCCTTTCAGCGTGGTGTTTCTCTTCCCCGTAAACAGGGAAGAGTTGGCCGTCCTCCAGAGGGAGGACCGGCTGATGTTGAATGGGGGAGAGAGAAGGCAGAGATGAAGGCTGAGTGGAGGGAGGAAAGGGGGTTGTTTAAGGAGAGGGAGGACCGGCTGATGTTGCTTCTAGAAGCCTCAGTCAAAAAAAACTGTTTTATCTTGTTCCATTATTGTTTTTGTTATTTTTTATTAAATGTATTTTCTTGAATTAAATTGGTGTTTGTGTGTCATTCCTTGTAATGTATTCCCAGTCAAAGAACAAATGTCACTACCTAAAACCAGTCATTAGAGTAAAAGAACATTCCTAATGGACATTGTAGTTTGCAATTAGGCATAAAAGACGGAACACACATGTTGGTTCACAATGCTTCATTGGAATTATTCAGAGACGGTTATGAAAGCATCACTGTCTAATGTGTCTGACTAACGACTACTTGATAAGGGAGTTACATGTCCAAAGCGCTCTGCGTGTTGTGTTAAGACCTTCCAAGTTACTGTACATGACCTGTAGACATATCAAGACAATGTGTCTGATGTGTAGATATTACACTTTGTTGAAATGTTAATACATCAAGAAGTAACCTTTACATGTATAATGGAAGAAACACAGCCATAAACATTTCTTGGATATTTTTATTACACAATGGTCTTCAAATATACTTTTGACTTGTTTATATTTGGTCAGATCATTAGCTTTCCTTGCAAAAGGTACTGACAGGAGAACGCTGATCTGTTGTCTCCCCCCCAAAATACTTAAACTGATTACTATGTACAGTGTTACACATACATTTAAATACAAATACATTTAAACAAATGCCTCAAGGCTGCCTATAACCAACTGATCGGTGTTTAAAGCCTCAAGGCTGTCTATAAGGAACAAGGCAAAGCACACTCATGAACTGATAGACTGACTACTTATGGCAGGATGGGGGTAGTCGTGCTCACCAAGAGCTGCGATCCAGGCAGCTTGTGCTGGTGCTGATGCTGCCGCTGCGAGACACTTTCTGAGGC
The DNA here is from genome assembly GCF_949987555.1 of Borostomias antarcticus. Lineage (NCBI taxonomy): Eukaryota > Metazoa > Chordata > Actinopteri > Stomiiformes > Stomiidae > Borostomias > Borostomias antarcticus. Next base: position 13,493,558 of record NC_140242.1, read on the forward strand.
CATCTCCAGGGTTGGGATGATCTGCAGCAGCAGGACCATGGCCACCATCAAGGTCTTCAACCTTTAAATGGTTAAATGCAATTAGGCCTACTGTAAGTCGCTTAGCAGACACACAAAAGTGTCTGCTAAATAAATGACTAAGGTAATGCTGGACAAAAGTGTATGCTAAATGACTGATGTAATGTTACCTCCAAAGACTAGCACCTGTCTGTGAATGACAAGACCATTGTAAAGGGTGAGTACTGAGAAAAGCTCTAAATGCAATGAATTATTATTATTGTTATTGCTATTATTAGCACCTCCATGGTCTTGCCCCATCCTCCTGACCATCACCAAGGTTCCTCTGTGTCGATTTTGACAATCTGAAGTCCCTCCTTGTGTCCGCGCCATCAAAATAGGTCCTCAGCAGGGACGTGGAGGTTGACTTGGTGAGGACCTCTGTCTTCCATGTGAGCCTACAGGGGGAATATTATTAGGGCAAACTTTAACTCATTTGTGCGTATGGCATATACTTGTCTTTACAATATGATAATAGATACATGTAGATGTCATTATCTGTAGAGCTAAAATGTAACATTACAAAGCAGGCGTGTAGTGATGAGTAAACCCAGGTAAACTCAGTTTACCCACCTCTTTAAAATGAGTTGAGTTTTATTGTTTTGTTTACCTGCCCCTCAGAATCTATTTAATATAACATCCCTGGAACAAATGTAACAGTATAGCTAGCCCCAAGCCAGCACATGCGGGGCTATCAACTAACCTAGCTAACTAGCGTAGCTAGCAAGCTAACGTTCAATATTTACCTCAACTACAAGCATGTCGAGAAGATCTCATGACGGCTCTTCTCCTTGCAGCGTTAACACTACTTCTCCTGGCGGCAGCAGCAGCCGCACATCCCATGCCAGGAAAAGGCTACATTTTTGTGGATAATACACAAAATGATCACAGAAAACACCAGATAATTGTACCACAGCTTCGCGGGAGTAAACAGTATCGTATCCCGTCACTTCCGCTGGATGACTCGAGTAGCATGCTGTATTTTCTCGCATACTACACGCGTTTTGTGGAACAGTAGGTACTATATAGTATGTAGTATGCCTACTATATAGTGCCTACTATATAGCAAGTAGCAGGTAGTATGCATTTCGGACACGGCCAGTGTGTCACGTAGGTTTATGGCGGGGGAGAACTGAAGTGTCTTATCATTGCAACGCTAACGTTAGTGTCTAGCTAATGTTAGGCACAGGTTAGCTAACGTTACACTGTGTAGCAACAAGTGGGGCTATGCTTGTGGCGGCTGGCGGGAGTATCTAGCGTTAGCTAGTCTGGGTAAGATAGCTAAGCAACTACTGCTGCTGTCTGTCATGATTAATGTTATACTGTAGTAAGCTACCTGGCGCCGCCATAGCCCCTCTCCTCCGGTGTGACGTTAGCTAGCCTGTGCCTGATGTTAGCTAGCCTGACTAGCCAACTAGTGCTGACATGATAATGTTATAGCTTGCTATATCAGGCACAAACACAGTTAGCATCAGACTGGGGAGGAGGAATGCTCCATTATGAAACTGTGTGACTACAGAAATATACATGTAGGATTATAGCCAATTTAATGTTAGACGGGTGAAAGAGGAGCAGAAATATAGACAACCTGGAGCTGTGTGTTTGCTTGAGTGAGCGAGAGAGAAAAATAAGAACTTGACCCCCCCCCCCCCATTCAACTTCACAGATACAGAAGACATCCAAGGATGGGCCCATTGGGCCTAGTGCAAATAAAGGAAGTGCATCCCAGCAGACTATTGTAACAGCATTTGTAAGTGCTTCAAAGTACAAAAGTGACTCTAAAGAACAACAGATCAAAGAGGAGGCCATAGCAAAATGGATTGGGCGCACAGGATTACCAGTCACAACGATTGAAGATGAGGACTTCATTCTAATGATGGAGACAATTGATAGGAGGTTGACTGTTCCAAAGAAAACTAAAATAACCAATCTGATTGACAAACAGTATGAAGATGAAGGGCAGAAAATGAAGAAGAAACTGTCTGCTGCCCGGACAGTATCTGTTGGCCTTGACTTGTGGACAAAAAAAGGACTCACAGCTTCATTCATAGCTATAACTGCATGCTATTTTTGTGTTGAACAAAATAAACCTGAACACATATTGTTGGCCCTTGAACAAGTAGCCCACCCACACACTGCACAGTCAATCAAGTCATGTGTGGACAAATGCATGGAAGAGTGGGATATACCACAGGAGAAGATCCTCACAGTAATAACAGACAACGGAAGTAATATGGTGGCAGCATTTAAACACGCAGCAGAAGTAGAAACCAGCTCTGAAGACTCCCACTCCACCCTCAGTGACCCTGAGCCTGAAATTGATGACCTGCGGTAAGCCATTTGTATTTGTGATTATTCTTTTACATGAAAGTCAATGATCACATGAATATGGGATGGTCTGGTGTATCTCTGCCCCCTTCCCCCACACACTATTCCTAATCTAATGGAAAAATATTTCCATCAGTAAGATTTTGAGGGTTTAAGTAAAAAAAATTATACTTATTTATCTGTGTTCCTCTGTTAGGTACCATCATGTCGACAGGGATATGGACCGGACACCATGTGTGGTGCATACCTTGCAACTTGTGGTCCTCTTGGTGCAGAAGGACGCGAGTGTCAAGAGAGTCCTTGATAAAGCAAGGTCAGTGGTGAAGCTCTTTCGCAAGTCCTCCGTTGCAACACAGAAGATGTTGGACAAGTGTGGCCTCATTGTTGTAAATGACTGCCCCACACGCTGGTCAAGCACATTCAACATGGTTGCACGACTCCTCAAAGTGAAAGACACCGTCTGCCAAATCGCACACGAAATGGGATGGGACAGCTTACTCCCTAGCGAGTGGCAAAAGCTTACAGCATTGCATGACCTACTGCTGCCGTTTGCAGAACATACTAAGACCCTCCAGAGTGACACCACCTCCATGTCCCTGGTGGTCCCTGCCCTCCTTGATCTGCTCAGCCACCTTGCTGACTTCGAACAGAGCACTAAGTACAGAGACCTTGCCACTCTTGCACAGAAAATGAAAGGAAGTCTGAACCAGCGTTTTTCTTGGGCCTTGGATCCAACTAATGAAAGGTTCTCGCCACTTACAGCAGCTGCCTGCTTTGTCAACCCGACTGTCTGAGAAACTCTTGTTGATATGGCAGATGACAATGTTGTGGAACTGCTGAAACAGGCAGAGGAGTATGTGTCCAAAGCAGCATCTACTTTGTTATATACACAACATGCAGATCAGTCTGAAGATGAGGCAGAAGAGGTCAGAGAGAATACTGAGGAACCAGAAGTAGCCGCATCCTCATCAAAGCAGCCAGTCTTTAGGTTTCTTTCAAAATCCCGTGCAAGAAGGCCTAGACAGAGGACCTCCACAACAACCAGCATGACGCAGCAGATCGGAAAGTATAAGGAAGAGCTTTCGCAACCCATCACTGATGACACAGGAATAGACTTTTGGCTGATGAAGAGTGACACTTTTTATCACACGTTAAAACCTTTTGCTTTAGACCTGTTAGCTATGCCAGCTTCTCAAGCCTTTGCAGAGAGGGTATTCAGTGTCACAGGTGACCTCACTAGAGGCCGGCGCAATAGAGCAAGGGTCACATTGGCGCGAAGTGCTTTCCTTAAAATGAATCGAAACAAATAGAACTGTTGTATTTACTGCCATTGACAGCACTCCCTATACAGATATAATGATGTCAGAAAGGGATGTCTGAGAGAGAGATCATTATGTTCCAGTAGTATACTGTATGGTTGGTACTCTGTTGAGTTGGGACTGTTTTTGTTTACAATATTTGGAAAGGCATTTTTTTCCATTGATGTCTGCACCTTAATGGTTCCTAGTAACCTTTGATTACTGTTATTTTTCAGAGAATCGTAAGTCTCAAGAGTCTTAAATAAAGATGTTTTGTATTGCAGCAATTAAATCTGTGTCTGTATTGCACGTTCAAACCTTAATACCATTTCATATTAACAGGTTAATAGATGTTTCCTAGAGGAGTACATGAGTTTGGAAATTATAGAGAAATGCTTAAATAATGCATTACATATTAACTAAGCCTGTTAAATTTGAGTTGTCTAAATCTATGGTAGATTTTGTCGACTAAAATCGTAATGATATTTAGTCGACTAAAACTAGACTAAAACTAAAACAAGTCAGATGACTAAAATATGACTAAAACTAAATGGCCTTTTAGTCAAAAGACTATGACTAAAACAAAATCATAATATGCTGTCAAAATTAACACTGCTATGATGGGAATGAGTTGTGGGACTGGACTGAGCGTAGATTCACTGATTGACTGAATTGATTGGATTGAACACAGGTGGGACTGATTAGCAGACAATCTGATTAGCAGACAAGTCTTATCAGATGAAGAGATGCAAACAAGATGAAGAAACAGTAACAGTAGCTGCTACAAATTAGGAACAGGTTGGCCTGATCTAGCTTAAAGTTGCACTAAGCATTTACTTAACTACTAGAGGGTGACATACTAACACATCTTCAAAAATACAACAAAGTAAAACTATACTGGGACACCTTATTTACGACATATTATAAGACGTTTGACTCACCGAGATCACTTTGGTGTAGTTCGGAGGCATGTAGAAGAAATTTAAAATCCAGCGCGAGCCAGTATATCCATGTAATGGCGGTGGACGGGGCACCGAGAATGCAGTTTCGAGAATGCGTGCTGGAGCAAGTGGGGAAAGGCGTTTAAAGATCATATTACAGAGGCTAAAGACCACGTATTTGAAAACCACAACAAGGCCTCGCTTTGGGGAATCACAACTGTCGATTCATAAAATCAGATTGATGAAAACAACTGGTTCGCGCTGGATTTTAAATTTCTTCTACATGCCTCCGAACTACACCAAAGTGATCTCAGTGAGTCAAACGTCTTATAATATGTCGTAAATAAGGTCCAGGTTGTCAAAAACTAGCATTGTCCTTTAACCCTTGAATGTCTATCAACAGGTCTTCTCTGGCCATTTGTCCTGATTTTATATTGTAGGCCGATGATATTAGCTATCAGCCCTGCTGTATATACTGACAGACTGTTTGAGATTCACTTGGTAATTCCTTTGTCAGTCTCTGGAATATATACACCCACTCCTACATATTCAATGTCCTTAGAACCATCTGAGAATAACTGCAGGTAGCCGTAATACTGTAGCTCCTATTCAAAATCTACCTTAGGTTGTGGGAATATCCATGGTGCTATACTACTACTGATGACTGTTGGCGTATGTTGAATACTATCTGGCTTGTACCGTTTCACTTTGTTATATATCTCCCACCCAAAACCTTTAACAGGGACTGTATATTCCCAAAATCCAGCAAAATTGAAGAGGCTATATTTCCAGTTTGTCCTCCCTGAATTCTTATCCATTATGCCAGTGATAGTTTGGTTCGCCTCAAATTAACGGAAGTTCATTTGATTCTACAAGCAATGCATTGATGGGCGTGGTTCCTACTGCTCCTACGACCCAATATGACGCGAGGGGGCGGAGTCTTGCTACCACGCCACTGTCCACGCCACGGACCCAACAACTCAGCCCCTCAGTGAGCTAGAGACACACTTGTCTTCACCGGTGTGGGCAGGTGGGTGGCCCGGAGAGAGGTACACTGTCCACGACCAGCTCTGACCCGAGGGGGCGGATCCTTGCCATCACGCCACTATCCACGCCAAGAATCCCACAACTCAGCCCCTGAGTGGGCTAGAGACCCACGGTCTTCGCCAGTGGGTGCAAGGAGATTGCCCAGAGGTCACTGTACTGCGCTCAATCAGCTCTGACCCAAGCGGGTGGAGTTTCAGCACCATGCCACTATCCATGCCATGAACTCCACAACTCAGTCCCTGAGTGGGCTAGAGACACACGGTTTTCACCAGTGGGTGTATGGAGATTGCCCGGAAGTAACTGCACTACAGCCGAACTGCTCTGCCGCAAGGGGGCGGAGTCTCACCACCACGCCACGGACTCCACAGCCAATGGGCCTAGGATATAGACAATTAACTACCGGTGGAAAGGTGGTGGAGCATCCATCGGGGACCCGCTGTAGGTCCGCTAGCCTTGTGTTATATTCCGCCGGACGTCCGCCAACTCGTACATTGGGGACCCGGTGTAGGTCTACTAGCCTTGTGTTATCTGGGTTTATCCCTTACCTTTGTCCAGAAACAGAAGTTGAACCAATTGCAGCAAAATAGCTCACGTTACAGGAATCATCAGTGTAACTGCTTTAGGCACTAACCGCTACCATTAATGTTATGGAAGCTGCTGCTAGTTATTGTGAGCTCATGAGCTAATTGGCTATCTCGCTCTTATTGTGCAGGATTAGCATTGGAAGCATTGGAACTGATGTGTCCAGGCGACAAGATCTAACTTAATTTATCAGACATTATTTCATGTCATTTCAATTCACAGCTATTTCAGTGGCATGACTAGCTTCCGTCCTACCAGTCCTGAACAGAAACAAGCCAGCCACGCACATACGCCAGGCTGGACCTGGACTGGTTATTACAGACATCTGTAGGAGCATGTGGATACCCTCACATTTGAGATACGACATCAGGAAATCCTGTAGGTAAGAAGTGCTCTGGAACACCGTTTATCCCCTTTCTCCTATGGGAAGGTGTGACGCTACATTAGCAAAGCGGCATACTGTGCATACAGCGCCACATATGGGGCTATGTGACCTTTGCCTCCACACAGACCTAATTTTGTATTCGGGGATAAAAAGGGGGATTAATATCTATCTGTCTATGAAGTGCATGTGGACACCGGTCATCATTGTCATTGTCCTGTTCCATTTCTGCCATTATATTATAAATGTAGGAAGGATATAGGATATAGTGCTGTTACTGAGTGAGATGGTTTCAATAAAATCCAGTATCCAGCAGCATATACAAAGTTATAATTATTTTAATGAATACATGGTATAAAATACAATGTAATACAACATTCAACCAACATTGTCCAGTAAATCTAACAACTAAAATGCAACATGGGGGCTGCATGGAAATTTTTAAGACATTCCGATACCCACAAGCAGTGCCAACAAAAAGACCATGTTTCCCAGGAAAAACAGGACCAGTAAAGTCACTTCTATCCTCTCCTTCTGGGAGGAGGGAAGAGTACAACAGTCAGTAGGAATGCAGCCTGGCTTCTCTGGTTTGTCCATCAGCTCCATTGTTGACAATGTTTTCGAAGGCACATCCGGCCCACTCTGCAAAAATTTTAATCTAAGTAAGATGAAATCTTAAATCAAGGCAATATTTGCTTGATTTTTGACTGACAAGATATTTCTTCTTACCAGGCACTGTTAATCTTTTTTGGCAAGTGAAATGTTCCTATCCTCTTGGCAGATAATTTAGCTTATTTTAAATAATATTTCCGTTATTTCATTGCTTTTTTTCTTGTTTTTGAAAGCTTTCTTTTTGCAGTGTCATCAAGATAGCTCTTATAAACTCAAGAAAAGGATGCTGCTATATAGAACTGTTTGTGGCAACAGAAGAACCTCTGAAAAAAAGTTCGTTATAGACTCCTTTTCATATCAGAAAGAACACTTTAGGGTTCCAAACAGCACCTTCTGGAGTTGAAAAGGTTTGTTTTTGATTCTGTATGGAACCTTTTTTCAGTATGGAGCCTTTTTTTCAGACGCTTCTTCTACTTTACACTTGGTTTTAAGTAGCACAATATTTTGAAGAGTGTAAAACGTCTTGCACTACTGTTAATCATGAGTTAACGTACAATGACACACTAAGGATTGAGTCATCTTACCGGTTTAGAATCAGTCTGTTCTGCATCTAACAGACACATAGAAAGTGTGCGTTTGATTACATATGTCATCTTTGTACACAAAACAACATTTGATTGTGTTGAAAAATGGATATCTGATCTTACCTTTCTGGTTCAACCTGCTGTGGACCTCAAGGAAGATGTACATCATTACCTCCCATCCAAGGAACCCACCCATAACCTTCAGCAGCCACTTATCCTGAAAGCTGTCAATCAGCGTGAGTCCAGTAAAGATGGCTGCCACTGAAAATATGAAGATTGGTTGAATTTCAAAAGTGTAAGTGCAACCACTTGCAATTACAACAGACATGTTACATGATCTCTGACATGTTCCTCACCAGATAGTCCTTTCAAGGCCACCGCATTCAAAGCATGTTGATAGTAGAAAATGAATCTCCTATGGGAAACCACACAACACAAAAACAACAAGTCAACTTATAATAATGTGCTGGTGGTGCTGCGCGTGCACACACACATGCACGCACACGCACACACACACACAATAATGCTTATGAATGGCTTACAAGTGGTGGCCTGGTCCGCAGCGGAACTGGGCGGCGATTGGCTGAATGAAGGCTAGGATCATGACCACACAGCCCACTACAGCATGGGCCGACTACACATAGCAGGGTTCAAGGGTTCATCACAGGTATTAAATAAAATACAACAAACTATCACAGTTATTTCAATGTCTACAGTAGGTCTGCTGTGAACACCTAGCACAAGATTGATTACAAACAAACAATTCCAACATGTTCATGTGTTTGATGTGACATTTGGATAATTTAGTTGTCATGATTTAGCATTGAAAGAGCCCTGCTCTGCATACCCCACTCCAGCCTCTCACGAATGAGAAGGACAAGATAAAGGCAACAATGGTGGCAGCAACGGTCAGGGACATCAAAAACAAGTGTGCCTGAAGAGAACAATGACACAAGCAAAGATTAGTACTGTAGCTGTACTTGATTTGAAATTGTCTGACGTAACTAAACCAAAGGAATGGTCCTTCGGTACAGTATATACAGTGCATGTCTGAACATGGTGAAGTGTTGGACATCAATACCGGGGGCAGGCTTGAGGAGAGACTCACCACAAACCAAAAATCTTTGCCGCTGCACCTTTTGCCCTTGGCAACACCTTTCAGATATCTGGCTATGATCATCCCCAAGCTTCCTGTGGTCATCCATGCGATCAGCATCAAGGAGCCTGTGGCAAAACAAGGTTTTATTTATGTATTTATTTACATTCTATTTAACAAGGCAGAGAACATGTTCTCTTTTGCAGCTACGGTTGCAAATATTTAAATGCTTTGTTATACTATACAAAATCTTCAACACAGAACAATATTAAAAACTATATTTAATTAGTGAATATGTTCATTAATTATATCTATTGCACAGTACTGGATTGGGGCCGGGCATTTTGAGGAGGAAGAGGAAGGAAACAACAAATAACTAATACATTAGGGTCTCACACCGTAGGAATCCTGGATAAACATTTTAGTAGGCCTACATACTATGATGGGAATGAGTTGTGGGACTGGACTGAGCGTAGATTCACTGATTGACTGAATTGATTGGATTGAACACAGGTGGGACTGATTAGCAGACAATCTGATTAGCAGACAAGACTTATCAGATGAAGAGATGCAAACAAGATGAAGAAACAGTAACAGTAGCTGCTACAAATTAGGAACAGGTTGGCCTGATCTAGCTTAAAGCTGCACTAAGCATTTACTTAACTACTAGAGGGTGACATACTAACACATCTTCAAAAATACAACAAAGTAAAACTATACTGGGACACTCCCCAAAGGACAAACTGTGCATAAAGGCTAAAAGCTAAGCTAAATAAAAAAAAACTATGGGGAAGTGTGCATGAGGTAGAAGATGACAGAGGAGACAGTCAGCAGAACTCCCCGGACCATAATTTAAAACTTTAAAATATCTAAAATCATGTCACACAGCACAATGAGTATTGTTTCCCGGAGCCTCAGTACAAGGGCCCACTTCCAGCTTTCCTCTAAGGGATATTAATTCTTCAGCCCACAGGGTCTCACCCTCACTGGGATTCTAATGAATAATTATTAAGATGGGATTGGGACAATTCGTTTAGCCTCTAACAACATACAGTACATCCCTGTGCCTTCCCCACTTCTGCCTCAAACTGCACCCCTCCTGTGACCTGATAGAATGAATACAATTATAAATACAAGTTAACTGTGGCTCTACTCATTGAGATTGTCAGGAACGGGGTGCTTGACAGACCCTCAACGGCCAGTAGAGGTTGTTTGAGGAGGCGTGTGCCCTAATCTATGGACTGATGTGTTTGACCTGTGCTGGGGCCTCATTTATAGAATCCACGTAAGTAACTAAGTTTGATTAGCTAAGTAAGTACGAAAATATAGGCACAAAAAATCTCCGATTTATAAAACGCTGCGTATCACAACCCATGTTCACTCAGCCAGCTGCCCTTTAGAAATCACAATCAACACTTAACTTGGCGCACGTGAAGGCGCGTTCTGATCACACCCCAATTAACGCCCACAATTGCCTATAAATGGTCAGTGATATGCCTATACATATGCAACGACAATGGAGCCGAGTGCAAAAGGCAGAAAGAGAAAGATACATTTTACCGATGCGAGTTGGAGGTATTGGTCAACGAGGTAGAGACGCCGCAAAATGATCTTTTCGGAACGATGATTTCACATGTGCACGACTGATAAGAGCACCTGTTAGGCCTGAGTGGTCCCATTTAGATTATAATGAATTATCTATCATGCAGGCTATATTGGCATTCGTTTAGTGCGGTAGGCCTTATTAGGTGGCTGCTTATATCCAAACTGATAATCATTATAAGCCTATAGTGTTGTTGCATGGGTAATGGGGTTTGGATCTATATTGCACGTAATCTAATGCTTCACAGGGTGGCCATGAATAAAATGCCTAACTTATCAACGTATAAACGGGTCAATTTACAATGACATCCATAACAATGCAAACATGTAGGCCTATAGTGACTACTTAAGGCAAGTATCCCCAATTTAACTGTACGACAGATCTGAGAGTTCTTTGCAGCAGCCAATTTGTGTATTTTCCAGGATATCATGCATTTCACATACTTTCTCAAAACATTCTGTAGGCATATAGAAGCTGCGTGTTCTAATGGATGTTGCGGGATAGCCAAGCACATATTAGAACATCTGTGCCAAGTCCCGGGATAGCCAAGGCCCCGTGCGTCATGGCCTACTTTAATCCAGCTATATCAGTGCCTGTATCGAGGTCTTGTAAATATATGGGGTCCATGGATGAGTTTCATGTGATTCTATAAAGCGTAATTATAGCTACACACATGACGATTCGGCAAATTAATAATCTAACTTGCTCCCTTGTGTTCTTACAACTTGGAGATGCATCACCTCCATGCGCTGTTTTGCGCACAGCTAATTCTACCAAAGCGGCATGTGAGCATTGGGATGACATGCGTTTTTAGGCCCACATTCCTCGTATGCCTGCTACATGGCAATCATAAGAAAATATGAGGATATATGATGATGTACAATATAGCCTAATGTAGCCTACAGTTACCTCAAGTAGGACATTTCCATTCACCGCTCAACATCATTGTAATTGCGGCTTGCCTCAGTGGTCATTCGGGTTTACATAAAAGCCTAATCAAATATAGGCTATAAATACATAGGCTTAATACATTAACGAATGAATCGGTGGATAATTAAACATTCGAATAATTAACTCAATAAATGATTAACTGAATAAATATACTTCAACGCCGAATGCAACATTTGTTTGGTGCGGTATAGGCCTTATAGCTATCGACATACGGAATCATTACTATGATAAGCCTATAGGCTCGTGTTGTGTTATCAACGTAATGTGGCTTTTATTCATAGGCTACTGCCCGTGATGCTTCTCGGGATAAGGAGGGTCGAAGTGTGCGTAGAGTTACGCACACCTTCTGCCAACTTATCGCTCAGCTCGTTTTTTATAAATACCGAAAGTTGCGTAGAAAGCTACTCAGCATGGGTTACGCACTCTTTTGTACTTAGGCAACGTTTATAAATGAGGCCCCTGGACTTTTGTGATTGGTCTGTCTTGTGTATATATGTTACGGAGAATGTGAGAAAACGGGGAATGTGAGCTTTTCCCGGTTAATGCGCACATTCCCCAACCTCACGGGGAATGTAGGAGAAACATATGCGTTTCTCACATCTCCCGGGTAATGTGCACATTCCCCGACCTTGTGAGAAATTGGTTAGTATTTCTCACATCTCCCGCACGGTCGGGGATTGTGCACATTAACCGGGAAATGCTTACAATTCCCGACCTTGCGGTAAATCTAGCAAAGTCCAACCGTATGCAAAACCTCTGCGCAGCCGGGTGGTGGGAGAGGGCTCGTGCGCGTGAGCCCAGTGTTAGAACGAGGCGCTTGACATTTTGCCCATGGTTTTCGAATACATAGCATCAATTGCATTAATGGAAACATTAAATTGGGTCTTATTATACATGTGTTGAAAGTTAAGATAATTAGCCTACAAGCCGCTAGGCTACGCAACACAATAAGCAAAACAATCTCACTGTTTCACTCGTCCCACTCCTGTTTCACTCGCCCCGCACGGCAGGGACAAGAGAAACGATGCACATCTTCTGTTCTCGGCCGTCTTGAATTGAACTGTTACACCACAGAACCAAACTTACAACTAATAGGTTAGTAAAGGACATGTACAAGTTGTTTGTCATCAAAAAATGTAATCTCCATCTTTATTAATTTCTGTGTAAATCTGATCAAACCAAAAAGTGTTTCATTCGTCCCGGTCCTCCCCTACAGTTAATAACAGTCTGTGGTCTACTTTGAACAGTAATATAGCCTATGCTGCACACAGTGTAAGTAGTATTAGGAGGATAGGCCTACACTGGTGATCAAGTTAACAAACGCAAAAGGAACATTGCAACAACAGGAAGGTGGGAACCTCCAAAGGAACCCTACACGTTAGCTAGCCGAAAGAAAGACGAAAAATCTCTCACAGGTGTGCGCCAATAACGTTAGCCCAACTACCGTGGGTGCCTCTTATGGTGCACGCCCTCCGAGGCGTCACATAAGGCCTCTCCCACCACCCGGCTGTGCAGAAGTTTTGCATACGGTTGCGCTTTCCTACCGCAAGGTTGGGAATTGTAAGCATTTCCTGGTTAATGTGCACAATCCCCGACCGTGCGGGAGATGTGAGAAATACTAACCAATTTCTCACATCTCCCGCAAGGTCGGGGAATGTGCACATTACCCGGGAGATGTGAGAAATGCACATGTTTCTCCTACATTCCCCGCGAGGTCGGGGAATGTGCGCATTAACCGGGAAAAGCTCACATTCCCCGTTTTCTCACATTCACCGTAACATATGTACTAGTAACCCTGTATTAGTGTGCCCTGTGTTGGAGCTTGCAGGTTTGTGCCTCTGTGTTTTTCTGTTGTAGGTTTTCCTTTGTTATTCTATCGGCTCGGTGAGTGTGTCTGTTTGTTCCTGTACTTTTGTACCCATGGAGGATATTTTCTGTTATTAAAATTGTTGCTCAAGTCTCGTCCTGTGATTGCACTCCTTTCCCGTCCGGTGTGACAGAGATGTCGGTTGGTGTGTTTGCTAGATATTAATTTAACAGTAAGTATACTATGACTGTAGGGAAATGTTTCTTTAGAGTTTAGGGTAACCTGTCAGATTCTTAATAAAACTAAAGCATAAAACTAACTTTTTACAAATACAAGAGGGCATATAGTACTCCCCTATCTGAGCCCATCAAGAAATCACATAAAAGTGCAGGTTGCAAGACAAAACAACACAACAAGACAATAAAACAATAGTAAAAAAATAATAAAAACAAAAACAATAAAGACAGAATTCTAAAGTTTGAACCAATTCCAACAGTAACATTATAATAACAAACTTTTAAATGATTAAAAACAGCTACAGATTGTGCTAGAATTATAGGTGATTAAGGATCTAAACTGACTGGAGAATATCAGTGTATTCAGTTTTAAAGTGGTTTGTAGGTTGTTCCATGTGTTGGGGGAAGAGAAGCTAAAAGCGGTCTTCCCAAGTTCAGTGCAAACTCTAGGGGTGTAAGCCAGTCACTGGAATGGGCGTGGTGAGATCCGATAGACCAGTTAAACAGTGTAGAGATATAAGGCAAGGCAAGCTTATTTGTATAGCACATTTCAGCAACAAGGCAATTCAAAATGCTTTACATGAGACATTAAAAGCATAAAAAGCATAAAGACAAAGTGCAAGAAAGGTAATATAAAACGAAATGTAAAAAAGTACATTTAAAACAAAATGCAGGAAAAATAAAATGGAGGAATAAAAGTTACAATGCAGTGTGAATGAATAATTATTTGATTTAATAAAAAGCACGAGCAAAAAGAAAAGTCTTCAATCTTGATATAAAAGAACTGAGAGTTGCAGCAGACCTGCAGTTTTCTGGAAGTTTGTTCCAGATATGTTGAGCACAAAAACTGAACGCTGTTTCTCCATGTTTTGTTTTAACTCTGGAAACAGAAAGCAGGCCTGTGTCAGACGACCTGAGGGGTCTGGATGGTTCATAACGTAGCAGCAGATCAGAAATATATTTTGGCCCTAAACCATGCAGTGCTTTATAAACCAACAGCAGTATTTTAAAGTAAATTCTTTGACAGACAGGATGCCAGTGTGAAGACCTCAGAACTGGAGTGATGTGATCCACTTTCTTAGTCTTAGTGAGGACTCGAGCAGCAGCGTTCTGAATCAGCTGCAGCTGTCTGATCGATTTTTTAGAGAGACCTGTAACACACTGTTACACTGAAGATAAACGCAAAAGTTTTTCCAGATCCTGCTGAGACATAAATCCTTTAATACTTGATATATTCTTCAGGTGATAGTAGGCTGACTTTGTAATTGTCTTAATGTGACTGTTGAAATTCAGGTCTGAGTCCATGACTACACCAAGATTTCTGGCTTCTTTTGTGGTTTTTAGCATTACTGATTGGAGCTGAGCGCTGACTTTTAATCATTCTTCTTTGGCTCCAAAGACAATTACTTCAGTTTTATTTTTGTTTAGTTGAAGAAAGTTATGGCACATCCAATCATTGATTTGTTCAATGCACTTACTCAGCGCTTGTATGGGATTATAGTCCCCTGGTGATATGGTGATGTTGTTTTCCATAATTTGAGCTAGTGGGAGCATGTAAATGTTGAACAGAAGAGGCCTCAGAATGGAGCCTTGGGGAACTCCACAGGTCATTTTTGTCCGCTCACATTTGTAATTGCCTATAGACACAAAGTAGTCCCTGTCCTTCAAGTAGGATTCAAACCAGTCTAGCACTGTGCCAGAAATTCCAAGACAGTTTTCCAGTCGGCCTAGTAATATGTTGTGGTCAACCGTGTCGAATGCAGCGGTGAGATCCAGTGAGACTAAGACTGAAATTATATTAAAAAATATCAAAACAATTATTGAGTGCCAGGAAATTGTTCAGCTGTTGAAAAACTGCTTTTTCAATGATTGTCCCCCACCTGGCGACAAGGGGGGGACATTAGGTTGGCCGGTGTCACGTCGTGAGTGAGTGAGTGAGTCTGTCAGTCAGTAGTACCAGAATCCATCACAAAAGGGGCACCTTTCCAATGCATTTTTCCATTGACAAGTACATTTAGATTTTTACAACAAAAACTATGCTTGGTGTCTCAGTATAGTTTCAGACAAGTTTACTCAGGAAACCATGTACTTTCTACATCCGCAGAGAGTAGAGCTTGAGGTGTTTAGTAGAGCTAGATATGTCTGTATTTCAACATTCATTATAGGACTTTTGACCATACAGGTGCATGGACTTGTTTGCCCACTAGATGGAGACGTTATTGTCTACTTACTCACTTTACCATGGTTTGTAGAGAGCTTACTTTGGTCAATCATTGATACACATGATGTGACATTAGTAGCACCAGATTTGTCTGTATTTCAACATCCATTATGGGACTCTTGACCATACAGGTGCATGAATTTGTTGGCTATTAAAACAACACTCATCCGTCGTTGCTTTCTACACAAAAAAACGTAAGTGTCTCAGTGTAGGCACAGTCCATTCTAGCCAGGGGCCTTTTTAGCTTGACCAGCGTCATCAACCACATGAGCTGGTTAGAGCTCACAGTAGTACTCGTTGTAAGTTGTTTTTCCCATTGCCAGTACAATAAGATTTGAAGACTGAAACTAGTATGCTATGTATTTCAGTAAAAGTATAGTCTATTCTACTGAGGGACACTTGTACTTTTCAAATCCAGAGTTTAGATAAAAGAAAAGATTCCTGGCTTGTTTACTCATTGTTTTACATGTTAGGGGTCTCATAGATTAGAAGTGTATCATATTAATTCAAAAATAAATTAAAATTTTCCACTCCATCATTGCCACAAAAGAATATGTATCATGGGTGGGGGACAACGTGTTTACTGTGCACTTGTTTTATTTAAAACGGGAGGTTTGATATGGGCCTATAATTGTTCATTTGTGACGTGTCTAGATTATTCTTTTTTAAGAGTGGCTTGACGACTGCAGTTTTCAGGGTTTGTGGGAACACACCTGAAAGAAGAGATGTGTTTACAATTTGTAGTAAATCAGAGGCCATGCAGTTAGATACATTTTTGAAAAAGCCTGTAGGCAGAATATCAAGGCAACAGGAGGAGGATTTCAGATATTGTATAATGTCCTCCAGGGTTTTATGGTTGATCGGGTAAAATTGTGTCATGGTATTGATTTTAAGTGGACACTGGGACAACACATATCCTGTACTTGATATGGAGGCACTGACTGCTTGTCTAATTTTCTGAATTTTATCGGTGAAGAATGAGGCAAATTCATTGCAGGCCCTGGTGGAAAGTTCAGAGGCTACTGACACAGGAGGGTTTGTTAGCCTATCGACAGTGGCAAACAAAGCATGTGCATTATTATTGTGTTCAGAAAAGTAGAACTGCCGTACATTTCTAAGCTCCAAATTATAAATGTGAAGTCTCTCTTTATAGATGTCACAATGAACATGGAGATATGTTTTTCACCACCTGCGTTCAGCTTTTCAACACTCTCTTTTTTCTATTCTGACCAGCGTGGCGTTTCTCCATGGAGATTGTTTCTTACCAGAGACCACCTTCACCTTAGTGGGCGCAATGGCATCAATAATATTTGTAATTTTAGAATTACAAATTTCTACAAGCTCATTGACTGAGACCCAAGAATAGGCAGGTGTGGACGAGAAAGCCTGAGTAAATATTTCACTGGTGTTTTCAGTGATGTACCGTTTTGTGATCACCTCTGTTTGAACATTTGTGTGCATGGAGATAGTACTCTCAATGAAAACAAAGGAATGATCAGAGAGTGCAACATCAAACACCTCAACCTTAGAAATATTCAGACCTTTGGTGATGATCAAGTCACCAAAGGTCACCGCTGCTGGTAATAATAATAATAATAATAATAATAATAATAACAATAAGAAGAAGAAGAAGAAGAAGAAGAATTAAATAAATAAAAAACAGTTACAGGTATAAGTACAGATGTCAAGAGCTATGGATTTAAACTCTGCGATTAAAGGAAGTACCTCAAGCTTATTCTGTCTGTTATTCCAGGTATAAGGAGCATGATGGGAACCAGGCCAGGTCCAGCCTGGCTTATGTGCATAGCTGACTTGTTTCTGTTCAGGACTGGTAGGACGGAAGCTAGTCATGCCACTGAAATAGCTGTGAATTGAAATGACATGAAATAATGTCAGATAAATTTAGATAGGTCTTGTCGCCTGGACACATAAGTTCCAATGCTTCCAATGCTAATCCAGCACAATAAGAGTGGGATAGCCAGTTAGCTCATGAGCTCACAACAACTAGCAGCAGCTTCCATAACATTAATGGTAGCGGTCAGTGTTTAAAGTGTTTAATGATTCCTGTAATGTAAGCTATTTTGCTGCAATTGGTTAAACCTCTGTTTCTGGACAAAAGTAATAACCTGTTGTATGCACTTCCCTTTAGGTGGTGAAGTAAGTAGACGGTAATCTCTGAGAATGTCCTGCACAGGAGTCCAATGCTCTGACCACTACTCTACTTGAGTATTTAGTAAGGGATAAAAAGGTTGCAGTGAAAGGATGAACGTATGGAGGTTTGGGGTATAGTCCCATAAAGTCATCCCCACCGGGTGTTGAACCCCGGTCTCCCGGGTGGGAGTCCAATGCTCTGACCACTACTCTACTTGTGCAGTGGAGATTGGCGGGTTGATTTTGGTGTGCTGCGACTACTGCCTCTTGTGGTGCCAACAGAGAGATGCAGGCCAACATTGTTGGGAGTAAGGGAGGGAGGGATAACCCGACAAACTCTATACTAGGTGCACTGACTTCCAGCCACTCACAAAAAGCAGTTCTACCAAGTTTAGAATGCACTCGAGGAACCCTAAAAACAAGCCGATGAAGGGTCTGGTAGGTACCAAGGCTCCAGTCCAACAGAAACGAGATGTATGGTGGACAAGTTTACCAATAATAGCTTTGAAAATAAACAAATACCAGTGATATGTGAATGACAGTGAATGACATGACATTAAAAAATGTTTAATTTGTAACTTTGTTGTGAGGGTGCTACAACCTTATATTTATAACGTAACCATTATAACATTTCTGCCACGTCCTCTGCATGACGTTTCCTGTTGCTGCTACGTCCTCTGCATGACATTTCCTCTACTTCATATAATGACATTGCTGCAACGTTGCTAAAAACTGACAATTTAGGCCTACCTGATATTATTGTTCAAAGTCTGGGCACGTGTTAAAATGTCATAATTTGCTACAATATCTGCAACTGTTGGTATGTCAAAGTACAATGGAAGTTTTACATTGTTTTGCGATGCACGTTGTCAACAGGAGCTGTCCTAGAATTGTGCCAATTCACTGCACAAATGTTTCTAAATTTGCAGCTACTCAGAATCAGATCTATTTTCGCCTGGTAAGCTGCATTTTCACATAGAAATCTTACTTGCTGTGTAGCCTCACGAACCAGGCTCTCCTCCTCCTACTTGCCCTGTTGGACAGCCCTGCGTCAACAGACAAAGGTATTCGATTCTGATTGGCTCTCTAGGTTTTCAATCTCAAAATAGAAGCCAATCAGAAAGGTTTCCCTTGCAGCCTTTACTTCCAGCCATCTATTTTTTTCCTTGGGAAGTTTGGCGGGATCATCTGAGGAAAACAATCGACTATAGTTAGCATTTATCTGACAATAATGTCAGCTAAATGGATGCAGTCACCAGTCACAGTTGAAATGAATGATGGTAATGTAGACGCTTTTCCTTGGGAAGTTTGAAAAGACGCAGGATCATCTAAGTATTTTTAAGGAAATCAAATGACGACAGTTAGCATTTATTTGACAACCTGCTATATAAATGATCATGAAATGTGGTTACTTTCTGAAATCGTTGGAAAAGATCTAGAGGGTAAGTGGGTCAACGTTGAATAACTTGGCTAACATTACCTAATGTTACATTTCGTTATATTAACGTCAACTATATTGATACTGTATATAGGCTAGGTAGCTATGCTAACGTTAGCTAATGAGCTAATGCTAACGTTAAATTCTGAGGTTTCAGATGTATTTCAATTTTAACTTAATGTTGAGCAAGCTCAATGTGACATTGTTCATACATTGATTACAGTCTGTTTCTGTTATCTAGTTTGCCTGCCATATCATTTGTAGCTCACATCTTACTAATTTTGGCCTAAAATGATAAATATTGAAAATCAAATGAATATTGTAATTCTTCCCCGTCACAGCTCATTGTACACTGATATAATCATTCTCCTTGCTTTTGCTAATACTCAGCTCTCTTATCAAACTTTATGCTAGGAAAGGAATCTGGGTGTGATTCGGCACTTGTGCTCATCCAGGCTGTTGTCATCTCCCGCCTGGACTCCTGCAACTCTTTACTTGCTGACATCCTTCAGCGTTGGCCATCAGACTCCTGGAGAAAGCTGCTGCTGACCTGGTGTTCAATGGCCCCATGTTCTTCGACACAACTTCCCTTCTCCGTTCTCTGCACTGGCTCCCTGTAGCAACTCCCATCCAGTTTAAGACTCTGGTGATAGCCTACAGGGCAAATGAAATGAACAGCTCCTTCCTACCTGCAGGCCATGGTCAAACCCTACACCCCTGCTTCTTCTCCACTTTCTCATATTGTTGGCATGAAATATCAGTCAAACTATGCAATGATGTTCCACACTGTTGCCACCCAAATTCCCAACAAGTGGCCACCACACTGTTCAAGACATTCATGGTTCTTGCTCTCAGGGATCGGTAAAAGATAGGGACATTGTTCCTCCATAATGTGCTAAGGCTCTGCTTAGATAAAAGGCTTGGTCATCAGAAAATATCACAAAGACAGCCTGGTGTGTGTGTGTGTGTGTGTGTGTGTGTGTGTGTGTGTGTGTGTGTGTGTGTGTGTGTGTGTGTGTGTGTGTGTGTGTGTGTATGTATGTATGTATGTATGTACGTATGCATGTATGTATGTATGTATATATGTATACTCTTTGACTTGTATAGTTACATATATTTATACACACTGTGTGGATGCAGATATATATAGATATACATATATATATATATATATTGTATGTATATATATACTGTATGTGTAAATATATATATATAGTGTACTCCATGATTTATACTTATATACTTGTATATTTATACAGACTGAATGTATGCAGGTACATATATCTTATTCTATCCTAAACTGCACTGTTCAAATGGATGTGTATAGTCCCTGATAGCCCTTTTTCATGCTGTCTTCTTGTTATTCTGTATCTAGTGTTTTTCTCTTTCCAACCTTTCTGTAATTTTTCTACTGTTGCAACGCCTATTTTTTCCCTGGGGCATCAATAAAGTGTTATCATATCTGTCTGTTTCTGTCTGTCCCTCAGCTTGTTGGTCAGTCTGCCTATCTAGGTTATTGTTTTCATACAGTATGCTGTTTGTAACACGGCAATGGCAGGTCTTATGCTGTTTTATTCATTATTCCCACCTGTGTTCTTTGGTTTGCTGTTCCCTGATTGGTCTAGTTTATATTAAATGGTGTATCAGTTAAGGCATTTTTGTTTTATGTGAATGTACATTGCATAAATATAATGGACCTTGAAATGTGATTTATTGCAATTTCCCCCTGTTATGTTACTGGATGTTAAAGGGCAATGCTCGTTTTTGCAACAATCCGATCGTAGGCGTGTAAAGATCATATTACAGAGGCTAAAGACCCCGTATTTGAAAACCGAAACAATGCCTCGCGTTGAGGAATCTCAACTGTCGATTCATCCAATCTGATTGATGAAAACAACCGTTTAGCGGCCGAAAATAGATTTTGAGAAACTGCATTCTCGGTGCCCCGATCACTGTCATTACATGGATATACTGGCTCGCGCTGGATTTTAAATTTCTTCTACAGGCCTCCGAACTACACCAAAGTGATCTCGGTGAGTCAAACTTCTTATAATATGTCGTAAATAAGGTCCAGGTTGTCAAAAACGAGCATTGCCCTTTAAGTAGCCAAGTGTATCCTCATTTTGTTATAAAGGGTATTAAGTGAGTGACAAAAACATGGATGTTGTGAAAAGTCACCCAGCACAGTATGTCCAGTATCAGTGATGTTAATAGCTATGACATCCTGGAGACAAAGTGAAGTTGTCACAACATCCCCAGAAAGTGGTGGAATCATTGCCAGCAACGTGCTCCTGTAATTTCACTTGGTAGGTTGCTACGTTACATGTGACGTATAAGATTTTGAAAGTTACGTTGCGACGTTGCTGTGTTAGTAGGGTAGCGTGTAGGCGTTACCTTGCCACACTAGGAATATGGTTAATTGGATAGGATAGTTTTTATTATTCCCCAGGGTGGGAAATTTGGATTTTCATAGCAGCAAGGTATTATAGATAGATAAGATACAAAACATCACAGTATACTGAAATGCAGGCCTAGGTCTACTAGAGTTCATGAACGTTGCATGAGGCCTCTCCTTTGATTCAGTTACAGAGTTCAGAGTACAGTCAGAAATGTTACATTCTACCCTTAAAGATTCTCACGTTGATGCGATTACTACAAGATATGTTTAAAAAATACATTTGTTTAGAAGTTTAGTTAACTGCTAACATTGCATGTTACTTCATTTCATTGCATCTAGACATCACTTTGTTCAGATAACATAATTAGCTGGGCACATAAGCTAGTATTAGAAATTAGTACTAAATTACTTCATTCATGTCTGCCTCTCAGAGCCTCAAGGCCAAATGTCCCAGTTCATTCTGCCGGGGGCTCTTTCATATCTTTCGACAGTATGCATTCACATTTTTATTCAGCATCACCCTGGGCATGAACTAACAACGTTACACCAAAGACAAGTCATGATCTTTCTTGAGCTACTTGCAAAGTGAGAAGCCATAGATCACACAATGTATATAAATGTCACAGGTGTATGCAACATGGAGGTTACAGCAGTTTCCACACAATGTTAAAGGCACCAAGAGGGGTAAAAAATAAACCAAAGACTAAACAATAAAACCAAGATACACAGTCAGCAAGTTGAGAACAAAAGACAAAGCTTACAAGATGGCACAGGAAACACCAGAGACAACACACAGCTACAGCAAATAATGAACAGACTGGGAGAGCTACATGTAGGCTATATATACACAGACTAACAAGACAGGTGGAAACCAATCAAACAATCAGTGACACTGATCTTAATCAGAATCAATTTAGCCAGTTTTGGTCCTAGGGTCCGCTATTGGGGCGGGGTTGGGGTGTGGTTGCCAACAATAACGTCTCTGATTGGTGGAGACATTGCTGTTGCACTATAGGACTATGGGTAGTGTATTCTTTCGTGCATGAACAGCAGTAGTTTGAGTGGACAAAACGAGGACAGACTTCAAAATACTGTCAAAAGTTCAGTTTTTGAGATAAATTCCACACTACATCTACCAGATTTCACACTACATCTACCATGTCATGAACATTTTCTAATTTTTTCATGAACATTGGAGATTTACTGAGTGAATATTTGCAGTAGCTGCTAACAATTACTTTACAGCCAAACATTTGGATGAGATATGGGCTCAATGTTTGATATTCAAAAATCTGTGAAGATCCTTTGTGGAGGACAGTCTGAAGATGCAGTGTAGCAATTGGTGTGTCAAATGAAATAAAATGTGAAAAACCGAGTGATGGATTTCATAATTCCTGCTGGCTCAAAGCATATGGACGTTTCTACTCACTCGGGCCTACGTTTTGCAAAGTGATAGCACGTACGGCTGATTTGTTATGATTTTTTTTAAGTTTTAAACTTGAGACTGTTGCTGTAGTACCACTAACAGGACTTTTGGCCCACAATGCCAGTTGAGGACTTTTGGTATAGGACTGGACCCATGTACAAAGTTTGGTGATTTTTCATGCATGGAAATTCAGACTTCCTAGGAAGATTCAGATTCAGACTATTGGGAAATACAAGAGCTGAGCTGCTCGGCCCCTAATTAGTACCTGATCAGAGATCTACAGCTTAGAGTTGTACTCACTCCTCTCAACACAACCTTACCAAGGGCCTTGATGATATGTACTCACTCCTCACAACATAACCTTACCAAGGCCCTTGATGATATGTACTCCCTCCTCACAACACAACCTTACCATGGGCCTTGATGATATGGGGGCGGCCAGCTACGGTCACAAGCTCTGGCCTCATAATGTCCACCTTATCATCACTGATGAAGGGAATCGTCGGGTGGAACTGGATTTCACCTGCCAAAAAGAGAAGTAAGAATAACTTAATTCTCCACCATCCACTAGCAGGTGAATATCACCCTCTTAGGTAGGCTTAGGTAGGTGCTGTACTGTAGGTACTTTATTAACCCCCGGGGGGGAATTGCACTGTTACAGCATCGGTATGCAAAGGACAACTAAGAAACACAATGAATATTTATGTAACTGTTATTGGGTGGTCAAATGGAAATTCAAGACTTCACAACTCTAAAGAAAACAAAATTTGCACTAAACGTAAAGAAAACCTATGGACTGCCCGCTGACCGATCAATTCACTTGGAAAAAGGTATATGAACGTTAAGGTTCTATATGGAACTTCAGTGTGCGAATTAAACAATAATCTGCTGTGCGCGAACAGCAAGAGGTTCTTAAGAAGACTTTTTACAAACCGACAAAACCCTCTTTGGCTTTCTCCGATATCATATGAAAAATTGCAGAATGACAGCTGCTTGAGCCATATTTTGCCTTGTGCATTTAGTTATAGACTGTAGACTATGCACTGGCTTGCGTTTTATTAGCCTACTGCAGCTTCGTGCAGGCGGTGGGTGATGCGGAGAACCAAGTAAAAACACTCATTTTTTATTCAATTTTCAAGTCTTTAATGTTGATTTATTAGACTAGCCTCCCGTTCCTAGGAACAAAGAGAAGTAGGCTAGATTCTAATTGAATTGCGATAGCACCAATGCCTGACAATCAGCCTACTTCTCCACCCCAAGCTTCACTTTTTCCATAGCCTGTTTTATCTCTAGTTCCTCTTGTATAGAGACTTCACATTGTCTACTCCAACCTGAAACTATTAAAAACTATAGCCTACATTTGCTTTATTTAAGCGTCCCCTGCGAGTCTAGGGGTTGAAGCTGAAAGAATAAGATATATTGATATAGGCTACAATTGCTTTACATGCCATAAGAATAGGCATAGCCCAATGATCTAGCCTACTCGTGTTCATGTGGAGGATGACGATAAAACGTAGGCAGTATTTTTCCAGCTTTCCTTCCTGCCTTTGGCAGTAGCGACTGTGTTGCGCCTATAGTTCATATTTCTATATTATTGCTCCTCTTGTGTGAAATGCGGTGGACGGAACTTGGTTATGCGTATTGTTTGCCTTGTCCATGGCCGTGTCCGAATACCCATACTAAGGTATGCGATTGGTCATTTCGAGCAAATACCTCCCCTTTTACTGTGAACGCGCTCATAGCTAGATTGGACCAGCTGGGTAGACTTAACGAGTTGATAGCCACCGTCGTAGTACCGTTTATCCGTGATTGCGGTTGTCCGGTTTACTCAAGCGAGCTAGCGAAAAGTTATCCTGGATATGTTGAACGAGCTTCGTAGTACAGGGCCCTGATCTGTTATAACTGGCCTGAGCTGTTATAACTGGCCTGAGCTGTTATAACAGGCCTATGTCCTTCTGTTTCCGTCGACCATACAGGCTACTGACCGTTGCTGGTCAGGCCGTGGGCCAAGAAGAGGTAGAAGGGGGTGCTGAACCCGTAGCTCTGCAGGGTAGAGATGGGATTCCTGGACGTGAAGGAGCACCCGATGACCCCATCACGCATAAAGGCACTGACGTCAGAAACGTTTCCCTAACAGAGGGATGGACAGAGAGGAGGACGGTGTTGTCAGAGCCTTCTGCACTGCAGGTTGTGAAACCCTTGAACTCTAGTCATATCAAAAGATAACGGGAAACAGTAAGGGGTACAACGCTGACTAAAATGAAACGTACTAGAGATGTTCTTGGGTTTGGACTTAACACAGATGGACCACAGACCACAGATCCAGATTTGGTTGAGTTCAAATTCAAGTTATTAATGTCAAAGCAACATCACAAGGTTTTAACATGTCACAACAAGCAGGAGCGTGAGAAGAACAGTACCAGAGGGCGTGGCTCTGGCGTAGTTCTTCCTGTTGAGTAGGCATGTTGCAACTGAACAAACCCCTTCATGTCCAGACCACAGATATAGATGTCATCATTGCTCTGGAGAGAGAGAGAGAGAGAGAAAGAGAGAGAGAGAGAGAGAGAAAGAAGAGGAAAAATAAGGAAAAATAATCTTTCTGAATCTGAAACAGAATCGGCAATACCACTAATACAGTATATTCAAATACACAATAACGTTCTGGAAAGCAAGGTCCACTCAATTTGAAGTCTACCTACAAGTGATGTTTAATTGCAAAATACAATAGCATATAATTATAAATAATATAATATACAGTAATATCATCCATCCTTCAAAGCCATAGGCTACATAGCTTCAGTTTGGCCAATTGAAGAAAACGCCTAAGAAAGATCTGTACGCACAAGGTGGGATCACAATTAACTATCTCAACATCCTATTGGCATAATAGAGATTCAAAAAAGCACTAAACTATCATCAGAAAGATAGACAAAAAGGGACAAATGACTGCTCACCAAAGTCAGCCTTCTAAAGGATAAAAAACGGTATTTGGAAAATAGATGTGCAGTATTGTGTACACATCTTAATTGGGGAGGAATTTTGTATTATGCGTGGGTTTCAGTGAGTTTTATTTTCCATCCTATGAAATGTCTTTTTTTATTTCTCTGTTGTGAGTTTTGACTTTTGTATGAAAGGTGCTATACAAATAGTTTTATTATTATTATTTTTATTAATATTATGACCTATCCCTGGTCCAGTCCAGCTAATGTGTTACTCCACGGTTAAAGACAGAATAATGAAGTTGAAAAGCCATCATACCATCATCTGGTCATCAGAGAAGCCCACAGCGACGTATCCAAGCGACGGGCCAGTCAGCTCCAACAGGACAGCTGCGTTGTCGAGAGACACCATGACTGACAAGAAGTAACAGTTTGTGCTGACTGCAGGGTCACAGTTCTGAGGTCGGCTGAAGCACACCTTCCTGGTACCACACCCAGCACTGGAGACGGGAAACTGAGGAAGATGAATTAATACAGGGATGTCAACTTTTAAGATCCTAGAACCAATAATAACCTCCATAGATGTTCTGAGGTAGATCCTAGAACCAAGAAGAACCTCCATAGACATTCGGAACTATTTCTGCTGATATAGGCCTACTGTATCTCTACTGATATACTAATGGCCAGTCAGAATTATATTGATAGGATCAGAACATTCACCGAGGGTGGAGGGGTTGCTCCTGATGAAGAAGAAGATGATGATGATGAGGTGGGGGTGGATGTAGTTGTGACAGGTGGAGGTTCGTTGCTGTTGAATGTGAGCAGTGGACCCCTGACTTGAACCCAGAAGGTGGAGAAATCTATCACAAAGGACACTCTGTGGGAGAGATCAGGAACTATGAACACATTGTGACATGATAGTCAACTCGGTGTAGGTTGAAGTTCCGTTTCGTTGATTGATTGCTTGACTGATTTTATTTGTGGATATAATGAAGCATTATGGAACGAGAAGCAGTGGGATGTCATGGATATCTCCACGGCTAGCGGGAGTGGTTAGGCATGACACGCAGCGGAGTGCCGTTACACCCCGCTTGCCGTGGCAATATCCGTGCAATCCCACGGCTTCAAGTTCCATAATGCTTTTATACAACGGTTGCCACATTTATCCGTCAATATTTCAAAAAGAAAGACAATACAAACTTTAAATAAATGTATTTTTAATGGAACTATTTGTTAATCATTTGCGGATACTTCCGCTGAAAAAGGAAACGTTGCCAGGCAACGACAATGCTACAGCACATCTTTGTAAACATTGATCTGGACACTGCCAGATAATAATAAGAGGTGGATTGATATTAAAAGATGTGCGAACATTCCATTTTAGCGTGGGGCCATCGTGGTTATCGCCACGGCTGGAATGCAAACTGACCAATAGAGACGATGGACCGGATCTATACCGTTGTATAACAGACAATAAAATCCAAGAGATTTTGATAACACTTATTTCCAACACGGTCCCTGATGTCATAAAACAATAACACATAACATCCATAAATCCCCCAAAACAATAAGCAACCTAAAACTCCAAAGGACAACCATAATATAAAAACTAGACTTCAGTTGACAACTACATCATCGACATCCGTTATCCTAGTCCATTATCCTAACAGGTTCTAAACCATTTTACCAGACAGGACTCAAATATATTTGCATTTATGGTTGCTTTCAGATCACTAGGCAAGCTGGTTCAAAGAACAGCAGCAGAAAAATAATAATAAAAAAAACAACAACAAAAAACTACATATATATATAATTATATAATATATATATATTAGGGCTGTCAAACGATTACAAAAAAACTTGATTAATCCCAATGCAACGCTGTGATCAATCACGATTAAAAAAAGTAATATTACTTGTATTTTGGTGGGGAGATGAACAAAAATACATGTGTGGTGTTTGAAATAAAGAAATGACAAACAGTTTTGAATCACTTTCTCTTACTTTATATAAAGAGAGACAAAATGACAAAATGCCTTTTCAGTTAAAGCTCTTAAAGTGACAGTATCAGTGCATGACACTTAACGCTATCATTGTGCCTGGCCTCATAGACCAGCATGAACAGTCCCTTTTCACAGTTAGTCCTGCCTGGCAGGGCATTGCAGAGACAAAATGAACAGTCCCTTTTCACAGTTCTTATTAGTATTATTGTGACTGGCATTCTAGAGACAGAGTGAACAGTCTCTTTCACAGTTAGCCATTAAAAGTATTGTGCCTGGCATTAGAGAGACAATGTGAACAGTATCAGTCTCTTTTCACACCGTTAGTAGTCTACTTCTCTCTTAACCAGTTGCTCAGGCCTACTAGCTTGATGACATTCTCAGATGACAGACATGACCTCTTCTTCTGAACGATGTGGACTGCCAAAGAAAACAGTCTCTCACATGCCACTGTGAAGGCAGGTGCAGCCAAGTACCTTTGTGCAATAGGAGCTAGCTCACCATGGGCACCTGTGTGTATAGCCCACCACCGCAGTGGACACTTATCTGCGTCAAGACTGAGGTCTGCTCTATACCTGTCCAGAGGTTTGGCTGACGGTGCCTCATCATCAGATTCTGAGTCTGCCTGCATCAGTAGGAGGACCATCTTCTTCTTTGGTGGTCCTGATTCCACGTCAGCTCTGGGAGGCTGTGGTGCAGGGGCCGTATTACAGAAACACGTCCTATCTTAAGATTCGAGATAGGACAGGACAGTTCAGATAAGATTTTCCCCGATTTGGTATTACAGAAGCAAATCCTAAATAACTTTAGGAATCCTATCTTATCTTGCTTCGTCCTATCCTATCTTGAAGTTGAGAAATCCTAACTACTCAATCCAACATCGGTTATCAATGTTTATGTCTGTTACCAAGCAACCAATGCTTCTTTTCTGCGCTTCTCTGCTCGCGCGCTTGTCGCATGCCGTATACTTTGTAACGGTTATCTAGCACTTTGTACATAGCATAATTTGTAACTCGGGAGATAGCGGGCTGAGATACCTTGGCTAAATCAGCCACTTCACTCTGAAAGTCCCCTTTCGCAAAAACACGGAGCGCGCTTGTCAGTTGCCCCACAAACGGGAGAGCCCCATGACGATGGGTCAGCCTCTCCAAAGCTGGGCGCAGTTCCTCGGCTAGCTGCAGGATCATCGCTCGGGGTAGTCTGTATCTACAGATGAGTGTTTTGTCATCAAACCGCAACACATCGTTGGGGTCTGCCATCCGCCTCTCAATAAATAAATTTTGCCTATTGACATTTTGGTTGACAATTAAAATACCGGCCTTACCGCTTCGCTATGTTACGTTAGCTGTGTAACGTTAGGCTACCTACATGTAGTTAGGACAGGGTAGTGGTCGTCCTAAAGTTAGGACGATTTATTTAAGATTTTATGAAGTTAGGCTGCTTCTGTAATACACTTTTGCACTTTTCATTCAGAATACTCCCATAAAAAACAGGCCTAAAATTATTCCTAATACAATACCAAAAAGACTATTACAATAGCCTAATGAGAAAGTGACTATAACAGTAGCCTATTACAATAGCCTATTGAGAAAGTAACTATAACAGTAGCCAATTACAACAGCCTATTGAGAAAGTGACTGCTACTGTACAGTAGCCTATTACAATAGCCTATTGGAAAATGACTGTTACAGTAGCCTATTACAATAGCCCCCTTGAGAGGAAGAAGAGATACGATGAAGGAGAGGCAAAGGAAAAGAGGAGGAGAGGAAGGAGAGAGAAAAGTAAGAGATGTGTGTGTGCATGTAAAAGTGACAACTGGAAAGGAACCTTACCTGCATGGTTCTAGCAGTGTTTCCAGTCTTGCCAGCCTGTCATATTCAGCTGTTGTTAGCAGGGCTAAGTTGTGCTTCTGCAGTGTTGTCTTCAGTGACTTTGTTTTGGAGGACTCGCTTTATCATTTCCAGGATTGAATTCCACGGTGTTGGTACATCCTGGAAGAGTGGTTCTTCTTTTTGACCATCATCAACTGAGAGACACAGTGACTGTTCACTGTATCATGTGTGCTGTACAGGGCAGATGCTGGAAGGGGAGGCTCCTTGCTACTGCGATCATATCGCGAGCACTCTGTTCGTATAGTTGTGACTCCGTCATTTCCCACTCGTCAGAGACTTCAATATACTGCCTCGTGCATGCATCCGCAAAGTGTCTTTTCTTAGGCCCCCATCCTTTATTTCTTCAACCACTTTTCTTCATACAATGTGGTCTGTTTCTCCAGATGAAATTCAGATTTATTTGGTTAAAAGATTTTATAAATTTCTTTGGAATGGCATTAGCATAGGATAGGTAAATACATCTGTTTAATTATTATTGTTGAATTATTTAAACTGACTAGCGAAGTTGCGGCTGGGGGGGGTGGGGGTGCATATCCATATATGGAGTGAAAATGGCCACTTGTTTATATCTGATACGCTGCACCACTGCCCCATCTAGTGGCCGAAAAAAGAAAAGAGAAATCGAACTGAGCACCTTTAATATAAATGTTAATCCTGAAGCTTTAGATAATTTCTCAAATTTTGCAATAGTTTTTGGGATCTAATGTTTATCTTTTAGGAATATGGTTATCATCAGCTAGCTGGATAATGAGAATCACTGTACCCAATACATTTAGTTTCAAAATGTTATCACAATTCTTAAGGTAAATTGCTACCATTTCTGTGACTAAAAAAACAAATATGGGGAAATAGGACAACCTTGAGGAATTCCAACATCAACCTTAAAGCTGGAGGTGGTGCCGTATACGACACAGCTGCTAATATTCTGATACAGCAGCAGAATATAAAAATGACTCCTTTCCTATACAACTTCAGAACCTAACCGGCAGGAAATCAGTTCACTCTAGTGGAGTACGAATGATTAGTCTTTCTCCAGATTCAAATATTATGTTGAATCGCTGCACTCCACATAGAATGCCTAAGCGGAAGAAAGAAGAGCTGTCCCATGGGACCTTAATTCAGAAAAAATATGTATGGTAGTCAATGGTGATAAACAAATAATTTCTTGATCCCGTTTGAATTGTGCCATGACCATACACGTATGATGTTTGTCAATTCAAAACATAGTTTTGTAAGTCAAGAAAGTCGCAGTTTGTCGTAATACTTCATTTCATTTTCATTTCATTTCAAATCTTTATTTATGCTCGAGAGGCACTGAGGTTGCCCTCATTTACAGTGACGACGAGCGAACAAAACATAAACAACGACCACAACAACAAAAGGACAGAGACACAGGAAGGTATATAAAAACAGTAACTAAATGAATAAACTCAATATAAAAATAGTAAAAAAAATGTTAAGATTACAATTACAGACATATGTACAATGGTGCATAATCATGGACCTGAACTTTAAAAATGATGGCATTGAGTCAAGTTTTAAAAAGCGTTGGAGGGCTTTCCAGGAGTGAGGGGCATTAAAAGAAAAAGCAGATTTTCCAATGTCAGTGTAAGCCCGGGGAACCTTGAGTAAAAGCAGTTCACTTGATCGTGTGGAATAGGTCCCATAGCTCCATGATAAAATCTGTGTGAGGTAAAGAGGGTGTTTTCCAGTGAGGGTTTTAAAAATAAATAAATACCAGTGATAGTTTCGTCTCTCAGTGAGAGAAGGCCATCCTACCATGTCATAAAGTGCACAGTGATGAGTGTCATATTGAGTGCCTGTAATAAATCTAATAGCAGAATGGTAGACTGAATCCAGAGGCTTTAAGGTTGAGGCTGCTGCATTCCTATACACAACATCACCATAATCTAAGACTGATAGGAACACTGCCTCTAGAACCCTTTTCCTACAGCTTAAGGGGAAGCTGGACCTGTTTCTGTACAATAAACCAATTTTCTGGTGCAGCTTGGAGGCAAGGTTATCAATATGGAATTTAAAAGTAAGTTTCTCATCGAGCCACACACCCAGGTACTTGTATTCAGTGACTCTCTCTATCGTAGAACCGCCAGCGGTAGAGATTTGCATGTCTTCATAATTAATATTAATTAAGCTTTAATACTGTAAAGCACTTATTCCAGAATGAGTTTAAAATTATTAAAGAGGTGAAAATTACGATTAGTCTGGTCATGTTGAGAGCTGCAGCTTTGCGAAAGGAGAGTTAATCAGTTCTGTAAGAGCTGGCATGTGAGATCAACTTTACAAGGTTTTCGTGAGTGTTAAACAAGTGTAATGTCATTAGGTAATATGTGATGGTCATGGCACAATTCAATCGGGATCAAGAAATTATTTTTTTCAAGCCATTCACTACCATTCATATTTTTTCTGATTTAAGGTCCCATGGCGTTTTTCTCTTCCTGCTTCCACTAAGGCACTCTATCCGACATAATTGCGTCCCGCATATCGCAATACCCCTGCTCGGGCACGCTCGCCTGGAGGCTCGCAGGCAAGCAGGGGAATTGCTCAATGCTCGCTGCCCGTGTGCCTCTATGCATTTCACATCAATCTAATCAGCTGATTTACATAGATTTTTCTCTAATAAATCATCTGATTCCTGCTGTATCTGGTGACATAATAGAGTCTGTGCCACTTCATCACCCACCTGGTGTTCTGAGGACATATCGCAACCGTATATCACAACTTTTCGTTCCAGCAAAAACAAAATGTATTTAATCTATTGAATCGCTCTACACAGAGTGAATTTCATAACAATTTCACTCTGGACAGGACAAAACTAATTTCGCTCTGGACTGGACGAAACTTGGAACGCCAACTGCCCCACCGGTGAACCGCCCGGGGAAGCCTCCCGAAAAATGACTGCCCTGCCGGGCCTGGTCCCCGGACGGGTTAGGGTTATACGAAAATGATACAAAAATTGTTCAGTGGAGAGCGATTCAATAGATTAATATTCGTATCCTCGGGAGCAAAAATTAGTGAGACCGCCCTGCATATCGACGGGTCAAAATTGAAAGAGTGACAGATTGTAGATGAGAGACGCTAGCCTAGGTTAGATGATCCACGGTGTGATCCATGACAGAATTTCAACACGTCAAGTCAGTTGTCCTGCTCTTGTCTGTCACACTGTCTACACTGTCTGGGGGAGAATTACAGCACATTAGCCAGCCAGTAGCTAGCAAGCAAGCAAGCTGTAATTCAATAGATACAAAACCTTTATTGACAGTCATGGCGGCATAACATAGTAGACATAGTAGTGATCAAGATGATTTTGGTGACGATATACAGCCATATGAGATAACTGACTTTTTACAGCTCACTTATCTGGCCCCTGGGTGATACTGGTTTTTGCTTCCCTCTGGAATATGTAGGGGTGGGTCGTATGCCCACCTCCCTTGTTCTCTGTAAAGCGCATTGTGTTGCCTCTGGGTATGAAATGCGCTATACAAATAAAGATTTGATTGATTGATTGATTGACTTCACATGCACTGAAATCCCGTCATGGATCATTCCACTCCAGTGGATTTCAGAGTTCCTTTGGGCAGCACTTGCATAAACTGTAATTACTGGAAAACGAAAGTTAGAAAGTTATGACAGTTTCCTTGTCTTCTGAGTGTTTATTATTACCACAGAATAGTTTCAGAAAGTGACAGCCTGTTTATTTATTGGAAAATAAATACAAAAGTAGTTGAAATTGCAAAAGTAGTTGAAATTCGATACTCCATTTCAGCGTGTCCGAACAATCTGAAGGCGCGTGAGCAGGTTGCACTATTTTTTCATTTTGTTATATAGCCTCCAGCCTCCTATTTTTAACAAATGGCCATTGTTCCCCTTTAACATGAGATCTACTTCATTACATTGAGTGGTGATAAAAGTCTGGCATGTTTATCCTTTGATTGTGTTCTTCTGATGCAGCATTTGGCTTGAATGTCCTGGATGGGAGCAAAGTATGTGGCTTTGTCTGTTCTCATCACTCAATGGGTGGCCTTAACTTCAAGTTCAAGTTACTTTATTGTCATATCAGTGTACACGTGAAGACAGACAGTCAAGCTCCTGAAGTTTGCTGGCAACAACGCCGTCTTTGGGCTCATCTGTGCTGGGGATGAGCCCGCCATACATTCCCCGCTCCATTAGGATAGACCGCCCTAAATACTTGGTTCTGCCACGCAGGTATTTTTCAATCTCTAGAAGCAGATGTTCCGGCACTCACAAATTAATATAAAAATATAAACTTTATTGGGCAACAAGTTCGGCTTCACTCCTTCATCAGCATATAAAATATCACAATGGACAAACTGGATAAATATATACAGGGTTAGAGTCACAACTAATCAGAACAAGTCATTTCTCTGATGGGTGAAAAAATAGGCTACATAAAGTATGTGAGAAAATACATAGGAATAGAAATCTATGTAGTGTGTAGTGACACTAAAGACACAATATACAAAATACAATATATCAAGAATACAATTTAATGAGCCACTGCGTCGGTAGGCCTAGATTGGAAGTAACGAGACTGGGAAGGTTTATCGAAGAAAGCTCTGAGTTTGATCGATCAAAAGAACTTGAACAATTCAACTCTACTCTTGAATGAATTGGCAGGTTTGAATGGAACGTAGGATAATCCTTTGGACAGTACAGACAGTTCATCAGGAGTAAGGGGTCTGTTAGATTTACAGCATTCAATAGCCTTTTCCCGGCAGGAAATATTCACCCAGTCCGGCCCTGGACACCAGGGTCTTAGGAATTTCCACAAACTCTTCAAACCATCCACCTCTGGCGAGAGCAGAGGTTTTGAATGAGACATTTGCAACTTTTGAACTCTGAAACCTAACTTTTACCTCCGCGAACATCAACATTCGCGCAACCCTACCATCACTGTTTCAACGGGAGCGCAGGCGCGCTGCCCCCTTCATCGAACCGAGCGACCATCAGTCACGTGCCTCCTCTTCCTGCGTGCCGACAACACCTCCAAACACACCACTTGTAAGGTTGCATCCAGCATTCTCTTTGATGTAGTGGTGATGCCAAGTGTTGTTTAAGCTTAGAGGATTTAGGATAGGCTGTGATAATCTATGATATCATTCTTTTCATTTCTGCTGTTTTCATATTGCCACATGTTTTTCCATCTATTATTGAATTGTGTTATACTATTATTTTGATAATTGATTAGTATAACTTCAATAAATATGATACATTTTCGATCACTTCCTAGCGTCATCACATGGTAGGTCACTTGATTGAGTCAAGACCTCCTCCTGCAGACTGAGATTGATAGATAAATTAGACTATTGATAAAGGTTATCTGTTTCCCTGTACAGAACAGGGTAGGGCTCCATATACGAGTTGATTTAACATATTAAATCCATTTCCTTCGTATTTGTGATAACCGCGGTATAATCATACATTATACCAGTCATAGGTATGAAAATCCTTCTTTTTAGCTTCCTTTTCGTTTTCCCTATATAGACCAGGCCACACGGACATTTTCGGAGATATAGCACATACTTAGTTTTGCAAGAGATCCTGTGTTTGATGTTGTACTTCTTGCCCGTGTGTGAATGTAAAACTACTATCCCCACACACTTCATAATATGCATTGGTCCTAATGAAGACTATACTATTCCCACACACTTCATCATGTGCATTGGTCCTAATGAAGACTATACTATTCCCACACACTGCATCATGTGCATTGGTCCTAATGAAGTCTATGACCCAATCCCAATACCCCCTTGGCCCATCCCCTACATTTTGCACGTTCACGCGTAGGGTAGTGTGCCCCATTCCTTTTAGCTTCTAGGGCTAGGGAGCATATCCAGGGCTAGGTGACATTCAAACAGCCCTCCAAAACGAGGGTTTTCAGATGCTGACTTGAAAATTCACACAATGCTTTGCAAACTTAGGCAGGGATATGAAACATAGCTGCCGGTGCCGTGAAAAAACGTGTGAAGAAAGTCCAATATCTTAGCAAATAATCATTCAAAAAATTTTAAATCCGTGAAAAAGCTTAGTTTAATGTAGATGCAAAGGAACATGTCATTGGATGACACGCATTTCAGGAAAAAAACGCTTTTTACGACGTCAACGGCATTTCATTGCTTTTTGATGTGGATCCAGTACGGTAGGCTACGGTGCAATGTTGAATCTAATCGAATCAATAGAACTTTGTGTAAACAACGATTTTTGAGTGACAGTTGATTCGACTCCCCCCAGGCCTCACCGAATTCCTCTCTCTCCTTGGTTCCACTTTGCCGGGCAAAATACGATTGAATGGGATTCATTTTCTTCATTTAGTTAACGTTACTGGCAGCAGCATTCGGCGCCTGCACAGTCGTTTTTGAGTGAGGGCAGCTGAGCTGTCATCTCATGTCATCATGAGAGTTCTGCGCAGGTTGCAGGTTGTAGTCGTGGGACTTGTAATAAACTTGTAGTTTTGTATACGGGTGCGTGAAACTTTGACTCTAGTTTGATCCAATTTGCATGGATTTATTTTAGGCAGAAAATGCGAGTGAAATAGTTGAAAACAGTACTCGCACAGTGTGCTCCTAAATATTTTTTTCTGATCGCACAAAACTATTTTTAGTCGCAAATGCGAGGTTTATAGAAATCCGTGTTGGACAGTTGACTTAGAATTTTGCTTCTGTATTTTTCTACTGCAACTACCGCATTGCCTTCGTCAGCGCTTTTTTATCACAATCGAGGGATCATTGGACAAAGAGTCAAGTGCTTGACGTTCTTTCGAGGTGAGGTTGGAGAAGCCAGTGTTCTTGAAGCAGTCCAGGGTTTCCGCTATGTACATTCAGCCGCCGCTGCTAAATTACTGGCGCTGCTACTTCAGAATGGTTCTTTTTTATTTTTTTTATGTCACTGCGCAGCGGTAGATACGGCTGTAAGCTCTGCGGAACGAATGCTCGTCGCTCCACTCTCTCTCCACTTTGAGGAGGACGAGCAAATGGAATACTGACAGGATGTCAATCACTTGTGAAGTCATGACAACGAAATAAACAAGCACTGAGAGCATTTTCTCCTCAGAGCCCAACTCCAGCGTTAACTATAGAGCGGCAGGCAGAGCGAATACAGAGGTATTATACAAACGTTAAGTTAGATAGATTGTAGATAACGTTACCGTTTAAATTAGCATTATATTCTCTATTGATTTCCAATGGCAATTAATTGTCATTAGCTACGTTATCAGTAGCTAATGTTCCAACTACAGTAGCAAATGTCACCCGTTAGCCAAGTTAGCTTGGTAAGCTAGCTAGCTAACGTTAGCGAACTCAGTGAATCATACAGACGTTACTTCAATAAACATCGGTAGAATAATTGCCAACAATGTTTAGAAGCTATTGAAATATCCCAGGTTGCCTTTTCAGATGAGTTTGTTGAGATATTTCTCAAAGAAGAGAAAGGTGGATGAAGAAGATAGTCAGGTAACAGCTGAGGATTTAGCTAGAGATATAAATACCATCTAGTTGTAAAATATGTTGCTTGTTGTTGGTGGCTAACGTTACTACAGTATTTTAATGCTCTTACTGGTTGCGTGATCAATAATCTAACGTTACTCATTCTTAAATGTAACCATATCAGACTAGACAGGCAGAGGTAGTGGAGGCGTGTGGAGAGCAGAGTGAAGCAGAGAGCATCTAGCCTCTTGCCATTTATATAGGACAGTATGTGTACAGGAAAGTATGTAGCACATTGCCAGTAGCATACAGTATATATGAGTACACACACACATATCCCCCCGCCACGTGGGTTAACGTGAGTACACACACACACACACACACACATATCCCGTCACTGTGCTTTCCAGTTTGTATTTATGCATTTGACTAAATATTGATATCTTGTTCATGTTTTTATATGTATGTTATGAAACATGAATGAGAAAATGCACAAAATCTCTCTTTGGTCTTGACTAGTGCTCATTTTTGTTTCGCCGATCTAAATGTGATATAATGGAGATCTCATCTTGAATTTTCCTTTGGGTATGCTTAAATAAATATGTTTTAAAAATGTAAACATATTTTTTAATTGCCGGTTGATATTCACGCGCGCACACAACCTAGGGTACAACAAAATCCTTTACCCCCCCTGCTGAAAAAAATCTAGAGGAAACACTGCAGTCCAACCTCTCAAAAGAGGGGGTGATAGGGACACGACTTCTACAAAGAGAAGCGATCTTGATTCACTGGCTACAGACTGAGAGTCCTAAAGGATTAAACAAGGAATTACAGTTA
This sequence comes from Borostomias antarcticus, assembly GCF_949987555.1. Taxonomy (NCBI): domain Eukaryota; kingdom Metazoa; phylum Chordata; class Actinopteri; order Stomiiformes; family Stomiidae; genus Borostomias; species Borostomias antarcticus. Next base: position 13,531,844 of record NC_140242.1, read on the forward strand.
GGTTGTTTCCTATAGCACTATATAACTCTAGTTATTTTGACCCGAGTCTTCTGTAGCGCTCTAGATAGCCCTCTTATTCTATAGTCATATGGACTTATTGCTCACTAGATTCGGTCCAGTGGCGGCTGGTCAATAAAGGGTGATGGGGCACTGCCCCACGGTGGTGAAAAGTGAAAGTTTTTAATTTATTTAATTTTGTAAAAATATATATACATAATAATTACTCATTTAAAAAAGTTGTGGTCATCAAAGTTATGGTCTGGTGGTTTAAAAAGTACAATACCGTGTAATATATAAAATGTAAACCATTACGCTTGTTTATACCTCTGATGAAAATGTATAGAGCTGGCTGTATCAAGAAATGTTAATCTGAATATGTGTAAGCCTGGTTCTAATTAGTTGTGTGTGTGTGTGACTCCTCTTTAACCGTACGAGGTACGAAGGGGTTCGGGAGGAGGAGGTCACGCCCGAGGGGTTCTAGGGAGAGGACGTGTCTCCACCGGACAGATTTACATGTTACCTAGGTCAAGGGTGACATTCTCACATGTTTAGATACTGGTGCGTCAGGCGCCTCATCCTATCTTCAGTGCAAGGCCGTATTACGAGAAGCGAGAGAGATAGCTTTGTCTAGAAGGAAGGAGGGGGGTGAGACTCCCCCCCTTCTCCAAAGGTTAAAACCACTATTCAGTTTGCATGTGCTTTGATTTGGGTTCAGCCAGCATCCAGACAGGTCATCTGTACAATAGACATTGCCATGCTCTCTTGTTTGTCATACCTTCTGGAATAAACCGCTTTTGCTTATACTCAAATCCCGTGTTGGAGAGATTCATTTGGAACACCTGAGAATGCAGACACTGGACTGTGTGGTATATTAGGAGATTGGGGGTCCGTCTTTTATTGGAAACAAGAAAACACAACGCAGAGCTAATCAAGGACAATAATAAAAGACAAAGAGATTCAACACCTCTCTTCTGTGAATGAGACCTTAGCCCAGGGGCGATATATTTTCAGCCCTTTCCAGTGCATTCAACAAAGCAAGAGCATAACAACGGATACTAACCCTTAGCCAATCAAACATATATAAAGGGGCTGAAGATATTATCACCCCTAGCCAATTAGCGCTCAAGAAATAATATTTCCCCAAGCTGGACTGCGTTCTGTCTCATTGCGCCCTCAAACATTCAAACAAACAGTTGAGGCTGCTTGATGCCATCTCACTATTTAGCAATGATGATGAAATAGTACTTGTCTTTGTAAAATAATGTGTTAGTTAGCTACATTTTCTAAGATTAGTGTACTGTAGCTTATTGTCATAAAACTGTAAGGTTCTTTATTATGATCTCCATGTCTGATAAATGGATGAGCAGGTGATGCTTGCTAACGTTAGATAGACAGTGCTAGCTAGTAGTAGTTAGCTAGCTAGCTATGCTAAGTATTAGAATAAATCTATAACACTAGCTAGTGCAGCACATAGTAGCTAACGTTTTACGTCTGCTATAAAGTTATCTACATAACCTAACATGATAGGATTCACTAGCATTAATAGCAACTAGTTGGCTTTCTAAAATGACCAACAATTTTTAAAATGTTTGGATGCTAGCTAACTAATCAGCAAACTAGACTGACATTACTCTACACTAGTTTGACAGAGCGGTGTGCTGCTTTGCCATTTTGTCATTCACAGGAAATCCTGCAAAGTCTATAACCACCAGACCCAGGCTCTCTCCATCACCAGACTGCCCCAAGCCTCTCCTCACCAGACTCTGCCTCAGACATTCCAAGTCCTGTGCCCTCTCTTTTGAGGTGAGTGTGTGAAACAGTATGTTTGTGGGTGACCAAAGTATGCTTTCTGAGCATGTCAGAGGCCATACACTGTATTCTGTTGTCTCACATTCTGTTGCAAAGTCTACAACCACAAGCCTGTCCCAGGCTCTCTCCATCACCAGACTGCCCCAAGCCTCTCCTCACCAGACTCTGCCTCAGACATTCCAAGTCCTATGCCCTCTCTTTTGAGGTGAGTGTGAGACAGTATGCTTGTGGGTGACTAAAGTATCCTTTCTGAGCATGTCAGAGGCCATACACTGCATTCTGTTGTCTCACATTCTTTGTCATTCACAGGCAATCCTGCAAAGTCTACAGCCACCAGCCTCTGTCCCAGGCTCTCTCTATCACCAGACTGCCCCAAGCCTCTTTAATGAAATAATGTTAGATACAAATTGTTGGTGTTTCACCACACCTCAGCATCATAACTTAAATACTGTAGGTGATTTTTTTTTTTTTTAAAGAACAGGGTAGTACACAGAAATACATTTTCATGTATGTGAAAATGGAGCTAGCTGTCGTCCAGGTCACATAGATGCTATTTTAATGGCACTCTATCAAACAGTAGATTTAAACTGCAGTGTTCCACAGGGGAGCTGCCTTGGCCCGCTCCTTTATTCCATATTCACAGATGATTTGCCATCTGCTATTAGGGAAGCATCCCTGACAATGTACGCGGAGGATTCTACTCTTCATTATGCCACTCCCACATGTTTTGAGCTCAACCAGGTTTTGACTAAGGATCTTAGCATCATATACAATAGGATTAAGGTAAATAAACTTGTGCTGAACACATAAAAAAAGGTTACCATGATATTTGGCTCTAAGCATAAGCTAGCCCAAGATCCAAGTCCAAGTCCAATCTTGTCATTGAGGGTGAAGTCATTCAACAAGTAAAGAAATTCAAGCTATTGTGCACCATTTCTTCCATCATCTTTGCAAAATCAAATTGTTTGCTCATTGGTTCTCTGTCATCTGGATTATTGCTCAGGGGTGTGGTGGTCATCCGCCTCTAAAAGCCTACTCAGGAAGTTACAAATAATACAAAATAAAGTAGCTCGACTGTGCTGCTCATCTAGGGCTAATGTGGCTGAAATGCATGTGAAACTATAATGACTGAGTGTGGAGAAAAGGTTGGCAGCTAATTTGCTTGTTTTCTTTCATAAGGTCATTCACACCCAGACACCTAAATTCATGTTTAAGACAATAAAATACTGTATTGTTCAAATACACACGCATGCTACCAGAGCGGCCAGCAGAGGGCAGATGACTACCTAGAACAAACTCTTTGAAAAACACTATTACAGGGCTGTAATCGCATGGAACAGTTTTTCAAGTGACATCCGTTTAATTAGTGGCAAGGCTTGTTTAAAAAAAAAAAAAAAAGACTGAATATTTGAGTTACGTGCAGTCTGACTGCAAGCTGCAAAGGCCTCCATTGTTCTTGTACCTTTTCTTATTATTGGGGGCCAAGCAGCGAAGCTGCGAAGGCCTCCATTGTTCTTGGACCTTTTCTTCTTCTTCTTTATTCTTCTGCCATTGGAGTCTATGGCAGCCCATAGAACCATATGGTAAAAAGTTGTGAAAATTGGCACAATCATTCATGACAGTCCCCTGAGTTTTTTCACCAAGACCCATGTCTACTAGCACCACCAACGTGTCAAAGTTGGAGGTGCATTTGTGCACGCAACTTTTGACCTGTAAGCCCAATTTTCAAAAACGAGGCACCGTTGGATTCCTTGGCTCAAGCCGAAATGACATCATTTTCCAACATATTGGATTTCCCGCCATTTTGTACTTTGTGTAAAACACTTAAAATGTATCTCCTCCTAGGTTTTTTCACCAATCTGCACGAAACGCAGTATGCACAATCTATAGATCGATGTCCACAAAAGTCTTACAGGGATTTTTGATTGTCCATTGCGTTAGCTCGTGACAGCCAATCAAAACTGGCAGAAAAGCTGCAAAACAGGAACTGGGGTCATATCTCAGTAATGTTTTAATCTATGAAAAACACATTTGGCACACTCATCCGGGACACACCCATGACATCTGTCACCAAGCCTCATGTTGACTTCTCGTGCACTCTAGCGCCACCAGCGTGTCAAAGTTGGAGTTACGTTTATGCCAGTAACTTTTGAACTGTATGTCCAATCTTCAAAATTATGGTAGCAATGGATTCCCTGGCTCATGCTGAGTTCAAGACACCCCATGGTTTCATTATTACTTCATTGTTTTGATTGCAGAATGCAAGGAACACTTTTTGTCTTCTGCACAATTTCACCAGTTTCAGAGTGGTGAAAGGCGCATTTTGGAAAAAGTCACATTTTCTAAACTGCCATCCCTCGTCCAATTCTCACAGCTCATACACATATTATATATCAAAACGTTAACACGACTCTTGGGATTCATAAAATCAAAAGAGCTAAGCTCTCCAATGTATATTTTTCACTGTGACAGTTCGAACGACAACTCCCCCCCTCCATTGAAAACAATGGAGCCACGCTCTAGAAAATGACAGAATCAGTCTGGATTCTGAAGAAGTAAATAGTTGAGCTATGCTCTGTATACTTTTCGCCATGTGCCAATTTAAACGACGACACCCCCCCCTCTCACTCAACCGAGAGGAAGCAACCCTACCAGCTGACATTAATTAAGTGCTCAGGACTCACTCTACCAAGAGGACGCAAAAGCTGACATTATCCACTCGAATTTGCGAATCGCTTTCGCAAGATCCGTCGTGGCACAGCCGGTAGCGTGTCAGTCTTGCAAGCAATGAGTTCAGGGTTCGATTCCCGTTCATCCAAAAGGCATTCTTATAATTATGCTGCCGTGGAAGTCAATGGCAGACAACAGAATCGTTGAACTTGTTGTCTTTGATGCGCTGGTGACACGTCCTGCTTGGCCCCCACATTGCTGCTTTCAGCTATATTTCTTTTCACCTCAACTTTACGCACTCTTCCATCCTTGCTAGGAAACACCTGGGTTATGACTCCAAGAGGCCACTCATTCCTCTTAGATTGCTCATCTCTCATGAGGACCACAGATCCTTGGGTGATGTTTGGCCTACTAGATGTCCATTTCCTTCGTGACTGCAGGGTAGACAAGTACTGTTTGCGCCATCGGTCCCAAAAGGTACTGGCGAGGCTTTGCACATACAGCCATTGACGTTTGAACAAGTCCTTGCTGTCAAACACACCTGAAGGAGTGGGGAGAGGGACACTTTTATGAGTGAGCAGTGTGGCAGGAGTGAGGATGAATGGGTCTTCAGCATCAGTAGACACAGGCACTAGAGGTATATTGTTCACTATAGCCATCACTTCGGCCATAAAGGTGGCGAGCAGTCTAGACGAGCTTGACTGGAGAAGCATGGAGTCCAGGATCTTGCGGGTGATGCCAATCATTCTCTCCCAAGCCCCGCCCATGTGGGATGAATGAGGGGGATTGAATGTCCAGGTACAGCCCTTCTCTGAGAGGTACTTTGTCACTGCTTCCATGTCCATGTTGGAGGATAATCCAAGCTCTTTGCATGCTCCAACGAAGTTTGTTCCTCGGTCTGAGCGGAACTGCTTAACTGGCCCTCGGACCGCCAGGAACCTTCTCAACGCGTTGATGAAGCTGGAACTCTCCATGGACTCTATGACCTCGAGATGGATGGCTCGGATGCTTAAACAGGTGAATAGAACTGCCCATCTTTTGCTTTCAGCAATGCCACCCCTTGTCCGACGTACAGAGATCATCCAGGGTCCAAAGACGTCCACACCCACATGTGTGAAAGGAGGTTCCATACTGACTCTGGAGGTAGGTCAGCCATTTTCTGGACTTCAGCGGTTCCTCTGAGCTTGCGACAAGTGATGCATTTGAGGATCAGGCTGCTCACACACCTCCTAGCACCCATGATCCAATAGCCAGCTGAGCGGACAGCACCCTCAGTGATATGACGTCCTTGGTGTTGTGACTCCACATGATAGTGTTGCACAAGGAGGGAGGCAACATGATGCCGCCCTGGAATGATTATCGGTCTTTTCTCTTCGTACCCCAGCTGTGAATGTTGTATACGTCCTCCGACTCTCAGTAGATCATCCTCATCAAGGAATGGGTCCAGCATTCTCAGAGGGCTGTCTTTGGGAATATCCCTTTGGGTCCTGATGCATTAAATTTATTCAGCATAGGTTTCTTCCTGCACAGCTCGAATGATGACATTTTTGCTTTGACTGCGCTCCTCCACTGTGTGTGATGTCTCACAGCGTTGCCATCCTTTGCAGTTCCCCGGAGAGTCTTCTGAATTCTTCTTGAAGCGGCATGCGATGTGTCTGAGACCAGATATGGCACGGTTAAGAGTCCTCCAGGAAGAAAAACGCTCAAAGCGCTGAGACCCGAGTTGGCTGTCTTGGATGGTGGAGGCCAACACTGTCACCTGAGAGCGGATTTCTTTATCTTGTTCTGGATCGATGAGTTCGAAGACATCTGTCTTGGGAGGGATTTGTTTGGGCTGAGATATGAATGCAGGCCCAGAAAACCATGTGGTGTCTTTCAGGCAGGCTGCGGGGATGGACCTTGTGGCATGGTCCGCAGGGTTATGTTCCGTTGACACGTAGTGCCATTGCTGTGGCTGAGTGCTTCTCCTGATCCTCTGGGTCCGGTTGTTCACATAAACATAGAAACGTCGCTTCTCATTATAGATGTAGCCCAGGACTACTCTACTGTCCGTATAGAAGGTGATGGCATCACACTTGATGTCTATCTCCGAGGTAATGAGCTCCGCCACGTCCACAGCCATCACCGCAGCACACAGCTCTAGCCGAGGTATGGTTTGTTCTGGACGAGGCGCTAGTCTTGCCTTACCGAACACAAATCCTGTGTGGCAGTTCCCTTCTGCATCTGTAGTCTTCAGATAGGCTACTACAGCTATTGCCTTCTCCGAAGCATCCGAGAAGACACAAAGTTCTTTGTGCTGAGCTTCTGTGGGAGACGCACATGTGTACTGTCTCGGGATCCTTAGGTTTTGGAGCTCTTTTAAGGACTCTCTCCACTTGTCCCAGAGTTCTTCTTTATCTGGAGGCAACGGAGCATCCCAGTCGCTCGTCTCTATTGAGAGCTCTCTCAGTAAAGCCTTTCCTTGTAAAGTGACGGGGGCGACGAATCCCAAAGGGTCATACAGGCTGTTCACTGTTGACAACACTCCGCGGCGAGTGTAAGGCTTCTTCTCTTCAGCCACTTGGAAGAGGAAAGTGTCTGTCTTTAAGTCCCAGCAGAGTCCAAGGCTGCGCTGGATGGGTAAGGAGTCGACACCGAGATCCAGATCTTTCAGGTCCTTGGCGTGATCCTCCGTCGGAAAGGCCAGCATGACCTCTCTGCTGTTTGAGGCTATTTTATGAAGCCTGAGATTGGAGCACGCCAGCATGTTCTGTGTTCTTTGGAACAAGTCAATGGCAGCCTCTGGTGTAGGCAGGGACTTGAGTCCATCGTCGACGTAAAAGTCCCTTTCTACAAACTGCCTTGCGTCCTTGCCAAACTCCTCCTCCTCTTCTTTTGCAGCTCTTCTGAGGCAGTGGATTGCGACTGCTGGTGATGGACTGTTTCCAAAGACATGCACTTTCATGCGATACTCTGTGATCTCGTTGTCCAAGTTGTTGTCTCTATACCACAGAAATCTGAGGAAGTTTCTGTCCTCTGGCCTGACAATGAAACAGTGGAACATCTGTTGAATGTCCCCTGTGATGGCGATGCTGTCCTTACGAAAGCGTATGAGTACTCCCAGAAGACTGTTGTTGAGATCCGGTCCTGTGAGGAGGACCTGATTCAGGGAGAGTCCCTTGTGTTGAGAACTTGAATCAAAGACAACCCGAATCTGGCCTGGTTTCTTTGGATGGTAAACTCCGAAGCAGGGGAGGTACCAATGCTCTTCATCGTCGCTGAGGGGAGGAGCTTCCTCTGCATGACCATTCTGGAATATATTTTCCATGAATGATACTAAATTATCCTTCATCTCTGGCTTCTTGTTGAAGTAGCGGCGCAGTGATGACAGGCGTTCTGCTGCTTGTGACCTATTGTTGGGCAGGCGAGGTCGTGGCTCTCTAAATGGCAAGGGTGCAACTAAGCTGTTGTCCTTATCTTTGTAGACTCCCTGTTCCATTGTCTTCAAAAAGAGTCTGTCCTCGACAGATGGGCCAAGCTTGTCGTCATCTTTTGTCTGTTTGAAGACATCACATCCTAGGTGTTCTCCATAGGCACCGCATATGGGACCTTCCATGTGGGCGGGCGCAGGGAGACCTGGGGCCTTGTTGCTGGACCACTTTTCCTTCACAACGAAGTGATTAGGGCATGGTTCGAAGAAAGAGTGACGACCATTTTCCATAGTGTTGGTATAGAAGGTGCTCACAGTGATGGGTTTGTGGGCATCTCCTAGACAGACATTGCCAACAATTACCCATCCCAAGTCTGGTTTTTGGGCGTAAGGTGAGTCATGTGGCCCATTCACCTGTTTCCGTGCCTTGTGAAGCCTTATGATGTCTCTGCCAAGCAGGATCATAATTGGAGCCTGGGGGTCAAGCTGAGGGATCTTCTCTGCCAGATGTTTCAGATGTTCATGATGCAGTGCTGCTTCTGGTGTGGGGATTTCAGAACGATTGTTCGGAATGGCGTTGCACTCTATCAGAGTTGGTAAGGAGAGGATAACCTGTCCATCTATTGCTTCGACCTGGAAGCCATGCGCTCTCCTGCCTGAGGTCTCGACCACACCAGCACATGTCTTGAGGGAGTAGGGAGAGTTGTGACCTTTGATGTTGAAAAGGTCAAAGAACTCAGACCTCACCAAGGAGCGATTACTTTGATCATCCAATATCGCATATAAGCGAACCGCTTTCTCCTGCTGGCCTGTTGGATAGACTTTTACAAGACAAATCTTTGAGCATGATCTTTCGGTGAGCTCTCTTCCACAGACCTGAGTACAGTTTGAGGAGACAGCAGGTTCCTCAACCATGTATTTTTCCTCCCTGCCGTCTTCACGTGCAGGGATTTGTGACTCTGAAGCCCAGGGTGCCTGTCCAGGGTGGAGGGCTGCGGTGTGACTCCCGCTTCCACATTCAGAACACTTTATATGTTGTTGTCACACTTTTTTGCCAGATGTGCTGATGATGCACAGCATTTGTAGCAGATGCCATATTGCTTCAAAAATGCCTTCCTATCTTCCATGGATTTCTCTCTGAATCCACGACATTTTTGGAGAGGGTGTGGTTTACTGTGCAAGGGGCATTGCTTGGCAGGATCCACCTTATTCTTGTGTGCTGAGTCAGTCGAAGAGGAGGTGGAGGAAGACACTTCTGTCTTGTGAACTGAAACAGGCTGCCACTTACTGTTACTGGTACTTAGTAGCTGATTTTCCGGTTGCTGGAGAGTCACTACTGCATGGGATGGAGAAGCTAGGGTCATTTCGCATCTTAGCTTGTTTGTAAACAAAGTCCACAAAGTAGAAAAAGGGTGGGAAGTGAACATTGTGTTGTTCCTTGAACTTAGAACCACACGAGAGCCACCTCTCCTGCAAATTGAACGGCAGCTAATGCACAATGGGTTGGATACCACGGGCGGTGTCTAAGTATGCAAGTCCTGGCAGATCTCCATCAGATTTAGCAGCTTCAACCTCCATTAACAGGTCCCCTAGCTCCCTTAACTTCCCGTGGTCTTTGTTGGAGATCTTGGGGAAGTTATCCAATCTCTTGAACAGCAAGCTCTCTATTATCTCGGGTGACCCATAGCATTCATCAAGTCTGACCCAAGCCATTTTGAGCCCTCTCCCAGGATGGTGAACGTTTACAGCTCTTATCCTTTTCACATGTCCGCCTGATTCAGAACCTAACCATTTCACCAGGAGATCCATCTCTTCACTGTGTGTAAGGTCGACACCTTGTATGGCATTCAGGAATGATGCCTTCCATGCCCTGTAACTCTCAGGATGGTCATTGAACTGCAGAAGCCCTGAGGTCACGAGTTCACGTCTTGCAATAAACCTGGCGAAGTCTGACATGCTTTGACTGCTATCTAGATTAGTCTGTTGAGCCCCTGTGGACTGGTGCTGTGTCTGATTTCTGTCATTAATTGCCCCTGTCTGCCTAATGATATCTTTGTGGTTCTGTGAACTCCACACTCTTTGGGGGGTTGTACCTGCTAGATGTGACGTGTGTGCGCCATTGGGCCCTTTCTGATATTCCCTCACAGAAATGTGCCCCCAAGGTTGAAGGTCTTTATGAGCCTCGTCATGCTGAGTTTGACATTGCACAGTCGCTGTTTGCTCGATAACAGTGGCTGGTGGACTAACACTGTTAGTAGAGTTTTCTTTACATGCAATTGTAGACTGATCGGTAACATGCTTTGCTTGTTCGTCTACATACTGTTTAGTGCGCTCTGCAGGATCATGAGTCTGGAGGTTGATCTCGTAGCTGAGGCCTTCCTCCTCTTCTTCAATGGCCTCTAAGGCCTCGGCTTTAGCTAAAGCAGCCGCAGCTTTTTTCTCCAGTTGAAGAGTGTCCAGTTCTATCTCTATATGTGTCATCTCCATTTTTAAGGATGCCTCGACACGTACTCGTTCCATTTTGAGCTGGCTCTCCTGTTTTGCAAATGCTGCCTCAGTTTGAGCAGCCTGTGCTTCAGCTCTAGCTAAGACTGCGGCTGCACTGGTAGAGGAGCGCAGTGATCGTTTGGATGAAGAGGAGGCATATGATCTAGTGTGTATTGACTGTGAGCTTGTAGATCTCTTTTCAGACATATTGACAAGAGGATTGTCTTACTATTCAGAGCTGAATCCTTGCTGTGTCCTCCGTTGTCCTATTCATCTCAATTCAGTCCGCCAGAAGTCGTTGTTTTACTGTCCTGGCCCCTTCACACGCCTTGCATGAATTGACAGGCAGATAACTCCATCTCCAATCTCCACGCAGGACAAGGTGTTCCACGTTTACCTTCCCTTTAATGTAGCAACCGGCAGTAGGGTAAAACAACGATGCTTCAAAGACATGAACAGCCGAGTTAAAACATACGACGAAACAGCATGATCTTCTTAAGCACGCTCTGAGACGGAGCACTGAATAGACGCATAGAAATGACGTCACATTGAAAGTAATAGAAAAAGTATAAGTCCGTAAATTACCAGCAGAGGGAGCCAAACCTATCAAAAATTAGAATAAATCACCCTAGAATAAATCACCAACAACAAGACATTACATTTCTTCTTCATCTTTATTCTTCTGCCATTGGAGTCTATGACAGCCCATAGAACCATATGGTAAAGTTGTGAAAATTGGCACACTAATTCATGACAGTCCCCTGAGTCTTTTCACCAAGACTCATGTCCACAGCTCGAACGCTCTAGCGCCACCAACGTGTCAAAGTTGGAGGTGCATTTGTGCACGCAACTTTTGACCTGTAAGCCCGATTTTCAAAAACGAGGCACCGTTGGATTCCTTGGCTCAAGCCGAGTTCAACGCACCCTATGACATCATTTTCCACCATAGTGGATTTCCCGCCATTTTGTACTTTGTGTAAAATACTTAAAATGTATCTCCTCCTAGGTTTTTTCACCAATCTGCGCACACATGTATCACTGTAAAACCACCACGTGAATGTAGTCCCAAGTGAGACAAAACTTTCATACGCTCTGACCTTGCAGGAATTTTGAAGTCCATCACTCTGATTTCTTCATAAACTGTAAAACCTGTCAAACCTATAGCCTCCCACATTTTTTGTTCAATTGACACCAACATTTATATACAGTATCTTCAGTCTGTCCTTACCAAACGATCCTCATATTTTTGAAATAGGAAAAATTGAGCCCACAGCACATCAAAAAGTGTTACTGTTAACAGTTCTGTATACAGTTCCTATTAATTCTCGCCAAATCAATGTCTGATCATCCTCATAAAAAGTGACAACATTGGCCACATATCCAAGATGTGTGATTTTTTTCAGAATTCTATCTAAAAAATTGAATTATTAAAAATGTTTAATTCTGTCCGCTGAAACCAACACTTCATACAGAGAAAACTACGTTACCCACAATCCAACGCAAGCTCCACAAATTGGAGACATCGCTGTTGGCAACCCTGCCCAACCCCCGCCGAGGATTACAATGACTAAATCGATTGATTGGCAACTGACTGAGTACACAGCTGCTGAAGTTAATGTTCAATTATGAAGAAAAGGAAACAATAGCTGTAAAAATTAATAAACATATCTCATCCCACATTTTTCAATCAATTAACACCAAACTTGCTACACTGGATCTTCAGACTGTAATTCACAAACTCATCGACCAGATTGTTGAATTATCAAAATCGAGCTTACAATGCATCAAAATGTTTTACAAATGTTTTACGATACGATACGAATGTACAAAATGAACATTGGAATGTCAACTTTCTTGTTGTCCTCCTATTCTCTCGCTTATTGCTCCTAAACTTGTCGGAAATTGCCTGGCCCCGCCTCATCGCTGCGTAGCAGCTTTAATTATTCAGTCATTCTAGTCAAAAAGCTTGTTCAATACCATTCAACATAACAGTTGCAAATTTGCTTTTTCAATTAAACCAAGTTAAAATTCAGTTCTCCCACCCATTTGTCTTTGTAAATAGGGAAATGTATACATGGAAATGTTGCATTTTGCCTTTATTATTTTCTCAGAATGCACCAGAATGCTTGATTTACATGTGAAAATCACAAAAAAATCTTCTGGGGGGGGGCACCTGCCGCCGTTGATTCGGTCCCTCTAGTGCCCACACCCGTTAGACAGCCTGTAGGAGCTATGCTATGCTTGCTTTATATTCTCTATTTTTTATACTGTACTCTTTAAATTGTATTCTTGATATGCTTTACAGTATATTGTATTTTGTATATTCTGTCTTTAGTGTCACTGCACACATACTATGTAGATGACTATTCTTATGTATTTTCACCCATACTTTATGTATTTTTTTGATTATATATTTTTGATTATATATTTTTGATGAATTGATGGTGATTCCGCGACATGTAGTTCAGATATTAGCCTACTCTTGTTATTTCACATAGAAGCCATCTGATGATGTGTATGGCTGTTTGATTGATTCGATGATTGTATTTAGAGGTGTGTTATTAGAAGTGTGTCCTCCCAGCTCAAAACAGCTGACTCATCATCCATCAGAGAAATGACTTGTGCTGATTAGTTGTAACTCTAATCCTGTATATATTTATCCAGTTTGTCCATTGTGGTATTTTATATACTGATGAAGGCGTGCAGCCGAAACGTCCCACTTGTTGCCCAATGAAGTTTATATTTTTATATTAATTTGTGAGTGCTGGGACATCCGATTCTACCCATCGTCCGTTTTCACTGTCAGTTTTCAATTTCTCAATCTCTCAAATTGTTTCCATCCACTTTCAGCGAAGAAACCTGTACAAATAGTCAGTCTCAATTTGAGAGCAGCGTTTAGAGACTGACTCGTGAGTCTAGTCTTTGTCAGAACTTTCTGTGCCTTGCTCTCTCCTGATAAACTATTATCAAGGACAACGTTACGGTAGTTCACAGATTCCTTTTCGTTCAGTGAGTTGACAATTAGTACAGTATGTGTCTATGTTCTCGCTGTATCAGACTCTATTAAGAAAAATTAATAGTTGATTTGGTGGTGAACGTGGAGGTCTGTCTGAGGTCACCTGAACTGGATGGCCTGGAGGCTTCCTGACGTCGGGGCTCTCCATGTTCCCTGGACGGAGGTCTTACGGGAGCTGGATGAGTGAGCCATCGCAGAATGCTGGGAAGAGAAAGAGAAAAAGGAGAAACATGTAATGGAGAGAGAGAAGAGGAAGAGAGTGACAGATGAAGAGTGTGTGTGTGTGTGAGAGAGAGAGCGAGCAGAAATGGTGTCTGGTTTAAGTGCCCATATCACTTCAGTGAAACCCTGATTTAAAAATATTGAGACAGAGAGATGTATTCAGGTGTAAGACGTAAACCATTTCCAGGTTGTAGGCGGACAGGTGCAAGCTAATGTATTGAGTGTAACCAGATTTCCCACCCTTCTCTCCTGAAAATTGAACTTGGTTTTTAGGCTGTTTTTGTGTTTTGTGTAACCTATACTGAATGTCAGTGTCATAGATGACGTTTGTACTGTGGTGGACAGTGGGGACATTGTTTGGCGGCTGTTGTCGCAAGGGCTCGGCCCTTCCTGATTCCCCTTCCTCCTCGCTGCTGTGACCAAGTAAATCAATGGCTGACGGTGAGTCAATTAAATTTGACTGTTATTAAAAATGGTGCTACAGTACAGCTTTATGTGTGCTACATGTACTTTTTTGGACTTGAAAATTAGATTGTCTCTGATGATGTATCTGAATGGGTCTTGTTTCCTGGTTAAAGATTAAATAGGCCTAAATAAAATGAATACATTACTATCCACACGGAAAATGTTCAAAATAAATCAAAGTTTTGGTTCTAAAGACTGGTTTTGATGTGAGGGCAGTTGGCACCCCAGACAGCAGAGGAGTATGACACAGGAAGGTCCATAGGTTACAGTCATACTAGTTCTGGACCTCAGAGGGATAGTGTTAATGAAATTTCAGTCTCACTAATTTCTTTTGATTGAATCTTCCTATTTGATTGATCTTCTCTGTTCATTGTTTTACAACTTCTGTGAAACTTATTTCTAATCCATTCCCATATCATCAATCTGTTTAGAAACATTTACAATGTTACAGTGCTAAACGTTACAGTTCTAAAAGTGTTCATAACTCGAAAAGCCTTATGTTTTGTAAACTTTTGTTTTGGGGTCCACGTTGTGGGGGTAGCCGCAACTCGATGGAGCTTTGTTATCTAAGGCTCGTTATTTTTGTTTTCTACTCCTGTTGTAAAGGGCACAACACGGAGATGGCTGTTGAACTTCGAGAAGTTTAAAAACCCGGGTGATTAGCTAAGTGGAGGCCTTGTTTTCGTTTTGTTTGTTGGCCCGGGGTGTGTTCGTGGCTAGACGATGACCACGGGTGTCTTTCGTCGGCATGTATGTTTGGCTGTTTGCTGCGTACTGCGTCTTTTGTGTTCTATGTGAAGCTGAGGCTTTCTATTTGTCTGTTGGATCCATTGTATATTTGAGTCTAGACCAATGTAGAGATTAGTTGTTGATATTCCTGTTTTCTGCGTAGCCACAGGAATTTGAATGGATGTGACCCCACTCCTCCTTCTCCTTTCTCTCTCCCATGTGTGTGTGTGGCCGCATGTCCTTTGTGTAGAAACACGTGGGCCGTGTTGGCAAGTAAGGAGAGGTTGTGTTGTTGCGTTTTTGTCTTAAGTAAAGCTAAACGTTTTTTATTTGTTGGTCTTGCATTGGGATTTGAGATCCTGTTTTTGTTTACTGCTAAACCCATGTTTACGCTGGCTACGTTCTCATTTTGTGCTGGCTGGTGTTTCATGTTTGGTTCTGTGTTTAATTTTAATGCTGGCTGCATTCTGGCTAGTTTTTTGTGTGTTCTACTCTATCTAAGCTATCCTCTATGTTAGCCCTTTGTTTTGATGCTAGCTAGCACAACCACATGTTAGCTAGTTCAACCGCATGGTTAACTTTACTTGTTCTGGGGCGCCCCGGTACCCATATGAAGGCTAGTCCTATGCGCGGCGGACCCGGGTTCGATTCCCGGCTCGGGTCCTGTGCCGCATGTCCTCCCCTCTCTATCTCCCACGTTTCCTGTCTCTCTACACTGTCCTGTCCCATTAAAGCTGAAAAGCCCTAAAAAAATATTTAAAAAAATAAATAAAAATAAATAAAAAAACTTTACTTTGTTCTAACTTTCCTTTGTGCACATGTGGTGACTTCCTGTTTTGCTGCTTGTGTGAAAAAAAAAAGTTTTCGACTTCCTGTTTTACCTCGTGAGTCCACCATTTTTTTTGATCTGCCATTTTGTTGAACAATTCTTGGCTAGCCTTGTGACTCTGCCATTTTGTTGAACAAATCTCTCAGCACAGCAGCGATTGGCTGACTGAATGTCTAGTCTAGTCTTATTTGTTGTAATTTCAACAAATTGTTTTGAATCTATTTTGTACTTATTTGCTTTTATTTTCTTTCTTTTAAACAATGAAATGTGGTACATTTTTTTTGTCTGTGAACAGATTGCATTATGGGATAAATATAGTGATTTTCCCCAGTTCAGGTACTTTATCTGTTAAGTTACAGTAGGACCCCACTTATCCGAACCCAACGGGACCGAAGGTCGTTCGTATCTCTGAAATGTCCGGATGACTGAAACTTATGTTAAAAAGCACCAAATTCAATAAGTGGTACTTGTTTCATATAGACTCATAATAGACCAATAAATACCCTTAATTACTTGTGAAAATGCATCAAAATTGCAATCAAATAGCCAACTAAACTCATATAGCCTAGCCTATAATAGACCTACAGTAGCCTATAATAAAATAACCAAATTTCCACTTGAGTGCGTGCTTTGATCAAATACAGTACTTTATTCTCAAATGAGGCGTACGCTGCATCGATAGGCTACTGTATTCGCAGAACAAAATGGTATAGCCTAAAAACAACCCAACATTAGAACAATTAGAGCAAATGATAATCAATAAATAAATAAATGAAATGACAGACAAGTTGTCGTGTCTTAGGCTATTGTAGCCTAAAAGAAAGTCTCTAAAACAACCGATGTAGGCTAACGTGGCCTAGGCTGTAGGCTATTATTTAACAAATACAGTAGGCCTAGTAGGCTAATCTACATGCCCACAACACGTATGTGTTCCTGAAGTCCATTAACTGGGAACGAAAAATGACTCGATGCTGCTTCAGGTTGCTGACGCGCTTTATGGCTACCAAGGAATGCACCTCTCGCGCAGCAGACTCGTTTGCGTTTTGCGCTCGACATTAGAGTAACAAAGAAATGAAACGTGACAGTAGGCTACAGCCTACAGGCAACCTGTAGGTCTACATACAGTTCTGTTTTTATTCACAGTAGGATACAGTACTGTAATGAAAATCCCACCAGTAACCAGATAGCAGGCTAAAAAAAATAAAACGTTTTTTAAGCCTGTCCAGTAGACCGGGAGGTTCGGATCTCTGAAGTTCGGATGAGTGGGGTCCTACTGTATTAGGGTTAAGTTAAGGAACAGCTTGATCATTTTGAATTGACTAGATTAGGGAAGAAAAACAAAGTCTGCCATAGATTGGTCTCATTTTGCTGCATGGGAGGCCGCTGCTAAAACGCTCATTGGTTCTAGAACTGTCCGAAACGAAAATGCCTTCATCAAAGAACTCTGTTACAGCCCACTCCTCCTGTTGTTTATTCATCTGTCACCCATACGCCTGCCACATCAGAAGTGTCACCTCCCTTTAGAGCCCCCTTCCCTCAAACCCCTTTGATTTCTCAAGTGTTGCCCCCTCCAGGTTATTTCACTCCTTCCTCCAGGCCCTCTTCCAAGCCGTACTCTCCTGCTGTGTCTCGCTCTCCATTTGGTGTCTCTCTGACCCCTGATCACACCTTTGCCACTGCCTCATCTGCTCTCTCCGTACCTTCTCCTGACTCGCAAGATGACCGTCCAGGTTATACTATCTGCTGGCTCTGTTGATCAACATCTGTAGGGCAATCTAGGGAGAGTGAGGGTGTATGTGATGGGGGAAATATCATTCATATTTGCCGATATCTTAATCTGCATACAGCACTGTCTAACAATCCATCTACATTTTTTTTGTGTTTTGTTAAAGATTTCATGTTTATAGCTGATTTCAAGTGCACATTCATTGGTTCTGAGTTTTTAAATACAACTGTCCTTCTTGGACTGACAGATGTATGCCAAACCTGTTTGAGCCGCAAGTATTTGAGTAATCTGAGATAAAGGACTGCCAATTAAAGTTGTGTTAGATGATGTTGACCTCCCACACAAATTCACCGTTTCTAATTATTGTCCTATTGACCTCATGGGCAGAGATCTGCTTTGTAAACTAGGTTTTCAGAGGTGTTGTGACTAACGGTGTTACTATCATCCGGCCTTAAACAGGTAACACCACCACACAACATCATGGTTTATAATACTTAAACTAGTTGGACATATTCTTGGAATATGGGGAAAAAAAAGAAATCAGACATCAACAATCCAACTTATCACACTGTTCTTAATGATTTACTCCTGTTATGTTTATGTACCTCTGGCACTAGCCCTTCATCGTCATTATTTTTCGAGGTAGTCTTCTTCAACTGCCATACAACTCCGCATGGCAGACAACGCCCCATCTGGTCGGAAATCCTCGAAACTACCTCGAAAAATAATGACGATGTCACAAAAAACTGCTAAAAAGATCACTTAACGGTAGCGCCAAGCTTTCAAAACCCATGGTTTGTTAGAATAGGCGTTTCTGCTTTGGTGAGTGGCTTTGAAATGTTTGACACTTTTAAATATGAGCACCAAGCGCCGCCAACTTGGCAACTATTTAAAAGTCAAAATGTCCTATGTTGGTAGAAAGGGCTGTGGTAGCAGATGTGCACTCACAGTTCCTGAGGAGGGCTACTCTGGCACATGATTTCTGAGAAGACGTGGTTTTAACCACAAGGGTGATGAGAAACTGAAATGTGTTATATTGTATGTAAACTGACCATGCAGCTCTGTCTGTGCGTCTGACGGGCACACAGAGACAGCTGTATGATAAAACAAGGTGTTCCGTATATTTCGCTTGTTATTTCTGAGTTTGTTAACAGAGAGGAGACAGGTACGGGACTGGAGGTGGAGATGGAGGCTGCTCCCAGAATTGGATACTCACACCAGGTGACTCTCCAACAACAGGGGTAACCTGCTTCTCATATGGGTGACACCTTGGTTCCTGGGATGCATGGCCAAACGCCTTGACTTCACGTTGCCCGACTAACTGTGGGTAAGAGATAGGTATGACCTACACTAGATTTAAAGATATTAACCCAGCAGTTGTCAAACCCAAGGGACCATCACGTCTGCCCAACACTCTCTGTCCTCAAACGCAGAAGGGGATTGCAAAGGTCCACGTCTTTTTATTAGAAAGAGATGTGGTTGTTGAAATTGAAACCTCAACCTGCAAAACCCCTATTGTTTCTCTTGAAAAGTTTTAGATAAATGGTATTTGTTTAGAATTTGAGAATTGTAAATTAAACTATTCATTTTAGTGTTATTTGATTTGAGTAATGTGTTTTTCCCATCTCTGTTCACCCTGACTTCAGGGAATTTTAGTTTTCACCCTTAGGGGGTGTTGTTTTACCTAGTGTGTTAGATCTCAAATGTATAGATGATCAACTTCTTGCTAGAAAGACAAGGAGTCATATATTGATGAGACGAAAGTGTTGTTGTTTTATTTCAGGAAATGGCCACAGAATTTCTAAGAACAAAATCCAATTGGTGCAACTGGCACAGAAACATGGAGATAGGTATAGACCGGTAGCCTATTACTCCAAAAAGACTTGACTCTGTTGTTAAGAGGACTCGTGTCCTACTTTAGATCATTTGCAGCTACCACTGGCGCTATATTTACGACCTAGTAGCCCTGCGCACGCTGTTTGTCCATGTCCTGCATTCTGTGTCTGCTCTTCTTTTACAGGAAGAGATATCGCACCTGCACCCAGCAAGGCTGCTGCTTTATCAGAATGTACTGATGACCATGTCTAAATGTTACACTGCTTCCTACTCCAGAAGGCGGAGAGACACATGACTGTTTCGCCATAATGGAGGAAATCAGTAAGCCACGCTCAGACCTCATTGATATTACTCTCTCACCCTGACTTTTAGTTTCTTATAGATGGATCAGGCCAATGATCAAACACAGCGCAACCACTCGTTGCATGCAAGTCGACTGCTGACCTCGCTGAAGAAGCTGCGGCTGTCTCTACTTCCTTCTGTGTTGTCTATGCTATCTGTTTCATCCACTTATCAACATAATCGACTGCATCGTTCATGATTTCATTATGTTTTCAAATTAGCACACTAACCAGATCATGTTCAAAAAACAGGGGTGGTGAAGGATGTTAACAGATATTGGGTATACACCAGAGTTCACTGTTCTATGCAGAACAGGTAGACCACACCAGACTAGAGGACTGGCTCTACATGAGGTCCTTACTGGACGACCTATGAAAATGACTAACACTGTTTCCCCAAAGCAGGATCAGTTTCATGCCATATGAAGAGGATATGATAGAATATTGGTTTGCACTTAACAATGTTCTGAAGATATTCTCAACAGAGTGATGATAACCATTCCTGACACAAGAGAGAAATTGCAGCATCTTAAGCCTGGGAGGATTGGGTCCTGATCCGCGACCTCAGACGGAAGAGCTGGAACTCGCCCAGATGGCTCGGGCCCGTACCAGATCCTACTTGCCATGCAGACGGCTGTCAGAGTAGCTGAGAGGACTTTGTGGGTCCATGCGAGCCATTGCCAGGGTGTCCCAGACCAAAAAGAAGAAAATAATCCACCGAGGGATCGTAACCATCAGGATGCTGAAGAAGATGCAACCGAACCAACCATCTCAAGGGCCAAAGCAATGGACCACCACACTGTCTTTTCCTCTGAGGAGGAGCTATTGAAAGGAGTGACCTTGCCTGTCACCTCCTTCCCATGATCGTTGTTATGGCAACGTGGACAAGCTCCACAGCCATGATCTCATAAAATACACCACGCACACACTCTGACACTGAAAAGTAACTCAATTAATTTTTCTCCTGAAACTGAAGTAATGGAATGAATGAAAAGACATGATGACCAAACCACAGCAATATTTGTTTGTCATGTTGAACACTGCACTCCACTTGACTGTTGGGTCTATACGATGGATGAAGATGGATACACGATACTACATTTTGTTTATATAAGATTCGAAAGCAACAATCAATTTCCAGGTTCTACTGTTGTAACTGTGACTGAAGTTAATTTAGAGAAAGAATCTCCTTATTGGTGTGTTTTAACTAGAGATGTTATGCGGGTATTGAAAACTTAGAATTATGGAGTTGACATTTGTAGATCTGTTCCAGACTATCCTCAGGGTACTGTGTTTAACTGCTCTATGCCCATACCTACATCAGCTAAGTCAATTGGACATGAAAAGACACATCTTAATTAAGCTATTAATATAGTCGAGATTTTGCATCTAAATTGAACTACTCTAACTTAGATTTGTCTAAAATATACCTCTTAGTACCTCCGCACCCATATTTTACCAAATTCCTTTAACTCAAGCAGAATGGTCACATTATGACTGGCAAGGTTTAGCTAAGCATATTTTCTCCACTCCTGGACAATCATTTGCTTGTCATTATCATGTAAAAGTAGATAGACTGAGTGACCTCTATACATGTATAGAAGAGACTATTCAAAACAGGGTTGACACTAGAGGTTAATGAGAACCATAATACTAATAACTTCTCTCACCTTGTTCTATTCAAGGTTATACAGTTTTTTGAAATAGCCAGACCAAGATTAGTTAACAATATTCAAGCCAAGTAGACAATCATGCACTGAGTCAGAAAGAGCCCTTCCAAAAGGCATATTTTTGGTCTGTAGGGAAACAGCTTATTCAACTTTAAATAGCAACAGTGTAGAATATATGTTATCTTGCTAATTTAATTCCCATGATTAGGAAGGTAAATCACACTGAAATGCAGGGAATTCAGCAAAAATCAACTTCTAGACACCATAGAGCTATCTCAAATTTTTTATTTGTTTTCGGTCTATTATTTCCTAATTCTGGCTTGTATAAGACTCGGCTTGAAGCCATGACTTTACCAATTGTCTTGCAAAGACACATGAACACATCAAACAAAGTAATTTCAGCCTTAGCTAAAGAATAAATGAAATGAAAAAGGTTGTGTTACCAAAATAGATTTGCATTAGATATAATTCTAGCCAGTAAAGGAGGTACATGTGCGATAGTAGGTTCAAAATGCTGTTATTTCAGATCCAAATGCTACATTAACAGAGTTCCATGAAACAAACCAGAAACACAGTCAGATTTTAGATACTGTTCTTAGATGGAATGTCTGGGGAATTTTGATAATGCTTTTTCAAGTCCTGGATATTCTCAAATCTATGTGCATAATTTTATGGTTATTATTTTCATCATTATTATTTTGGGGAGTTGTTAAATGCATTGGGGAGTGTTTAACTGCTGTTACAGATATGGCCATTGCTGCCTTAATGTTAAGGAAGAAGTTAAATTTGATATTCATTCAATTCGAGACCTTAGTGAAGTCTGTGCCATTGACATTGAGGATTTGGAATATTTTGATACATAATCTAATGTGTTTCTTATTTGAATTTAAGGGTTTTCCTCTAAAACAAAGAAAGAGTTTTTTTCCCACTCACTCATGAATATATGAAATGCATATTAGATTAGTAATCATGTCATCTTTTTATCTTGCTTCCGTCAAATTTTGAAGCAAGGATTTTAGTGCATGGTTGCATTGGAGAGAAAATAATCTTGAGTTTGTTAAATAACCTTGAATTGGTTAAATTTTCAGGAATCTTTATTATGCTCCACCTAGTGGAGAAAATATATTACTTCCTTTCCACATGTGTAACATTAAGTTTTACCAAATTTATTTGAGATTATTTTATTATTATATTATTTAATTTGATTATCCACATTGTTGAGACTTTCATGTTTATTATAGTTGTGGATGTTTAATCCACAAAATGGGGGGAATTGTTAATGAAATTTCAGTCTCACTAATGTGTTTTGATTGAATCTTCCTATTTGATTGATCTTCTCTGTTCATTGTTTTACAACCTCTGTTACAATCTGTGAAACCTCTTTCTAATCTGTTCCCATATCATCAATCTGTTTAGAAACACCCTTTGCTCTGTGACATCACTTCCCTGTACTGTTTGTCCCTGAGTGCACGTCACTATAAGATGTCCTGGATTGTTTCAGTCTGACCACTCTGTTTGAAGGAAGCACTTCCTGATTCAGAGTCCGCTTTGCAAAACATTACATCAGAATAAACCTATTGTCTCTGTTTGAACCCAGCTTGACCGACCACTCAGCGTGTTCTTGAAATCTAAACTAAACCAAGTAAGATTTTCATTCATAATAGGCACTCACAGATGCACCATTGCAGTTGAGAAGTCTGATGTGTCTATCTGTTGAGTTAAAGGATCCCACCGGAGTGCTCCCTCCAACCTCTCGGGCTTGTAGCATGAAACCTTTAAATGGGGTGGAATCTGCCTGGAGCCGCACTGAAACACAGTTTAGAAGTGAAAGACAATTGTTGACATTAGGTGAGGTTGAAACAATAACAATTAAATTAAACAATTAATAAATATATTATAAAAATACATATAAACTTTAAATAAACAATAGCCTATGTATACAAATAAATAAACAAAAACAAACAAACAAATCACATACTGTATCACATACAGTACCCACACATCCATATTGACAGACTTTGCACTCTTGAGATCATGACAACAAAATAAACAAGCACTGAGAGCATTTTCTCCTCAGAGCCTGACTCCAGCGTTAGCAACAGAGCGACAGGCAAATACAGAGGTATTATACAAATGTTAAGTTAGATAGATTGTAGCTAACGTTAGCGTTTAAATGAGCATTATATTCTCTATTGATGTCCAATGGCAATTAATTGCCATTAGCTACGTTATCAGTAGCCTAATGTTCCAACTAGCAAAAACATCACCCGTTAGTTAGTTAGCTTGGTAAGATAGCTAGCTAACATTACCGAACTCAGTGAATCATACAGACGTTACTTCAATAAACATCGGTAGAATAATTGCCAACGATGTTTCGAAGCTATTGAAATATCCCCGGTTGCCTTTTCAGATGAGTTTGTTGAGATATTTCTCAAAGAAGAGAAAGGTGGATGAGGAAGATAATCAGGTAACAGATGAGGATTTAGCTAGAGATATAAATACCATCTAGTTGTAAAATATGTTGCCTGATGTTGGTGGCTAACGTTACTACAATATTTTAATGCTCTTACTGGTTGCGTGATCAATAATCAAACGTTACTCATTCTTAAATGTAACCATATCAGACTAGACGGGCAGAGGTAGTGGAGGCGTGTGGAGAGCAGAGTGAAGCAGAGAGCGAGAGGGCAGATATAAATGAGAATGGAGGAGAAGAGAGTATGTAGCACATTGCCCCCGCCACGTGGGTTAACGTGAGTACACACACACACACATCCCATCACTGTGCTTTCCAGTTTGTATCTATGCATTTTACTAAACATTGATATCTTGTTCATGTTTTTATATGTATGTTATGGAACATGAATGAGAAAATGCACAAAATCTCTTTGATCTTGACTAGTGCACATTTTTGTTTTGGCGATCTAAATGTGATATAAAGGAGATCTCATCTTGAATTTTCCTTTGGGTATGCTTAAATAAATATGTTCTGAAGTTTATTCCGCTTATTCTAAGTGTAATTTAATTTCATATTTTTAAATTGCCGGTTGATGTTCACGCGCGCACACCCAGGGTACAACAAAATCCTTTACCCCCGCTGCAGGGAAAAAATCTAGAGGAAACACTGTATATGGACCGTATGATAGTAAATAAAACAGGGCTATGATGCTAAATAACAAACCACTCCTTAACATAGTCAGTATACTACTACTCGCCAGCAGTGTTGCCAAATTGGCAACTTTGTTGTTATGTCTGGTAACTTTCCAGACCCCCTTGGTGACTTAATTAGTAACTAGAAAGTACATTTCCTGGAGAAAATGTGAGGTGGGCTAGCTGCCGCAGCTGGATGTAACAACTACTGCTAGTACTACTGGGCAATCTCCATGCACCCACCGGTGAAGACTATGTGTCTCTAGCCCCCTCGAGGGCTGAGTTGTGGGGTCCATGGCATGGATAGTGGCATGGTGGCAAGACTCCACCCCCTCACCTAGCCAGTCAGGACAGTTTACCCCTCTGGGCCACCCACCTGCACCCACCGGTGAAGGTTGTGTGTCTCTAGACCTCTCAGGGGCTGAGTTGTGGGGTCCATGGCGTGGTGGCGAGCCCCTCAGGTCATAGCCGGGTGGGGACAGTGTAGTACTCTCCGGGCCACCCACCGAGTAAGTCTATATATCTCTAGCCCACTCAGGGGCCGAGTTGTGGGGTTCGTGGCTTGGTGGAGACGGTCAGGGACTGTGTACCCCTTTCCGGGCCACCCACCGGTGAAGACCATGTGCCTCTAGCCCACTTAGGGGCTGAGTTGTGGGGTTTGAGACTCCACCACCTCAGGTCAGATCCAGTCGGGGGCAGGTCAGTGACCCCCAGGCCATCCCCATGCACCCATCGGCGAAGACCGCATGTCTCTAGCCCACTCAGGGCCTGTGGAGTTTTTAGGGACAACACATGCTCAAGTTAAAACTACTGCTAACTACACTCAAAAATAGATTAGACTACTCTGTTTTGATAGCTCAAAAAGTACATTAGGTATCAATACAGTGAGGGACATAATGATTTGATCCCCTGCTGATTTTGTAAGTTTGCCCACTGACAAAGAAATGGGCAGTCTATCATTTTAATTGTAGGTTTATTTTAACAGTGAGAGACAGAATAACAAACAAAAATTAAAGCTGCTATGCAGCGATGAGGCGTGGCCAGGCAATTTCCAACAAGTTTAGGAGCAATAAGCGAGAGAATAGGAGGACAACAAGAAAGTTGACATTCCAATGTTCATTTTGTACATTCATATCGTAAAACATTTGTAAAACATTTTGATGCATTGTAAGCTCGATTTTGATAATTCAACAATCTGGTCAATGAGTTTGTGAATTACAGTCTGAAGATCCAGTGTAGTAAGTTTGGTGTTAATTGATTGAAAAATGTGGGATGAGATATGTTTATTAATTTTTAGAGGTTTTGTTTGCTTTTCTTCATAATTGAACATTAACTTCAGCAGCTGTGTACTCAGTCAGTTGCCAATCAATCGATTTAGTCATTGTAATCCTCGGTGGGGGTAGGGTTGCCAACAGCGAAGTCTCCGATTCCGTGGTGGTTTTACAGTATTAGCACCTATGGCTGATTTGTTATGATTTTTTAAAGTTTTAAACTTTAGACTCTTGCTGTAGCGCCACATTCAGCTTTATTGACCTACAATGCAGGTTGAGGACTTTGGGTATAGTACTGGAGCTATGTGCAAAGTTTGGGGATTTTTTGTCCACGGGAAGTCAGACTTCAGTGGAAGATGGAGAATAATAATAATAATTAAAGCTGCAAGCAGCGTTGTGGGGGCCAAGCTGACCACGCGAAAGATGAAGCAAATACGACTGATGTTTTGAAGGCTTTAGAGATATGTTTGTCGGACTGCAACTACACTGCAAACTTGGTAAACACAGCAAACGTTATAACCACTGCAGACTTCAACAACTGCAAACTATGAAAATTATTCAGCTCAATAAAACAAGAAAAGTAGGCTGGTCTAATACTCAACACTCGTGGGCAGCGGATGAGAGCTAAAGTCTTTCCCACACCCGTGTGGCCAGCCCGTTTGTGGAAATTCTGCCACACCTTCTCTTTCAAGGCTGTAGGGACGACCAGCTGAAAGATGGAGTTTGCGGTGTTGGGGTCCCTCACACACTGATGCAAGACTCCCTCCCTCAGAGTCAGCCTCTATCTCTCCTTGAGGATCTGCCGAGTGTCACGTTGCAAGGCGATCCTTTCTGTTGCACTGGGCGGTTTTTTTCTGGGCGTCCTTCCATTCTCCAGGGGGTTCGGCCCAGCTGTACTTCTTCTAGGTGAACTTGGACAGGAGAGTTAAGCATTTTTGGGCATGGGTTTTCCACCCCGGTGAGAAAAGTCATCAGGGCCAGGATCTCCTCCTCTTCACCATCCTCTCCTCCATCCACAGGTACTCGAGATAGGGCATCAGTATTAGCATTGGTTTTGTCAGGCTGGAACTTTATGTTGAAGTGGTAGTTGTAGAGTCTGGCTGCCCACTGTTGCTCCAAACGTCTCAGGTTCACCTCCTGTAAGTTTGCAAGAATGTTGTTGTCAGTGAACACTACAAAATGGGAGCCTAGAGTGGAATTTCTTGCTGCACCAGCGAAAGACGGCCTACCTTCTGATAGCAATGAAGGTAAACGGGAGTCTGGCCAGTGTTCTTCACTTGTACCTTCCCATTCAGACAAACTAGACTCCATTGAATCTTCAAAACCTTCCCCTACTCAACAGAAGTCTACACCCACTCACTGCATATCCTTTACCCACTTTGACTATTTGGACACGGCCATGAACATGGCAAACAATACACAACCAAGTTCCGTAGGCTGGATTTTACACAAGAGGAGCGCATTATTGTACTATATGTGATTGTCTGTACTGTATTGTGTCTATGTAATTGTCTCTATTGTATGTTATGTTCTCTGCTGTACTCTATGTCTGTGATTGTCTACTGTATGTGCTTCCGTCTGATTTTCTCTACTGTATGCAATTGTCTATGTGATTGTCTTTACTGTATGAGCTTGTCTATGTGATTGTCTCTACTGTATGTGCTTGTCTGGGTAATCGTCTCTACAACAAAACCCCTGAATATGATGTACTGTACTGTAAGATGCAGCAAGAGCCGAATCGACAGGGCCGTCTGGGAGATATACGAGGCCTGAGGCGAAGTCGAAAACACGAGGCCTACTATAATGCACTATACCCGCGACGCATCATGAACTCAGCACGCATGTCTTTTTAGTCACATATAAAAAAATAAGCACCTGCGCAACCACTGTTGTGACGCTGCACTCACGATAACGAAGATGATGAATATTTAGATTAGCGTAGCCTACAACCATGTTTATAGTTAGGATTTTTAAAGCAGTCACACCCACATTAAGTTATGCATAAAACACATTATTATGGACGTAATATGTTACTCACCATATGACGAGAATAATCAGGCCAGCATTTTCCTCCCTGCTTTCCTTGCCGCAAACTCGGCTATGAATCCTATGATGTCCTTGTAGTTTTTCTCTATTGACAGGATGGCAAGTCCACATGAACCTATTTTCCATATAAATACCGATCCGTAGGCTACTGTACACGTACTGGTGCGCTTATGATCGCGTTCAGTTCGGTATGGTTTCAGTTTTAATTTCCCATTTGTATTGAATGGAATGTTGGGTCAGTTAGGAGCATCTGTATTCTACGCGCGTTTAGCCTACATTTTTGCCTTGGAAACATTGTGTAAATAGACTGTTGCAGTGATTGTAAGCGTGCCAGTAGGGCCTACAAGATACTCAAAGATGCAATGCCTCCCCCACATGGCAAACATTTGTCATACACACATATTACTTACTCTAAACAAGAGGCTCAAGAGTCCCTGGTCTGAGCCAAATTTCACAACTTTTAACTGGCAGCAGCGACCGACAACGATTCTGTTGTCTGCCATTGACTTCCACAGCAGCATAATTACAATAATTATAAGAACGCCTTTTGGATTAACGGGAATCGAACCGTGAACTCGCTGTTGTCAACAGGTGAGAATACGTTCATCCTATGATGAGTGTGTTGTGATGTGATGTGGTATGGTTAGGGTTACATGTGTGTTTTAGATTTTCAATGCATCTCATCTTTTCCTTTTCTTCCTATTTTTTCCTTTGTCTCTTAGGTCCACTTCCCTTCTGACCCTCTTCATCCAGGACCCATGTACTTCTTGACTCCTCGTAAGTGTGGCATTTTTGGTGTCTGCTGTGAGGGAACACCGAAGCAAGTGAACTACCTGATCGACGAAGGGATGGCCTCAAGCAAGGGCAGCAATGCAGTCATCAACTACGTGGATCATTTCTTCAACAACTATGGAGTTGGAGAAACACACGTGGACCTTCATTGCGACAACTGCCGTGGACAAAACAAGAACAATTTTGTGCTGTGGTACTGTGCTTGGCGGACCATGCACAAGCTTCACCTGAAGCTGGACGTCCACTTCCTGATTGCAGGCCACACCAAGTTTGGCCCTGACTGGTGCTTCGGCCTGGTCAAGCAGAGCTTCAGGAAGACCAGAGTGGACACTCTGTCTGCCATTGCTGGAGTCGTCAGGGACAGCTCTCCTGTGAAACAAGTCAACATCCCCCAGCTTGTTGGACTGGAAGACGGCACCGTGCTTGTTGAAAGCTACAACTGGCAAGAGCATCTGAAACCCTACTTCCGGGCACTCCCACAGATTTCGAGTTACCAGCACTTCAGGTAATTATCATGCATTAGCTAGTCTATTTAATCAACACTTTCTGGTACTATTTTATCTATATGGAGTGCCAGTACTGTGGGCAATAGTTTAATGTACTTTCTTCCTTCTATTCTATTGCAGTTTTGATGCAGAGACCTGGCATGGTTGTGGCCAGAGAACACCGTGATGCACCAGCAGTCGAGTTTCAGCTGCTGCGCAAGCCTGATGTCCTGCCCCCCAGAGAAGGTCTTCCTGTGCAAGCCCCACCCGGACTGGACATGGCCAGACAGACATATCTCTTTAACAAGATCAGAGAGTTCTGTTCTGATGAGGGACATCACATGTCCCCCGCCAAACTCCACAGCAGCTCAGAACAAGATTGTCCGCTTGTAGATTCACTGCAGATCATCAGGACGGACAGCACTGCAGGAGAAAGGCCACAGCCTTTTCCTGTTTGTATACTGAAGCATTGCTTGTTCTCTTGCACAGACTTGCGCACACTTGCACAGACTGCATTGTTCGAATATTGAATACTGAGCCGAGTACTGTTGTTATTACCTTGAGTATTGAGCTGGGGACCGTTATTACTTTGTTGTACACTTGATCACAATGAACACTATGCACCTTGTTATTACTTTGTTGTGCACTTGATCACAAGGAACACTATGCACCTTGTTATTACTTTGTTGTGCACTTGATCACAATGAACACTATGCACCTTGTTATTACTTTGTTGTGCACTTGATCACAATGAACACTATGCACCTTGTCTATACAACAGACAACTGACTGTACACTTTAACACTTAGACTGTTGCCTTTTTTTGTACACTTTACTACTTATGCTTGTAATGTATATCATGTATGTGACAATAAAGAACGTTACATTTGAACTTCGTCTTATATTGTGTTGTGAATGCAGTTGAGAACAAGATTAATACTGACTCAAAGAGTGTGGGGTCATCAGTGAGAGAGCACCCCACTTGGCTGCCACTCTCAGTTAATACCCCAAGTTGACAGCCACTCTGACAGATAATGACAGATCGTCCAGTGGGGGAGTGGCTGGGGGTGGGGTTACCAGGCTATTGTTCACGCCCATTACCTGGCAGTCAGAGGTGTGAAAATGTTGGAGAACTTTGGAGGAGGATTTCTCAGCTAAGTTGATTTGGCAGTACTAGCATTCAAATAAGCATATCTTCTTCAACTATGTTCAGATTTCAATGTATGAGACCTCATTCGAAAGCTTACAATCTGCACTTTCATAATCTGTAAAAAACAGAAAAATGAACTTTGCCTAGTTGAGGACCAAATTACCAGCGGCGGTCACATATGTTATTGGTATCGGCCAAATTTTTCATATCAGTACATCCCTAGAGTTTATAGCCTGAATAAGATTGTTATTCTGAATATTTATTTGAGTATAAGGAATGTAGCATGGAAGTTAGGAAGGAAGGAAGGAAGGTAGGAATGTAAATGCCACCACAGTAGTCATAAAAGTGTGCCTGTACTTTCAAGAGAGCCTGCTTGTGTCCCCAAATTCAAATCCCAATTGCCACTCTGAACATTCCATCAATTGTTTGCATGGGAAGGCATGACCAGCTTAGATATTTAGATCGTAGGAATCCTGAGAACTAGCTGAACATTGTGATGCCCTTGAGATATATGTGATACATGTGATATAAATGATACATTTTGAGATATATGTCCATAAAAAAAAAAAACTTAAAAACTGTAGGAGTGGTGACAGGTTAGAAAACGGGTATGAATTCAAAATTATCAACTCAAAAGCTAGAGTGGAGTGCCATTCATTTGAATACATTACATTACAGTTATTTGGCTGACACTTTTATCCAAAGCGGCTTACAATAATTGCATTTAACGTAGG
The DNA here is from genome assembly GCF_949987555.1 of Borostomias antarcticus. Lineage (NCBI taxonomy): Eukaryota > Metazoa > Chordata > Actinopteri > Stomiiformes > Stomiidae > Borostomias > Borostomias antarcticus. The sequence goes on from NC_140242.1 coordinate 13,562,678, forward strand.
AAAAGCCAATGTACTACTTCTTGCTAGAACTCACAAGTGCAACTCCTTTCTAAAACAAGTGACTAAGAGCATAATCTAGTTCTGAAGGCAAAGTGCAAGAATAGCAATCTAAAATACAATAGATGCTTAAGCGGGAGAATTGTGGTAGTACTTCTTGAAGAGATTAGTTTTGAGCCTGTGACGAAAGATGGGCAGCGACTCTGCGGTCTTGACATCAGTGGGAAGTTCGTTCCACCACCTCAGGGCCAGGACAGAGAAGAGCAGTGACTACTAAAGTTTTAAACTGGATGTGAGCCGCTATAGGGAGCCAGTGTAGGGAACAGAGAAGGGAAGTTGTGTGTGAGAACTTGGGGTGGTTGAACACCAGGTGAGCAGCAGCCTTCTGGACAAGTTCCAGGGGTTTAATGGCTGACGCCGTGGCCCCAGCTCAGAATAGTAAGCATGATTGTCAAACAAATAGTCATAACTCGAAAACAATAAATTGCACAGCTCAGATAATTACATTTTACGAATCAGCATAATTGTATGAACATTTCGATGTGTATATGTATATGAGCTGTTGTAGTGCCAGCAGTTACTGTAACAAAATGTGTGAATATTTTCAAATCACCAACTGCCACCACTCTAAAAATATTATTATTTCACCAGCAATTTCAATCACGCCGCACACATATACACGCTCTCAATTACACTGACTGCACCAATGTTGGTATTGCTCTTTTTCTTAGCTTATCCTTTGTCTCCTTGTGTATCATGTATAGGGTTGCAAAGGGGTGGAAAATATCTGGTAAATTTCCGGAAATTTTCCATGGGAAGTTAAGCTCAGGAATTTTGGAAATGTTTACCTTTTTTGTAGGTAATATAACAGCTTTTTTTCAACATTTTTTTATATATTTATTTTAGGATTTTATCCTGTTTCGTCCAATTTGGTAGCCAATTGACCCTGACCTAGTGCCCTCTACTAACTGTTAAGAATTCGTCACACAACCCGGCCAGTCGGCAATGTGAAAGGGAGAGACAACTCCTTGACTCTCTCAGCTCGCAACTGTAATTCCAACACCAGACAGGGTTGCTGTTATGCGATGAACTCTCAAGCCAAGATGAAACTAATCACCCTCGGGGAGCGGTGGCCCAATAGGCCGCTCCCTCTGGGATCCGCCAATACTCGGATCTGGCGAGACCACCGGTTCCCGGTGGGCAGCTGCACCAGAACACAATGCATTAGACCGCTACACCACCGCAGACCCCTTTAAATAGGAAATAGGTCGCGTGCCAATCACACTTGTTGGAAGTGTGAATTACACACGGTTGCATTGATTCACGCTGGAATTCCACACAAAGTTGAGATACGGTTGTGTGAGGTAAGTTAACGTTAGCTACTTACAATATATACAATACAATCCATATTGAATATCCACTGTAGTTGTCTACTTGTCCAAACATAATTTGGGCTATGCTGCAACGTTCATTTTCCAGTCTGTAACGCAAATTTTCCAGCTAGCAAGCTAGACTGCTAATTAGCTACCAGCAACGTTACCTAGCTAAAGTTAGGCTAGCACTAGCTAACGTTAGCTATATAGGTTTGCATGTAACATTAGTCAGGCCAATGTCATTGAAAAACGGGACTGTCTTAAGCTTAGCTAATATGTTTGTACTCTTGACTTTCAGGTCATGAGTACCAGACCAATATATACATTCTTCAATAAGAAAGTGAGGGTAGAAGCAGATGAAGAAACTGCTGCGGAGCCTGAGGTAATGTTGGCTTTATAGCTAGGATAACGTAGCAATAGATGCCAAGTCAATAGCCAAACATTGCCTATGAATAATTGTTATCCATACGCTTTTGTCAAAATAAAAAGTGGATTAACTAACAGTGAAATGTTTATTTACAACAGGAGAGACGGCTTCTCCAGCCAGCAGCCTCAACCAGCAGCCAGCAGAGCCAGTGGCGGGAGAGGGACAGAGAGAGAGAGGGACTGACTTTGACTCTCAGGCAGGAGAGCCAGTGGCGGGAGAGGGACAGAGAGAGAGAGGGACTGACTCCGACTCTCAGGCAGGAGAGCTTCCTCTCCATCCAGCAGCCTCTCAGAGAGGGACAGAGAGAGAGGGACTTGACTCTTAAAGTCCCAGTTAACCAAAATCAGAGATTTGCTTGAAAACACATGCTATGTGTTAGTGATGCATTGCTGATAACATGTAAAAATGGGATGAACCATGTGTAGTGCTGAATTGTGAAGTTAGACCAGTTTTGTGTTTTTGACCAGTTTTGATTTCTGGATTTTCTGGGCGGGCTTAAAATGGTACTTGATGACATAGAGCGGTGTTCTTAGCATATCCCCGCCCTAACACTATATAAAGCTAGAACGGATTTGAATCTTCGGTTCTCCTGCTCAATCTTGAGTCTAGAATTAGCTAGTTTTAACCAGCAGTCTAGAATTAGCTAGTTTTTCTTAGTTAGCAATGCCTATGCATAAAACTAAACGAAAATGCATCCTTCCTGGATGCCAGCAGGAATGGGATGATAAGGTCTCCTTCTTTCAACTCCCGAGTAAAGCTGAAATGAGAAGCAAATGGTTAGCATTTTTGAAGAGCCATGGTGTTACAGAGGAGTCTGTCACCGCTAGCGCCCGCCTCTGCAGCAAACATTTCACTCCCGAAAGCTTCTGCAATTATAATATGAGGCTTTTGGGTTTCACAGACTCACGACTGGTCCTGGTGAATTCGGCGGAGCCAACCATCTCCCTCCCCGGCCTCCATTCTCCTCCTGTCGCATCAACCTTTGGTGCCGACACCGCTGCCTTGTGTGCTTATAGCTAATTAACGTTATAACGTTAGCTAGGTAACGTAAGCAATAGGAAAATACACTGCTACGTTAATATACAAAATATGTGTCTTGACATTTATGTGGTAATGTCAGCTAAGATGAATTATATGTAATCTTAGGCGGAATTATAGCTAACATTAGCTATGTAGTTTGTTGCAGATGGGAGTGTGTATAACCTTAGTCTAGCTAACAGCTAGCAACACCGACCAGGCGACCACCCACCAAATAACGTTACGGATGATATATTATGACTATAAGCGTTAACTATACAGAAACTGCCTGCCATATTTGTGGCACCTGATGTGCGTATGGGTTCACCAGTAATGGTTACAGTATATTTCTCCAGCGGGAGACCGGGAGGCGGGAGCGAGGGGGGTGGTTAGGTAGACCAGCTGCAGCTGGAGAAAGACGCACCCTCTCCCAGTGAAGCGGTGCTCGGCGGCTACTGGCTGAACATTCCAGTTCTGTTGGATATGTTGCGGGAAAGTTGAAGCCGAGTGCTCGTTATTCTCACACATAACATTGCCAACGAGAGTGGATGAGTCTGTCCCGATTATCAACTCCGGTAGTGTACGCTTCTTCGCGCTATCAGCGCTGTTCAAGCCAGTGACTAAAAGGTACATTTTAAACAACTTTTTCCATTGATCCCAAGGGACGACAGGATCGCCTGGGAGGGATAGGAATGGGTCCGGAGGTGGCAGGGAGAAAATAGAGACAGACTCATACATTCCTCGTTGCCTGTTTTTGTATTTTGCATCTAAGGGCAGTAACACTGGCGCGTTGGTATAGAGTAGCTACAGTTTTACCAGTGTTGTTTGTCAGGAGGTAGGTTAGGAGGAAGCATCTGTGCATTTGACTCATTAAACAAGTGTAATTTCAACTCCTCTCTGTTTTCACAAAGCTGTGCCTTCCTACCACAAAAGAGACGGCGTGCCAGTGCGACAATATGCAGACCAGAGAACGGTACTATTTGACAGGTTCTTCCCTCCCCACGCAATTGGGTGTGGCTTCGGTGCCTTCAGCAGACACGCCCCCACGGTCTCAGACCAGAGAATGCTGCTGATTTTTAACCGATTTTGAAGCCTTATTTTATATACTTAGCGACATTTGTAATCACTCAGATTTGGCTGGCTGGTTAATGACATGTTTTCCTGTGGTGTATGAAGCTCATAACAAAAATTTGAACTGGGTTAACCTGGACTTTAACTCTCAGATGGCAGGTAGAGGCAGCAGGGCAGGTAGCTCCCTCACTCATCATTCTCTCTCACACACACACTCGCACTTTGTTAGTGTCAGAGGCTCATTAGATGGTAGGAAGTAGGGAGAGAGGGTGGGAGATATATTAGACCAGTAAGATGTCCAGGCCCTCTGCCCTGGTGTGTGGCAGCTGTTAGTGTCAGAGGGGAAGCCTCATTCAGACTGCATGATTGCCATCTCTGAGGAATCTCTATTAGATGATGGTCAGCTGGCAGTGATGCAAACTTAGCGACTTTGTCGCTAGATTTAGTGACTTTCCAGACCCCATTTCATGAAAAGCGACTAGCGACAAATCTAGCTACTTTTTCTGGTCATTTGGGGAATTATTGTGTTGACAAGAAAGCGAGCTCAGCTTACGAGTCACGAAGATAGAACTTTTTTTTTGCTGCCTTCACGTCCTCTCTCCCTCGCTCGCCCACACACACACCACACGCGCTGGGATCCCTCCCGCAACAACCAATCGTATTGTCAGAAACAGCTAGTTTACCTAGATAATCGTATTACATGTTTGTAAATAGCCTACGTTATAATTAAGAAAATTGTAGGCTATATTATTTTTCTGTTATTCTTTAGGTTTACAGACCTACGTCTTTTAAAAGAAAAAAGCTAATGTTATACAGCAACAAAAACATAAGTTTGTAAATAAGTAAATAGTTTGATTGTTTTTTCCATGCCCATCATCACATGGCTGATGTAGGCTACTAGGGTTGCACTTTAAAAAAAATAAAAAAATAAAAGGCCTACAGCAACAACAAAAACAAGTTTGTAAATATGTAAATAGTTCTTTTGTATTTTCAACATTTCCACTGGCACATTTTCTCCCAGATTTTTCTTTTTCAGAACTGACATTTTTAAGGGCTCATGTTGCATTAAATAGCCTTTTTTACAGTAGATGGAAATTTGGTCTTTGGCACATTGAGTTGTTTGTCAGGGTGTTACCTGTATTTTCATTAAAAAAAAGACTGGGCACGATTTATTAGTCTAACTTGCTTTTCCCTGGTTAAATAAGGGTAAAAACTTTGGGCTTACCCAAAACTAGCCTCGCATCACCAGTCAAGCCTATCAGCGTGGGTAGGCTAGGCAATGAGCATAGGGCACGAGAGAGTAGCTGTGTTGGGAGGGGCGAGGGGCACGCAGGCACGCTGTGTGTGTGTGTGTGGGGGGGGGGGGGGGGGGGGTAGGGGTGTTCTACATGCTTGAGAGACTCGGGGAGCAGAAGGAAGCTGTGACCACTGTCCTCTGCCTACTCGGAAAGAGCGCTGTTTGTGTGACAATAACGAGGCTGGAGACCAGAGCATACAGATGTGGGAAGTTAGAAATGTCACATGCTGCAGCATTTCACCTTCGCGGTATTTTTCTCCTATAGTCTACGAATGAAGCATCATTAAATTTCACATTCTTTAATTGAAATGCTCTGTTGTAAAGCACTTTGAGCTGAATTTATCTGTATGAAAGGTGCTATACAAATAACGTTTAATTGTTATTATTACCTTGTTCTCAAACACATGTTTTCTCCATCTGGTTGTAATTTAATTATTACGAACACCTATATCTAGGCCTACAGTAGCCTATCTATCTCGGTAACTGACGTCGGGTCAAGACGTGGTGGCTGTTAAGTCAAATGCGCAAAATAACAGTATTGTAAATATATTTGTTAGTAAAGATGTGGTGAACGTGGGGGTTTTGCGTTTTGTTTCTGGAACGCATTCAACTGGTAGGCTACTCGTAAACCCCGGAAGTAAATTTGAAGACGGGGCACCAGCTAATGTAGCCAAGTCTGAGCGCAGTAGGCTATATGGCTTCAGCACGATACAAAGAAAAAATAAGCTTGATCGACTTGTGGATCCATACAAAATTGACATAGTCGCCATGAGTAAAGATCACTCATTGCCAATCATATCCGGACATTAACTATCTTGTGCATAGATAGCGGCAGGTTTGACAGTGAGTGCGTTCACATGCACAATATACACAATATTTTGTTATTTGAATGATCTTGAATATATATATATTCAAGATCATTCAAATAAGAAAATATCGTGTATGTTTTTATGTATTTACCGGCCGCCAGCCATTCAATGAACGGCTATAGGGAATGCACAGTTTCGCGCTGGCTACAGCCTATTATATGCACAGTTTCACGCTATGTAGGCTATTATAAATAAGTATTATTCATTGGGGGAGCTTGGACTCGCTGGGGACTGGTGGAGAGACGCAGAGCCTCCCCAGACGCGACATCCTCCAGTTGGCTGAAGAGCTGCGCGCTCTGGTGTCCAAACAGCCACCGGCGGCGCACCTCGCAGTGTCCACAGAAGAATACCCCCACCAAAATACCTGCATTGTGAAGACAAGCTGCAGCAAGAACAGAACTGTCTACCAATGCATGAAGTGCACCATAGCTGTCTGTGAGAGGCTATAGCAGAGGATATGTGCGAAATGTATTTGAGCTGCCGCCTCAACCGTGCGTAAGAGCAGAGCGCATCAACTCGTGTATAGCTACAACTAGTAGCCCATAGCCATTAAAACGGCTTATTGTTTTATTCATATATCAACTAGATAATTCGATAATAATGAGTAGCCTAGTAGGCTATAAAAGGAATTCAATAGGGCCTAATAAGCCTTAAGTTGTAGCCTAGGCTACAGTACAATCACAAGACGCATATAGGCCTAGCCTACCGTTAAAAGCATTGCGTTCTCATAGGCCTATATTAACTTAGATAATTATTAATTATGCTCAGGTCATAATGTCCATTGAAAATAATTCCCTCTAAGCAGAATTTGAATTGTATTAAAATAGGCTAAAATTAAATTTCCACATATTCTGATTCCTTCTAGGCCTATATAAAAAAAAAACATTTTTTTAATGTGTAGCCTAGGCTATAGGCTTCTGCGATGAACAAAACAGCCACAATGTGTGAGACATGGTTGTAAAAATGATGTTTTATTGATGAAAAGGGTAAAACTGAAAAACATGTTAAGTCATTGCATTGATCGATGCAGTCCGTTCAAATAGGCATCAAAAGATAAAGTAGGCCCATTTAAAATGACCAATTACATCTTCAAATCCCTTCTAATCTTGGCCTTTGATAGGGTTTTTCCCCGCCCTACTGCCAATTATATCCGAACATTAACTATCTTGTGCATAGAGAGCACAAACAATGAAACAATGAAACAAATAGATTTCCTCCCTGTCTGTCTGTGGCATTCGCTACCAGCAAACACTGAAAATACAGGTCCTCAATTTATTTAGATTAGACTAGCCTATCCAACTGGACCACTCCAATGAATGTTGAACGTAGCCTACTTTTATTCTTTAGGTTTTAGAGAACAGGCCTACAATGTCCACACATGCATGCGCCATCTGACTAGCTCGCCACTCGCCAGCGAACCTGGACTAGACTATTGTAACCCCCCCCAAAATTATTTTATATTCAAATAAACTGGATGGACCGGTTTCCTAGCCCTGGATCGTGGGGGAGGGGGGTAGCCTACGTTAGCGGGTGCTTTGCCATGACCGGCCACAGGTGTTGGATTGAATTCGCTAGTTTGATTGATAGATGGATGGATTTAACATCCAAAGTAGATTGTGCAAGTATTGTATAGGCCCATGTGTAAGAGATTAATGGTTGTAACCATAAACTCAGCCAGAGGTAGGCCCTAGCTACTGTAGATTATCAGCATTATCACCAGTCTCAATTTATGTTTTCCTCTAGGCTACGTGTTGCCATTCATTTAAACCACCATCTCATCTAGACTACTTCTGTTGCTGCATTTTTACATTTATGCTTTCATGATTTTAGAGCGCAATAAACATTTTCCAGGATTCCAGTAAGTCCATCCATTCATCCAACTTTGTGCTGAGCGCAGCGCAGGCTGGTAGCCTACTGTCAAGGATCACGACTGATGCACTCCCTTAACACGTCTCGCAACTCCCCAGACCATCAAGATAATTTCAATATGAAAGACCTTAAGTGGGGTATTCCAGGAGTTAGCCTAATGTAGCAAGTCGTCGGTCTTCATGACGCACTGTTATGCTTGTTTGCTGTGTAGATCCAGTCATAGAAGCGGGCATCTTGTCCGGCGATTTGAAACAGCTGGTCAATACACCCCAACAAGAATAGCCAAGCGAAGGACAAAAATGAAACCACAAACGTTACTACTGGTCTTGAAACAACTGTGTTAGCCTAGTTCCATATGAGAACACTCCTCGGTCCAATTCCGTATAGTAGATCAGCCTGTGTCCACGTAGTTGCTAACTAACTGGTGTGTACATCCCATGAATATCTGAAGGAATTATTCCCTATGTAGTTCACTATGGGTAACACTACATAGGGAATAGGGAGCGAGTGAACCATTTCAAACACATCTCTAGTCAGCCCCGTTAGCTAGCTTACTCGTCCTGATGCCCTCTTCCATATGAGAACACTCTGCTAGCTAGCTAGTTAGCCTACTGTATTAAACCTCTACTTGTCCCGATACCTTGTTCCATATGAGTTAACATATACAGACCCGACGACAGTTACAGAGATAGATACTATAGTATAGATAGATAGGCTTTGTTCGTAATAATTAAAATTACAACCAGACAGAGAACAAGGAGTTTGAGTTCACATAGTTGTTAGCTAACTGGTAGTTGTTTACGTTGCAGTCTAGCTTACAATAGCTTCTCACGACGTTCACTACCATTCCATATTGATTTAAGGTCCCATGATGGGTTTCTCTTCCTGCTTCTGCCTAAGCACTCCACAATACCACAGTGTCATGTTTTACCGAAGGAGAAGTGAAGAAGACGGTAGCTATCAGTGGCTAATGTTAAGATCATTCCTGTAGCTGCTAATGCGAGTTCGTCTCCGTTCCTGCCCGAGGAACAGAAGTTGAACTAATAGCATCAAAATCAAAATAGCTACAGGAATCATCGTTGTAAAGTTAGCTATCTGCTTTTTAGCCACCGACAGCTACCGTTAATATTATGAAGCTGCTGTCGTGAGCCAACTTGCTATCACGGTCTTATCGTGCAGCTTCACAGCCTGCTATTAGCAGACAGCACTAAAGTTGACAAAATCACACTTGCACATCATTAGAATTCCAACCATTTATATGGGATTTATCATTCAACTAATCACGGATTAGTTTCAACCTGCTGCCATCAGTGATCGGCACGTCTGCGTTTGAGTCATGAATATCTTACGCGGTGACATTCCATGTAGTGTCCCAAAACTGTTAAATCATTCCCCATGTAGTTCACTATGAGTCGCACTCAATACTGTACATCCATGGTAGCACTACATAGGGAATAGGGAGTGAGTGAACCATTTCAAACACATCTCTGGTCAGCTCCGTTAGCCATCTTACTCGTCCTGATGCCATGTTCCATATGAGAACACTCAGTTAGCCTACTGTATTAAACTTCTACTTGTCCCGACAGTTAACAGATATAGACCCGGCGACAGTTACAGAGATAGAAACTATAAATAGATAGGCTTTGTTTGTAATAATTAAATTACAACCAGACAGAGAACAAGGAGTTTGAGAACGGTAGGCTCATCTAATGTGCAAGATGAGCTACAGCAATGGGTCAATGAGTAGTATTACTGCGCCCCTATGGGCGTGCGAGCGGTGGTGCGGAATGCCGTAAAGCGCCTGTTAGAATACCGCGGGTCAAGTTACATTCTTATGTTCTCACATCTGTAAGTCTACTGTGTCTGTATTGTTGTAACTCCGCATGGACATCACATAACGTAACTCTCCCAAAACTGCTGGGACGTACCATTACAACGTAACTCTAGTGGGGGGTTCTAACACAACAGTCCCATAACAAGCGCGCTGTGTCTAAGTGAGGAAGATTGGTCCATGATCAGGTGGGTGCTACTACACATTGATTCGTGATGAGATTACTTCCTCTCGGCCATTGATTCTTCAATGCCAATCATCCATCATTTATCACTATTGCAGTATATTCTAACATCTTTGTCTGTTTTGGAGAGAGTGGACATAGTTCAAGCAGATATAATTGTTGTTTTAGGCAAAGGGTGCATTGATATCAGGTGTAATCTCATACAGATTACTACATTGATCAGTCACACAAAAACATAAATGTTAAATTTGTTGCATTTTTTTTGTTTGTAGTATGAATAGATAGCAGCTCCGCAGACCCAGCCAGCGGAGTGAGCGGATATCGTGACCGCTCTGAGCAAGAGCTGCTTTTCTATCAGTGGCAGCTTCTGTCAAATTCCTCAGGGGGGGGGCAATTGTTGCGAATTAATAATGGGCAAGGTGACCTGATCAATGGGTAAATTAAAGGAGTAGTAAAGGCAAAATGCATGTTTAGCCCTGTTTTAAGGTTACTTATGATCATATACAATGGTTCAGATCAAAACATTGACAAAACTAGCACTTTTGAGAAAGTCTGATAATTGCTCTACCACCGTTTTGGTCATACAATGGATGTGGGTGGGCACCGTGAAAAATCATTCAAAAAACTCTCCATTTCAAAGACAAGAAACTCACCGAGGTGTTAGTTGGCGTTCTGGCATATAATTTGCCATAAAGTAAGATTCTAGTTCATCTGGAAAGGCTTTTTTAAATATTTAGCATACAACTATTTAGTCGCAGCACATACGTGTAAACTTCCGCAAACTAGGTAGCCTAGCAACATAAACAATAACAATAGCTACCGTGTGTATTTCTGCTTCCTGAATCCCCTCTGCGGATTGATCTACACATCTACAATGGTCGCTTCAATACAAGTCAATGGATTTCATAAAATGATCAATAAAACCCTACAGGATACATACTTTGCGGCGAATTTGGTCAGAACACCAACGGACACCAATTACCCCCTCGGTGAGCTTCTTGTCTTTGAAATCTAGAGTTTAACATGTTTTTGAAAGATTTTTCAAGGTACCCACCCATATCCATTGTATGACCAAAACAGTGGAAGAGCAATTATCAGACTTTCTCAAAAGTGCTAGTTTTATCAACGTTTTGATCTGAACCATTGTATATGATCATAAGTAACCTTAAAACAGGGCTAAACATGCATTTTTCCTTTACTACTCCTTTAACCTAAATCAGTTACAGTATAGCTTGACATTGTCACATTGGATTGTTTTCTGGTCACCTCACATACCAATAGGCCTACCACCAGTAACCAGATGGCAAGGATGGTCCTTAGTTTACATAGCCTACTGTAAGCTACAGTAGCTATGTGTAGATAGCTAGTTCAATGTTAGTCTCGACTAATGTGTGTCTCTACAATCAATGAACATGAATGAAAAATGAATGACCATTCCACAGTAGGCCTAATCATCAACAATAGCCTATGGGTTGCCATTTATCAGTTCACCCTCAAATACACCTTTGGATATAAAGGCAACTACTTTAGCATTAATGAAAAATAAATAGACTCAATCATCTATTTCAGTTATCACATAGGCCTACATTTTATTTAGGTGCAGCAAATCCAGAATAAATTAATCCAGAATTAAGAGCAGTGGCATTGGGGCTGATAATGTGTAGAACTCACAAGGGCATCTACTTTCTAAACAGAGCATATACTAAAACCAGTGCAAGAGAAGCAAACTAGGCTACAGGTAGCCTAATGAAATTTAGTCTACAGGGGAAAAAGTCATGCCAAGATCATTCTAGCGATCTTTATTCTATTACAGACTAAACTACCCTACTAACACACGCAGGTTGCGCGAACGTTCGACATACGGCCGCTATAGGTGACGATTCGTGTGCGCCGCGTGCGGAAATTACGCGGCCATTTACGGAAACGCGAGATCTGCCGTTTCGTAGACGCTACGTAAGAACGACACGTCATTCCGAAGTTGCGGCCGCGTGCAAAGAACGCACGTGATCACGTGGGCAGGAACCTCCGTCATAAACTCACCTGGCTGACACTAGATTTACAGGTATTTATATGACTTGGTCTGCACGTCTTTTTCGCACGGTGCAAATACGGTGCGGCCGCGTGCAAAAAACGTGGGCAGGAACCTCCGTCATAAACTCACCTGGCTGACACTAGATTTACAGGTATTTATATGACTTGGTCTGCACGTCTTTTTCGCACGGTGCAAATATGGTCACTTACTGACCACTGGCTATATTTAGCATTTGCAGTACCACTGGCTATATTTAGCATTTACCAGTACAAAAACGAATTAATGCTATATGGGGATATAGCAGCAAGCATTATGATACAAACCAATATAAGACTGAACAGTTTAGAACATTTTATTACACAAAGTACATTACAAATTAAAAGTATACATATTTACAAGGATGAGGTTTACGGTCTGTCACATTACGCATAGCCAGAAAAGCAAAAAAAAGCATGTACAAGCTCTGGCTAGCAACCCATTATCTGACAATTGCAAAAGTTCTAAAAACAAAAATGAAACAGTGCGCATTCTGTGGCAGGCAGACCGGGAACAGACCGTTGTATCCCACACAAAAAAGGTTAAATTTTACAAAAACTATTTACAAAAAAGGCATCCATCCTGGCAGGCTGGAAAAGCAGGTTTAGGGAGACGGGCTGGGGGTCCCACATCTGAATCGAGGGTCTGGGCAGAAGAGGTCATCCTCATCTGAATACTCCACTGTGGTCAGGGCTGGAGCTGCGGTCAGGGGCTGGGCTGGGGAGGTCAGCTGGGCTGGAGCAGATGCCTAAGGACATAATGAAATGGCTGTAAAAGCAAGTCGCATACGTTCATTGGAAGCGTGCCATGTCACTGGATACGAGAAAATTAACTGCCTGACATCACATACCTTTTTGCATCGAGCAGGGGCATGTTTCAGCATCTCCTGCAGCTGGGCAGACACCTCCGTCACAGTGGTGCTTGGCTTACAGGCCATAACTGCACCTTTTAACCAAAAAGGGAATGGTTTCAATGCACATGGCATGAAGCAAAGACAATGTATTATTTTGCGAAAATATGAACAATCCCTTACGTAATATGACATTGTAGAGGGTCATATTCTTCAGTGGCTTCTTCCCCCTCTTCCCATGGACGCTGTAGACACACCACACTCTGTGTATGGCAATGGCTGACAGCACCCGCCGGACCACATCTGGCAGATCTTTGCCGCCAATGGAACTCAGATATCGTGTCTGCAAAACATAAAGACAATCATTTACTTTTACATTTCCTTAACACTTCTCTGCAAAAATAAGGAACAAAGTTCTGCCCTGAAGTTACTCACCATCTTCCTTTGATGATCCTTGTCCTTCAGCTGCTCCTCCAAGACCAGCAGCTCCTCCTCCGTTTTAGCAGGGTGCAGGTCATCCAGTACTGCTCCCCGATAGCTGTCTGCAGACTCGCCGGACAGTCTCTGCTCCAGCCTCATCATTGTCTGTGCCATCTCCCTCAGACTCTGCATGACGCTGGAGAACTGCTGACACATCATCCTCTGGAAGTCTGGATATTAAACACAGATGTGGCTATAAGTAATTGTACGGTCCCATAATGGATATTCAGCTCAAAGTACATCCCTACATGCAGCATGAAGTAGTTCACAAAATTCAGCATACCAGCATCTGCAGAGCTTGATGGCAACCCTGCTGGAGCTGTTGGTCTCACAGGCGATGGCATCAGAGAACTACCTGAAAACCAGAGGATAAAGGGATGAGCAGGAAACTATGGTGCTGGCGGCGTAGTGATTCTGGCATAAGGGGAAGAATCAACTCGACATGAGACATGTCAGACCCTAACACCCCGGTCTGGCCGGGGTGCTAATCGCTGATGCATGCTGCTCGTGCCTGGACGTCTGAAGGGCTGAAGGGCCTGGGCTCACAGCGCCTTGGCTCAAAGGACCCGGGCGATGAACATCTACTGCCGAGTAGTGAGATGTGAGATGAGCGAATTAGTGAACTGAGTACATGAGTCTTCCGAAAGTCCTGAGTTAACTGTAAGTGTGCAAATATGCATAGACATTTCACCAACACAAACATGCATGGATACCTGCATTGATAACTGGCAGAGCAGGCCTTCCGGCTCTGGCACCTGGCATAGCTGGTCTGGTCTGAGTTCTGCCGACCGGCTGCCTGGGCACTGGAACATATAGTAGAGGTAAATTAGCTCAGATTAGTCAACTCAAGTAGTACTCTTTTGGGACTGTTGAATGCACTTTATTATATTACCTTCGTCACTGGAGTCATAGCGTGTGTTGCGCTGTCTCTTCCTTGTGTCTTGGGAGTTAATCCATTGATGACTGCTGCTCAAACACCTTCGCCAAGGCACTGGCTACTTCATAATGCTCTGTGTGTTCCTCAGCAGAGACAGAGGTTGTCATGGCTCCTCTTGATGTGCTTGTGGAGGTAGATCTGGGAGGTATAGGAGAATGGGCACTCAGAGCAGGAGAACACCCAAGTCTTGCACAACTGTAACATCACAGCTAGGAGAGCGAATGAGAGAGACCATTAAAAAGGATTATCTCACCTGTAGTACAAGTTCAAATATAGAGTGATTATACGTCATTGTAAATGAGAGCTTACTCTCAATTGATTCACAAGGTTAAATAAAGATTGAATGAATATGTAGCTAGTGGGGGGTTACAACCACAAAACTGTGGAGAGAGAATGAGACACTTGGTTCTCTCCTCTACTGGTGTTCATGGCCATGGCCACACACCTGGAATACTCCAACCCTGATTTAAAGGCATAAAAGTGGGGAACACATTCTTGAGACGGTTCCTAAAACTGGAGGGAAAAAAAACGGGAAAATGATCTTCCCTCTCCTCATCACTCACTTCTGCATGGGGCTGAGCTCTACCCTGTCAGCAGTGGAAATACATGGGATAGCGGCTCAGCACACAGGAGAACTGCACAGAGAGGAAGGAGGAGAGAGAAAACCAACAACAAAAAAGGCAAGAAGGGTTAATAACTGAGCGAATCTTGCAAGTTTGCACTACAGGGAAGCAATTGCTCAATTTCCCTGATATTGTGGCGTCACTGGCGTCAGTGATGCGTCTTATGAATCTCACATGTCTACCGCTAACTCAATATCAATATTCCCATTTGTTTATCCCGTCTATGGAAACTTATGTGCATTTGTACTTACGTGTGCCTGCCTATATTGATGATCAGGTGTTTCTCCACCTAAGGGCTGGCCAGACAGAACCATCAGAGACCATTGGGCTGAGCTGAGGAGAGAGCGACATGTTAGACTGTATGTGTGCATATGTATATGGTGCTCTTCTGTTAATACTCATGAGGGCATTCAACTGAACAAGACTCACAGAGCCTGTGGTGCTGTCCCAGGACTGCCCCTGGCCACGCCTGTCCCCGTCTTAGCGCCTCTTCCTGCCCCGCTCACCTGCTTCTTGCTCAGTTCAAACAAGAACTGGGAGGTTGGCAACTGAGAGCATGGGAGGGGAGAGAGAGAGAGAGAAAGTGGGTGGGTGACCCTCTCGTTGGCTGACATGCACACTCCACAGGACCACGTGCCAAAAGCCAAGATGTCTGCTATAACAAATCCTGCTAGCTAGCCTAGCTCCGTTGTTGGGGCTTCTAGTATTCTTTTAACGTTAAAATCTGAAAAAGAATGCCTAAAAACAAACACATACTAACGGTGTCGTGGGTTAATGCGAAATCAATGAGTAAGCTAATTATCACATTTTATTCCAAGCGATGAAACAGTACGAACGTGCAGGAGCTCGCGCGAGCCTGCTAGACCACCATTGCCCGTAATTAGGAAACAATGGCCCACGACAACACTTCACAAAAGTTATAGTGTACACAACTGAAATATTCTCAAGTTGCCAAGCCAACATTATAATTTAAGCTACAATTACACAAAAGCTAGTTATAACAATAATTACGAGAGTAATTTTACGTAGGCTACTTAGCTAGCCATGATGTACAGAAAAAGGCTAATCACGTTAGCTGGCTAGCTAGTTAGCTAACATTGGAAAGAGCATCTCCATATAGATAATCATTACAAAAGGGTAGCTTGCACATAACGTTGGTGTTTTATCTGGGACGATACCAAAATACATAGTATGTATGTATACTTACTAATGTATACATTGAAATTGAGATACTTACTGTGTTGTCGCGGGGACAGACAGCGTGTTGGTCTTTCTCCATCGTTTGTTTCAAACGGAGCGGAAGTTTACCGTTCTTCTTCTCCTTCGCTGGGTTTAGTGGCGGATGTGCATACAGCCACCTACTGGCACAGAGTGTGTAACTTGTTTGTCTAGTTATTCAATTGTGTCACCTAGTAGCCCAATGCCTTGCATTCTACGTTCAATGCTCAGCGTTCATTGCTCACATTTAGGTTGCAAAATTAGGACTTTATTCATAGGCATATTTTTTATCATTCTTTTTATTAGGCCTAGACTGCAAATCTTTAGTGTTAATATTAACTGTAAATGAGAAATTACACACAAAACAGACATGCAGGATTTCTCCTCATTATTACAATTCTGTAACTGTATGACTTCAAAATTTATTTTAAAACCTAAGTAATTTACAAATGTTCTGACCCACTGTGACACATTTCCAATAAAGTCAGATTGGGACTGTGATCTAACCACATTGTCACGTTATTTAATTACATCGTAGTTACGGATTTAAGCAGCAGTGGCGGCTACGTTCCCTTACAGTGTCCTTGAGGACGGCTATTTTGGTTATTTTGCGACTGAAAAGGCAAGTGTCAGCTAGGTGTCAGCTAGGTCCGCTGCTGGTGACGTCGCAAAGTTACCACAATTACACCAATGTGTCCCGTCAGTTTTACGTACTGTGTTAGTAGGGTAGGCTATATTTCTTCACCCACCTGTAACCATCTCTCCAGCGGCATAGCTGGTCTTGTCCGCGGTGATGGTGAACGGAGCAGCACCGGTCTGAACCGCAACCTCGTGCCCCGGTGTCATGTCCTTACAACTTGCCGAAACAAAACCATTGGGGAAGCATCGCCCGACCTGAAGAATGCAGGCGAGCAAGAAAATGTGGCGATACATCTATAAATTAATAACTATTTAGAATATAGCCTACGAGCTGTGCAGCCCTCAATCACGTTAGCCTACTGTCTGTGATAAGATTACTTTTCCAACCCACGTAAAAACAGCTTTCTTAGGGGCGGACTAGACGAGAAGGCACACTTGTGGGTGTAGTATAGGCTACTGTAGACGGTAGGCTACAACACAGAATGGGAGGAGACAGTCGGAGTCAGTAGGCAGGTACATAGATATGTCTATGGGCAGGTAGCCATGAATTATTTATTCAGGAAACGCTAATCCACCTCTAGCCAGAAAGATCATGAAGTTGGTTAGAATTCGTTTTTTGCCGGCGCAGCTTGTGGGATGTAGGCTATAGGTCTATATCATGTAAGCAAACCAGCAAGCAATTTTCGGCTAATAGAAGTCCCTGACGTCTAAGCTAAATCTCGGCTATTTGGGCTGTCAGCGCAACTATCACTGACGTCTACCTTAGCCCTACCATCCCAGCGAGCACAACACTTTTTTCAACATATTGATTTCTAGTTTAAATCTCGGTGATATTCGGTTAGAACGTCTAAGACATGTTTTCGCCATATTGACAAAAGCGACAGGTGGAAAACCCGTAAATGGGTTTTTACTGTAGGGTAACCAAACGTCCTCTTTTACCCGGACATATGTTCACTTTTCACGTCCTGTCGGGGGCATCCAGGGGGGGGTTATAAATTTATGATAATGTCCGGTTTTCCGTGTGTGTTTTTTTTCCTCCGGTCGTCCTTGTTAGGGTTAGTGTGTGTGACGTTAGGCCTATCCCCGAAAGGCTGCTTTGTGGGCGGATCTCCAACACTCACAACGAGGAACCGAACGAGGAAGCAAACACCGGCGCAGCATTTCTGGCGAGCAGGGATGCCAATTTAGCGACTTTGTTGCTAGATTTAGCGACTTTCCAGACCCCCCTGGCGACTTATTTCATGAAAAGCGACTAGCCACAAATCTAGGTACTTTTTCTGGTCATTTGGGGAATTATGGAAGGGGCTCCGCTGCCTGCTGGGTCCTCTCATCCGGGTGTCCTGGAGCAGGCCTTGCGTTAGGGGGCTGCAGGTGGGGCTCAAACACCGGCGGCATGTTCTCGTCGTGGTGCAGGAAGCCAGTGCCGGGGCCAACGCGGAAGGCCAGGATCGAGCACCGGAGTGATCCTGCAGGCACCACGCGTGGTATGTAGGCCTGATGGAACATGGCTAAGACCTGCACGGCTTTGGTCAGGGACAGCAGGACCCTCCCCAGGTTCAGCATGTCCATGCGCATGGTCTGGCGCTCTCTCCCCTCTGACGAGAAACGCCAACATGGCATTCTTACGTACATCCTTTCAGTAATTCTTGTGGAGTTGTTGGTCATGTCGAAGAGAAAATTGTTGTTGGACTGTACTGTTCGCAAAGTAAATGCAATGAAGGAGTGTGAACACTTTGTCTGACCTTGTTAGTAAACATTCTAATTCCCTTGGAGACCACAGAATCAAGCATTCTAAATATATGCTCCAGGGAACAGCATTGTGACATCACACCCATGACATGAGAGCCATCCCACTTGTTGAACTCAGATGGATATACTGTATAAGAACAGTGGAATGGTGGCCTGTTATGTATTCCATTCGGTTTCATAGTATAGGGGGTCGCACCGATTATCATGTCTTGAAATATTTGTAGCTGCGTCCTCTTCTGCTGTTGCTTTTAAATTGAATGTCCTGTCTCCCGGAGTAAGGGTTGTGGGAGGGGGGGGGGGACTTGGTCCCCGGGCGCCACTGACGAGGCTGCCAACTGCTCCTGGAGGAGGACAGCTCAGGAGGTAAAGCGGCTGGCTGGGGTTCGCAAGGTCCCCGGTTCCCGGTTCGATCCCAGCTTCCCGAGTGTGCCGAAGTGTTCTTGAGCAAGACACTTGAACCCCAAAATCACTCACGTGAGGCACAGTGGCGCAGTACCTAGTACTGTGACCTCACACCTCCTTTCTGTGTGGAGTTTGCATGTTCGTCCCATGTTCGCAAGGGTTTCCCCCAGAAAGAACCCAATACAAAAAAACATGCAGAAGAACAGATCACTAACGCTGTCTGTCCCTGGCTAAGACAGACAGGAGCACTTGGGTGGTCCCTCGGCGCGTCCCCTGCATGCTGCCTACTGTCTGCTCCTGGCTGCCCTTGGGGGAAGGACGACGGGATCAGTGATGCCAACTTAGCGACTTTGTCGCTAGATTTATCGACTTTCCAGACCCCCCTGGCGACTTATTTCATGAAAAGCGACTAGCGACAAATCTAGTTACTTTTTCTGGTCATTTGGGGAATTATTGTGTCGACAAGGAACTCAACTCAGCTCACGAGTCACGACGAGAGAGAACCTTTTTTGCTGCCTTCACGTCCTCTCTCCCTCGCTCGCCCACACACACACCACACAAGATGGGATCCCTCCCGCAACAACCAATCGTATTGTCAGAAACGGCTAGTTTACCTAGATAATCGTATTACATGTTTGTAAATAGCCTACGTTATAATTAAGGAAATCTATATTATTTTCAGTTATTCTTTAGGTTTACAGACCTACATTGTTTAAAAGAAAAAAGCTAATGTTATACAGCAACAAAAAAACAAGTTTGTAAATAAGTAAATAGTTTGATTGTTTTGTCCATGCCCATCATCGTCACATGGCTAATGTAGGCTACTAGGGTTGCACTGTAAAAAAAACAAAAAACTAATGTTATACAGCAACAATAACAAAAACGTTTGTAAATATGTAAATAGTTTTTGTATTTTCACCCCCCCCCCCCCACACACACACACACACCATGTATGTATTAATAGAACCCACACACACACCGCCATCTAGCTACTTCTAGCGACTTCTGGGACAGCCAATAGCTACTTCCCTTACTGAAGAGTTGGCAACACTGCTGGCGAGATGAGTCGGAGAGGAGAGACAGACAGCAGAGACCCAGTGGTGATTGCTCCTATAAGCCATGGTAAGCCTGGCTTACCCATACAAATCCAAATAAAACTTGATTTTTGCGTTTTGAGGTAAATCGACTTTCAGACTGTTTTTGACTTAAATGCGTCTTGTATTCTGCCATATCGCTTCATTTTCATCCGTGTTTAGCGTTTTGGTAGTGCTGCGTCGCCCCCTACAGTCCTCATGAAAATTATCTAAGCGTCCGTTGACAGCTTACATAATATACCTTTAATAATATGAATATACCTTTAATAATATGAATATACCTTTAATAATATGAATATCTATCTCACAAGCTGCGTAGGCAAAAACTAATGAATTTTGGCTAGAAGTCGGTCAAATTGGGCTATGCATAGCCCATGTCAAATGACCTCACTTGATGGGCTAACATAGATGCAGGCTATAATAGCCAATGAAATGATAACAGTGTATTTATTATTGACATTGCAAATTATGATAATATTAATAATACGGATATCTCAAGCTGTGTAGGCAAAAACTGTAACGAGCCCGTTTGGGCTAGAGTCGGCTAAATAGTCGGTCGAATTGAGAGCTAAATCGTGGCTATGCATAAGCTATGCATGTCAAATAAATGAAACAAAAAACCTTATAACCACATATTGATGTTGCTTATGGAATATCATACATCTCACAAGCTGCGTCGGGAAAAACGAAAACCAATTTCAAGATCTTTCTGGCTAGACGTGGACTATGCATGACGTCTTTTGCTTGCGTCATGTAGCTGAAACGGGCCATTAGATTTTCTTTTGTTTCAAGCAGCTAAGCATGAGGCTAGTGACTCGTGTTGGTAATGTCAGGAAGTGTGTGTGTGTGTGAGTGAGTGAGAGAGAGAGAGAGAGGTTGGGGACTTGGCGCCCATCCACGGCACATTTATTCATGAAATGGTCACAGTAACAAACATCCAGTGACTCAGTAGTTGTAGGCAGGATAGGTGGTAGAACATTACTCAGCAGGTATATATCTCCGCCCCCCCCCCCTTCTTAAAACACCATATATGATAATACAGAACTGGTTCTCCTTGGTGAACTGGTGCATATAGCATTGAGGAAGGAAGCATGTTCTCTTTCATAGATGATGTTAAGAAGCAGAGTCCTGTATCAGTGATGCTCACCATCACAAACCACAGATTACAGACAGACAGGCTGGTATGGTGTGCTGAGGGAGTTGGTGTCCATCACTGGTGATTGACAGGTGGAGTGATTGATTGTGTTGAGGAAGCTGGCTAGTCCATGGGGGCAGGCAGACTGGCACAACGATGAGAGGACCAGGGTCGCGTCCGCTGGCTCACAGGGCGTGTAGGACCTCCAGGATGGTGGCGATGGACCACGCCTGGGTCTCACAGCTGAAGGGGCAGTACTGGCCGTTCTCATTGGTCAGCTCCGGCAGGCCCTTCCACGATGACCTGAGAGAGCATGCAGATAGTATTCTGAGTACCCAGAAGCTCTCACTACGGCAAGAACTTCTGGGAACAAGCTATCATATCTGTGGACACCAATGACAATCCAATCAGATTTTGTATCGGATGCTGATTGGCCCATGCGGATAGCAGGCTGTGCGGAGAGGCTGATATGGCCTCTGACCGCAGATTTCCACTTTTCAAGTATTGCTAACGAGTCCTGCACTCTAGCGAGCTGTCGGTAGCATACCCGGCACACAAGGTGTGATTTACTTTACTTTCTTCCATGTTGACTCTCATTTCACAGAGGTTTTTATTACACAAACAGTAAGGTGTATTACATCAAAAAGGACATCAAAGATGCATGGTAGCACTCACCAATAAAAGATACATGGACAGATCCTCTATTTCGCCGGTTTATTTTTGGCGTCAATGAAACATGCTAACGTTTAACAGTAAAATGTATTACCTAAATTATTTTTTCATTTAGTTCTGACTATAGGCTCCCAATGAAATAATATTCAAATGCAGCTGGATTTGAAAGGTATGCTAATGCACTGGCACTGGCTGCGCCGCTCTGGTCATGTTTTGTGGCGCTTGAGTCCAGACTAGTCAACGTCTTATAACAGGTGATGTCATCTTTATGCAGCCCAATGAATGATCAGAGCAGACAAAGTCACAGCAGTATTTGACGTGAGGCAACGCTGTCAATCATGATAATGTCATAAGGATAAGCTTAACTATTGCAAGTCATCATGATAAATAGGTGTGTGGTCACCAAAGACCAGACAGCAGTACTGGGGTTGGACGCTACCTTTCCAAGTGGACGTTGTGCCTAGACAGGATATTTTTCACCAGGTAGACAGTCTTGTCGTACATCTCCGGTCCCATTTTCTTAGCAAAGTAAAGTTTAGCGCGCAGGAAGTAGCCTACTGGCCACAGCCACTCCTGGGAGAAGGAAACCGTAAAAGGAAATTAATTCAGAATGGCCTCCAGAAAAAGGCTCCTTGTGGACAGGGGTGTTTGTAAAGATAGTGAATGCACTCACAGGTCCCTGATGGTAGTTGAAGCCCTTAGCCACGTGGTAGTTGTCATTGTCCAGGGCGTTGTCATAGACCCCACAGTACACCATGTCACTGTAGAAGAAGAGAGACGACAGGAAAAAGAAAAAGATGTCAACAGGGAGAAAATGACACCCATCAAGTTAACTTCTACTTCCACCCTGATAGTTCAAATTTGTGGTATTGTATCACATTGGTAAAAGTCATGCAACAGTATAAATGCCAGTTCTGTAGCTGGGGCTTTCTTGGCCAGGTCTTACGTTATGGTAAACCTGACTCCTTCTGAAACCTCAGCTGGAGGTCTGAGGTGAGGGAACTCACTCTGGGTCCAGAGTCTTCATTCCTAGGGGGCCAAGCAGCTTCTTCTCAGCCACGTCCAGGGCTTCCCAGGCTCTCTCCACAGAGAACAGCTCAGGGGCCTGGGACAATCACACACGCGCACGTACGCACACACACACGCACGGTGAGGACATAAAGCATGAACATGCATAAAACACCCGCGTACATGAATGCACACACACTGCCCTACAAAACCTACCACGACCATGGCGATGGTGAAGTTGGGCCGTAGCTGGTAGTCGCACCAGGGGCTGGAGGCCCTGTAGCTGTCCTTATAGATGCCTCTCTTGTGGACCAGGTTGGGCTGCTTTTCGTTGGGGTCCTGCGGCTCGTGGGACACGTAGAACAACTTCTCAAAGTTCTCCTGGATCTTGCTGTTCCATTCCTCATAGGTCACAGAGAGATTCCGATCTAGGACAGGCCATAATAATTACTGTTTCAATTGCAGACGCCATCAATCATCACAGATTGAATCAAAACAGTACTAGAATTGATAATACACTACAAATATTATATTTGGTTAGTGTTTTGGAGCTGGGTTGTGTTTTTGAGGAGTACCTTGCCTCCGGATGGTGACGGTTGTGTAGGGGAACAGGCCCTTCTTGTGAAGCTGGATCAACCAACGCAGAGTCGACTTACACAAACCCACTATCTCTACTGCAGAACCATCCCTGGAACACACACACACTTTACCTTAGCAGAAGTATATACTGAAATAGGATACCAGTAATTACAAGCAGTGAGTGAAGCAGTTCAGATGATCAACATGGAGTCGCTGGTACCGAGGAGTGGCTGGGATTCCTTTGTTGTGAGCCATCTCACTCTCTCCCATCTTGTCCATCCAGGTGCCACAGTTATGGCGGTTTCCTCCATAGACGAACCCTGTGTTCTCGTCCACCTTGGCCTCCACGTTGAACCCTGGGGTATAGAGACACAGGCTGGATAACTACTAGGTAGGGTTTCAAAATTATGGGAATATTCACAAACTTCCCATGGGAATTAACAGGAATAAACGGGATTAAACTGGGAATTTATTCCCATTAATTCCCATAAATTTCCTGTTTATTAATGTTTATTCCTTTTAATCCCCATTAATTCCGGTTGGGAATTTTGTTAAGTTTGTGAATGTTCCTGGAATTTTGCAACCCTACTACTAAGGAGTTAGGGGAAAAAACTAGAACATAATAAGGCTTTGAGCCGGATCTGCTGATCGCTACTTTTCTCTGATGTATACAGTATATTTAC
Organism: Borostomias antarcticus; assembly: GCF_949987555.1. Lineage (NCBI taxonomy): Eukaryota > Metazoa > Chordata > Actinopteri > Stomiiformes > Stomiidae > Borostomias > Borostomias antarcticus. The sequence continues at coordinate 13,586,750 of NC_140242.1, forward strand.
ACCAATCATTAATTTACAGTTCAACTGTCATACAAACCATTGGTCAGTCTCTTGGATACGGTCTAAAACTGTAACTGGATATTCTCCTCTATGTGGCGTTGCTTGGCGGTTCACCTGCCTTCATCGCTCATGTTGCGGTCAAGCTGCGGTCCAGCGTTGCCCTCCCTGAACTCGATACCCTGCATGTGGCGCTGCATGGCTTCCTGGATGACATCGTATAGGGGCTGGTCCTGCAGTGGTGACGACGTCACGGGTGCAGAGAGGCAAGACAGCCGGATAAATACAACAGCTACAATATCACTTATAACAGAGCCAGTTATTAAAGGGCTGCGCGTCTCTCTCTCACCCAGGTTCCGGCGGGCTGCGGCTGCGACACGTTGGTGGGGTACATCCTGGAGACCGGGCACATGAGGATGTTGGTGCCGTTGGGTGCCATGCGGCAGTAGTCCTGCACGCACTGCAGCCACCACCAGACGGCGTCGCGGCAATTGTAGCGGGCGGCTGTGCCCCGGCCCATCAGGTTGGGGATCAGGCCGTAGCGGAGCGTGCCCGCAAACGCCAGGATGATATTCCTGTGGACACCAGGGGGACAAAGCCAAGTGCCTGGTTCAGACCGTGAGGTAACAGCTCATGGAGACAGTGTAGTTGGGGGGTTGGATGTGTGGGAGTAGTATACTTCTGTAAGGAGTCTGCTGTGCTCTCCCCTCCCCTCCTACTCCCCTCTTCCCCCCTCTCCTCCTCTCCTATCTTCTCCCCTCCAACCCTCTGTTCTGATCTCCTCCTCCCCTGTCCCCTCCTCTCCTCCTCCCCCATCTTCTCCCCTCTTCTCCTCTGTTCTGATCTCCCCCTCTCCCCTCCTCTCAGGTTCTGACCTGGCCTCCAGGTATCTTCCTGTCACCAGCATCAGGCCTCTGAGGGAGATGAACGTGTCTCTGCCCCAGCAGCGGAAGATCCCCGACGAGAAATGAGGGAGGCCTGAATCAAGACAGCCAGACAGATAACAGGTATTAAAAAAACTGTAGCATGTGTGTGTGGGAAGAGAGAGAGATAAACACGGATACTGAGATATACAGACATATGTACATTTAAGTGTGTGGGATAAACAGTATAGAGTAGATGACCACATTTTAAAAGTCTGACCTGCTGCCATGGAGACGCAGCACTGCTCTTCCTGGTTGGTGACATCACTGAGGCGGTAGGGCACATCTTTGAGCTTTGGGGAGAGGGGGGGCAGGGCGGGGTAGCTGCCCACCCCGCACATCTGCAACGACCCCAGAGACAGCTGCTTTACCAGGGTGGAACCATTCTGCACAAAGCTGGTGGAGCCGGAGGGAAACATTTTAACAATTGATATGAATCATTTTACACCGGCCACTGTTTACCTTAAAGCCCAAATTCACATGTTCGCATCAAAGAATATGACGCAAACTCCCACCTTGACATCTTATTGAAGACGACATCTAGGGCTGTGTTGTAGGCCCCAGTGATGATGGCATCGAAGTAGCACGGCACCAGGTAACGAGGAATGTGCTTCAGGTACACAAACATGGCCTGGAACCACCTCCCCACCTGCAGGACACAAACACACACTGTACACACAGCAATACACACTGTACTGTGGATAGCAACACACACTGTACTGTACATACAGCATGTTACGTGCTTTTGTTTTGTCAGAAAGCTGTATTAATCCTGTAATCCTCCCGGCCCACCCAGGATCACTGGCGGTTTTCTGTTTTCACCTCTGCCCCAGCGACAGGGCAGTTTTCACCTCTGCCCATGAATGCAATTTGTGGCTCTGTGCGCACACACGAGCGTACGAGCAGGACATGGTATTGCTGCATTCGTTAGGTCGTGAGCTTGGACCCGCCCCATGATTTGGATCCGCTCCAAAATTGTATGGGTCCCAAGTTGATCCATTCCTACACCCCTCCTAGTTTTTGCATAATCCTATTCCAAAAAATGAATGGAGGTGAATGGGCAAACCAAAAAACGGCTCGTGGACCTGACCCGTGATTCGGATCCACTCCAAAGTTTAATGGATTCTAAGTTGACCCATGTTACACCCCTCCACGAGTGTCATGAAAATCGGTCTGGTGTTTTTTTTGTAGTCCTGCTAACAAACAAACAAACCTAGAAACGGCTCGTGGACCCGCCCCGTGATTCGGATCCGCTCCAAATTTAACGGGTTCCAAGTTGGCCCATGCTACACCCCTCCACCGAGTTTCATGCAAATCGGTCTCCACCCAAACACAGCTGGCCCTTCACCTCCATTCATTGCAGCAATACCATGAATGCAGCAATACCAAACATGTCCTGCTCGTATGCACGTGTGCGCACAGAGCCACGGAATGCATTCATGGGCGGAGGTCTGTGCTCTTCATGCACCATTTATAATCTGGAAATAAATCTATTTTGTGGTTGGTACAATAAACCTGGCAATCTTTTGGTGTGGTCTCCCTGTTTGTTGTTGGTCAGGCTAAGAGGCTTGCAACATTAATCTAACACAAAAAAAAGATTTAAAACTGTGTGTTTGTGTGTGTGTGGGGGGGGAGGGCAAGGGAAGGGGTAGAAAGAGGTGAGAAAGATAGGAGCAGAGACCTCTTGGGAAAAGCTAATGTTTCTGTGTTGAGGTTATTCTACCTCCCCCAGAGCTAATTTTTATATGTTGAGGTTATTCTACCTCCCCAATTTAATGTTTATGTGTTGAGGTGATTCTACCTCCCCCAGAGCTAATGTTTCTGTGTTGAGGTGATTCTACCTCCCCCAGAGCTAATTTTTATATGTTGAGGTAATTCTACCTCCCCAAGCTAATGTTTATGTGTTGAGGTGATTCTACCTCCCCCAGAGTTAATGTTTATGTGTTGAGGTGATTCTACTTCCCCCAGAGATAATGTTTATGTGTGATTCCGGTCCTTCCTCCAGAAGTCAGAGCTAATGTTTATGTGTTGAAATGATTCTGGCCGCCTACCTCCCCCAGAGCCCCTCCCTTGGCGACCACACGGTTGCTGACGTAGTCGATCATCCAGTCTCCCTGGCGCAGGTTGTCACAGAATGGGTGGCCCAGGTCGTTCTTGGGACGGATCTCTGACATGACCGACATCAAACCTGAGGCAATTACAAGATGTCAGTTAATCTATCAAACAATGACAAATCTGTTAAAACTAATACAGTATTATTGGATTTCATCCAACTATTCCTCAACTATTGTTCATAGAGTAAATTATATGAGATGAAATGTGAGTATGGAATAACTGGACTGATAACACAGAGCTGTGAGATCCTTGGTAGGTGTCATTTTCCCTTGCAGGTTTTGTACCTTGCAGGCCACCGTACTTGAGGGGCATCCAGGCAGGAATGTCATAGCAGCCTCCACCATCCTCCTTCTCCTCAGCGTCACAGCGGAACAACAACATGTTCATGTCTGCCAGTGTCAGGTCAGCCATGATACTGGAGCACAGGGTGTGTGTGTGTGTTTTGAGGAGAGGGGAGGAGCAGACAGGGAGAGATGTATGTCAGAACCATTGACAGCTTATGTGAGTATGACCGACCCGTACATCAACTTAAAGCTGATTCTCAGCACTGCTACAAGTCATACATACAAGTCCAGGGGAGCGGTGAGGATGTTGGGAGTGTGGTCGTCCTCGAGACTGCCTGCTTGATAATGAGAGCTGAACTGGATAAGGTGTCTTCTCAGGATCCCTACCAACTTCTGGGACTTGGAGTCCATACTCACCCTGAGGGAGGGAGTGCAGGTGCGTGAGTGTCTGACCAGTGAACATGTGTTTGCATGTGTGTTCTCTGTTCTGCTATAGGCTACTGTACATACTGTACCTGAAGATAATGACGCTGCCAGGGGTAAGGTTATCAAATGTGATCTCCTGGACAAACTCATTGCGGCCCTTCGCCTTGACATCAGCCTGCTTCACTATCCTACTGTCCTTCAACTGAAAGAAATGACACAACGTGAAATTTGGGTCAGCCATATTGGTTGAATTGGCCTGGGGTAAATTACAGGCATGACTAAAATTTCCGTTTCTACATTGTACCATTCTCTCATTTCATTTTATGAAGCCTAACCCCCATCTATGTCAAATGTATTTGACAAATCCGTCTTACAAAACCACGAGAGATGCTCTCTGTTACTAATAAAACCAGCAACTCATCCAACCAGCAACTCATCCAACAAAAGGCCACCAAACAAAACAGGAATTCATGCTGTAACTTGAGAACACACCTCTTTCACTAGAGGCAGAGAGAGAGAGAGGGAGGGAGGGAGAGAGGGAGGGAGAGAGGGGAGGGAGGGAGAGAGGGAGGGAGAGAGGGGAGGGAGGGAGGGAGGGAGAGAGGGGAGGGAGGGAGGGAGAGAGGGGAGGGAGGGGGAGAGAGAAGGAGAGAGGGGTGGGAGAGAGAGTGGGGTTGGGGGAGATAGAGGAAGCTGAGACATGAGAGAAGGAGAAGTGAGCAGGTGTGCATTCCTGTCACCTGGATGTGTTCTCTGATCTCCACGGTGTAGTCAGGGAGACCATTGATGCTCCTCTCGTCCTTCCTGTAAGAGCCGTAGTCAGGCAGACCGTTGGTGGTCTTCTTGTTGGAGCCATCTTTGACAGAAGGGCCGTTGGTGGTCTTGTTGTCGGAGCCATCTTTGACAGAAGGGCCATTGGTGGTCTTCTGAGTCTTCTTGGCAGACACAGCCCTCCTGTCCACCGTCCTAGCCTCCAGGATAACCTCATCTATCTGACCTGCACAACAGGAGAAAGGACATCAGTTGACTAATATCTACTACTCTTTCTTGACTACTCTGAATACAACACATTTGTTTTGAAATGGATCATCTCATCCTACTAAGGCATTTTTGACAAGAACGAAGGCACTGAGGATGAATCATTCGCCTGATGAAGATTGGTGAAAAAGGATCAAAAGTATACAGTAAAATGCTGGCAATCAACTATTATTAATCCAACCTCTAATTAATGTATGTTAATGATATAGACCGGTAAGGAAAGTAATTTTAAATCAATGTAAGGGGGATTAGCTCATGTTGCTTGCTGTAACTTAATCATAAGATAAGGGTTGTACCTGTTCAACTGTGGAAATGAAATGCTAAGTCATGGTGACTTATGTACGTCACTGAAAGCATGAAGGTTCACATTGTGCATGACTGAGGTGGGGAAGAGAAGTGCATTTTGAAATCCCAAGTGAACTGAATCAATCAATCAATCAATCAAAGCTTTATTTATATAGCGCATTTCATACCCAGAGGCAACACAATGCGCTTTACAGAGAACAAGGGAGGTGGGCAGACATCCCACCCCTACATATTCAAGAGGGAAGCAAAAAAACAGTAATCACCCGAGGGCCAGATAAGTGAGCTGTAAAAATTCTTCCCTGACCCCTCTCAACGAGGCGATCGAGCAAGCTCCTGGAGTATGTTTGTCTACCGGCTAAGAACATTTATAGAGCAATAAATAACATTAAATTACATTTTCAGAGTAAGAGAGGCTAATAACATCATAGGAGAGACATGGCAAACATTGGTGTAACTGAAGCGAAAGTTAATTTAGAAAATCTAACGTCACGGTTTACCATTAAATGGTAAATGGACTGCACTTATATAGTGCTTTTATCCAAAGCTTTTATCCAATGAAGGCCTCTCATTCACCCACATATACACACCAATGGCGGCAGCTGCCATGCATGTTAGCCTGCTCATTGGGAGCAATTTGGGGTTCGTTGTCTTGCCCAAGGACACTTTGACATGTCATCAGGAGAAGCTGGGATTCGCACCGCTGACCCTACGATTATTCGACGACCTGCTCTACCTGCTGAGCTACAGCCGCCCCCAGCTGTAGCTCAGCCGAGGATGGCTGTAATCCAAATCAGAGTTGTTCCAGGAAAATGTTGTAATCAGAATTCGTTTCAGGAAACTAGAACTTGTTCCACTGACAGACATGTTTTTGTTTTAGTCATGATAAAGTGATTCTAAAATCTGGTGATCCCATCACATCACCAAGAAGACTACCCCACGGGTCGTGCAGTGTATGGGGCATTGGGGACTCCCAGACTGAGGGCCTGTTGAATTGGTCACAGCCTGGGAGTAGTGTAGTGGTGACTAACAAAACAGCAGACTGAGTGCTCAAGTGGGTTGAGGCCAGACCACCAGCAACAATCAGAGTTGGAGCGAGACATCTCTGCAGCGAATTCTGGAGTTGGAACAGTTCCTCCAGCAACGAGGAAAAAGCAGAACTAAAGTATTTAAACGTTTTAATCATTCTCACAACTGTCCCATGCTGCGGTGAGCCGAAAGACAATACGAGAGACGCTGAAGGAGACATAACGGTTGAGCAAAACCTTTTTCTGAGTCATTTCACCTAACACCAAGCAATGTTGTTCAAACAAGCAGGGTAAGATAATATCTTCCCTGTCGTCTAAAGTTCCATGTAACCACAATTGGCAAGGGAGTGGTTGAATTCTGTAAAGGGACACAGGGAAGCGAATGACTCAAGGAACTCAATCCAAGCATTTGTACTAGAATAGCAAAGACAGCACTGACTAATCTGCCAAACCACTTCATTAATGTGCTACAAGCATCCAACGGTGTGATGAGTTGAAATTGATTTAAACTTCTGAAAGGGACTTGGATCTACAGACTGAACTAGGATCTACTAAGTATAATTCTTACTCTAATAGGTAGTGCTAAGTGCTAAGTCGTCAGTGTCGTTGTGAAGCTGCTTTGTTAGTCAATTCTATTGTGAGAGTTAGTTTCTGCCTGAGATAGACTAATTGCCCTGTTGAGTGCCCTGAGGGAGTGGCCTACTCAACTCAGGATATATAAACAGCACAGGCCCAAGTCTTCTCCAGATTGCTTTAAACTTCTGGAAATGACTTGGATCTACAGACTGAACTAGAATCTACCAAGTATAATTTTCTTACTCTAATAGGTAGTGCTAAGTGCTAAGTCGTCAGTGTCATTGTGAAGCTGCTTTGTTAGGCACTGTTTACACGACAACAAATTTTCCAAAACGGGAAAGATCTTCTTTTGCGTTTCCCAAAGGTTCCACGTTCACACAACAGTATTGCGATAAGCATCCGCGTTCACACGGATCCGCAAACATGTTTGCAAAGGCTGTGGCAACAGGCTTTGGACATGGCCTAAGGACGTTTCCCTAAGTTCCTCTTATTTGACATTATTTGACAAATCTAATTCATTCACATCCTTTCAGACGAGATCACTTTTGTCAAATTTGAACATTTATTATACAAGCGGCATAATACATGCATATGAATTTTTGGCGGTGTGCTCTGTCCGGGGGGCCCCCTGCCTTCCACCGGCGTGGAGCGCGTTAGCAGGGGGAGGCAATCTAGGTGTTCCCCCCCTCTGGGCCAAGCCCTTGGCCCAGAGAGCCAGGAAGGGGGAACGGCATCCTGCCTCAATGACGATCAGAGTGGGCCGCGATCGGGAAGACGCTCGGAGGTAACTCAGCCCACTAAGACCGTCAAAGAGTGCCACAGGAGGACTGCTGTACATTATAGTCCCTGGTCCCCACGGGCCGACGCTCGTGGGTTCCGCGGGAGATACAGCCTCGTGTCTCTGCTTCCATGGCGCCGCCACGGAAAGCCACAGAGACAAGCTTGCGGCTACTCTGGCATCCACCGGCCGACGCTGGTGGAATACCTGCAAACTACCCCGGACAGAGAGCAACAATGACAACAGATGACATCGACATACGCAGGAGGAGCAGGGGAGGAGGTGGGGCGAGCATTCAGAGCAGTCAGCTGGTGCTGCGTCATGCGTGACTGATTAACCTCTGCTGACCCCCCGGCCGTGACGTACGTGCCTCGGCTGAATTTGCGTCGTTGACTTCATTTATGAACACCTCTTCCGCCAGGTTTCCACACACCTGTCAGACCACTGTGTAAAATGTAGGCCTGTCATTTCACAATAGTAGGCTAGCCAGTCTTAACACATTTATATTTTGTTATAGGCTATTATATATATATATATAATTTTTTTTAATTATTATTATTATTATTTTTTTTAAAGGATCCTTAACAGCACACAGATATGATGTAGGCCTTAGGGGTGTGCCCGAATACGAATACGGTATTCAGATGAGCACAAATAGTAGCTTTTTCCCGAATAGTACATTTGTACGAATATTATAAAAAATATTCGGGAGGGGGGAGAACAGTCAAATACTGTATGAGCGAGTGATATGCGCCCGTTCTGTCTGCTTGTTGACATGACACGACGAGGGAGAGAGAGAGAGAGACAGAGGCGCACGCGCTTGCAGTCTCGCACCTGCTGTCTGTCTAGAGTCTAGACGTCTAGACCAGATGTTCTCAAACTTTTTTTGGCACACCAATGGGCAAGCCACCAAGGCACACCAATGGGCAAGCCACCAAGGCACACCAATGGGCAAGCCACCAAGGCACACCAATGGGCAAGCCAAAATCTCAAGGCACACCTATGTTCCTATCCATGCAAAATAGCCCCTATAACACATGCTATTACTCTTATGACTCACTGTTCATTTTTATTTAATGCCTATTTGCTAATGCCAAACAGAGAGAGAGAAGGAGAGAAAGAGAGAGAGAGAGAGAGGAGGGCTAGATCTGGCCTGAGACAGCAGTTAAACTGAGTATGCATTCAGTTAAAAAAACATTGTGTGGTGAGTGTGCAGGTGAGGCAAGCAGGATGAACTGGAATGGGATCCTGGAAGCACAGGACACAAGCACAGAAAAAATACTATTAATCTTTTAGAAATGTTTCATAAATATAATATCTTATTATCTATTCATCATTTATATGTATATACACGTTGATTATTTAATTATGAATGAATAGTTATTGAAATGAGGCTAACAGATCCTTATTATAATGTGTTACCAAATTGTAGGCCTAATTAGCTTATAATGAGTTAAAGAAATTATAAATGTAATTTAAAATTGAATCAGTAACATTTACTATTATCAATAGGTTTTGCCTACTTACAAGCTAGTGAGACATGTGCCTGTCGCTGGCTGCAGATTTTCTAAATCCTTGGTGGTACTGAAGAGAGGGCCATTCGCAAGTCCTGTTCAACAGAGAGGCGCGACCTGCTCTTGTTCTTCATATACACCAGAGTAGAGAACGCCAGCTCACACAGGTAGGTAGTGGGAAACTGAAGAAGTTGCTCAATAGCTTGGCTGGAGATGGTCGGGTACTCTGATGCAGAAGCCAATCAAAACTGATCCAGAGGGAGCTCTCTCAATTTGAGTTTCAGTGTGCGGTTCATACGGAGCTCTGCACATACTTCTCTCTCTCTCAAAGTGAGATTTTCTGTTGATGATTCCTGGTTGAATGGGTCTCGAATCCAGTCATAGTCCTCGATGTTGTCCACACGTGGGAAGTAGCGCTCTTTTAATGTCAAATACAGTGCACTCTCTATCTGCCTGGGGCGCGGCTGATGTCAGTGGGAACATTTCGAATTCGATTTTGAACTATTCCAGCCAATCCGAATCAAATATTTACTCAGGCCATGAACTAATAATAAAATAACCATTATAATAGTTATTTATTCATTATTATTAGTATTATTTTACATAAACTGTTTTATGAAAATTGCACGGCACACCCGGACTTGCCTCACACCGTTTGAGAACCACTGCCCTAGGCTATGATTTGACCGGCAGCTCTAAATGCCTTCCCAATCATTGAGACGTGGTTGTAAAAATGATGGTTGTATTGATGAAAAGGGTAAAACTGAAAAACATGGAAAGAGAAAATATTATATTATTATAGAAATTACTGTCGTTAGTCCCAAACAAACAGACTTGCGTAATGTGAAGTCATTGCATTGATCGATGCAGTCCGTTCAAATAGGCATCAAAAGCCTACCCAGCTGGCACACGACCAACCTTCAACGTTGAAATATAGTTGGATTAATGTCAGTCGTCGTTTCAACCTTGAAACAATATTGAATGCTCAATGGTTGAAAAAGGTTGATAAAATACTTATAAATTAATGTTGAAATTCTGTTGAAGATCTGTACGTTGATGTACAACGTCAACATGATGTCTTCAACTTGCCTTATAGCTCTTCAATGCACAATGTGGGTAAAAAGTGGCCCAACGAAGGTTTTGCTTTATATATATTTGCAATAAATTAATTTTATTGGTCACAAATCCTTATTTTGCGCTTGCACAAAGAATGAAATTCAAATTTCCTTCCGTGGACATCCGAGGATGTCCTATTATGGACACCGTAGTTTCTTTGGACATTTTGGTGCGGTGCATTGTGTGTAATGTTCGTCTCGCATTAGCTGGACGTAGCTAGTATCTACATATATACAAGCTGAGCAATGTGCCAGTCATTCCCTTGTTGTCCAACTTTTGCCGCTACTTGTAGACTGTAAGGTTAATATATTGTTTAGCTTGTTAACTGAGTTGGTTTTGCTTTCACGTTTTAACATAGACTAAATCCTGGGTCGTATTGTGCTGCAGAGGTTGTACCCTATGTTTAGAAAGCTAAAGGCTGTTACCAGCCAGCAGATTGACTGTGAATGCCTTTTTCTGTAGCATTGCTGTATAGAAGTATGTCACAAAATGTGTGTTTGTGTGTGTGCATGCCAGTGCCACAAACACTTATTTTTCACATTATTGTTGGATGTATGTGTTTTTTTACTATTTGCACAGTTGTCAGTGTTACAACCCCATTCACTGCTGTTGTAGGCCTACATGTACATCTTGATTCTAATGTAAAATAAAATTGTAAAAAGTTCACGCTCCGTGGCTACATGATTGAAAAGTAATAAGTTGAAACAAAGTTGCAGTTTCAACAGTGATGCAAAGTTGACTCAAAGACCTTAATTCACCTATGTTGAAAAGTAAGCCGTTGAAACAAAGTTGGGATTTCAAAGTTGATTCACCTTTCAAACTCAACACATATTCAACAGTGATTGTAAGACCTTAATTCACCCATGTTTAAGAGTAAGATGTTGGAACAACGTTGCAATATCAACGTTAATTCACCTTTCAAAATCAAAACCTAATCCAACGTTGATTCACATAGTCACATGATGTTGAATCACCCGTGAATCAACGTTGAAATGCCAGCTGGGTAGGCCTATTTAAAATGACCAATTACATCTTCAAATCCAATTCATGCCATCTAGCCTACAGCCGTAATTCAAAGTAGCAAAGTTGACAAAATAAAGTGAAAGGCTGTCCAGTGGCGCTTGTGCAGTCCCGGACATCTATAGAGCATGTGAATCATGAAAGCCTATAGATAACAAAAAGGTATCGCATACCAAGGTAATCTTGTGAGGTGCCGATCACTGGAAGATCACTGGTCATAAAACATAAGGAAAAGTGTTGCCCACTCTGGCTCCATATGCAGTTATTTTATTTGGACGTTTGGGCATGTTGGCCTGATAGATTCTGAAGAAGTCCAACAGGCCAAAAAGTCAAAATAAATAATATAATGACCAGATTTTCTCCCGTTTGTCCAGGACATTGAAATGTTCCCGGACACATGGACCAACGCCGATATTAAGGAAATGCTGGTTGGCATGACACAACTGGATGAGATGCTCCATGGTGACCACAGTTAACTGTTCGAGGTTTCCCTTCTAATCATGGCCTTTTCTCGCTGGTGACTTGCCTTTGATAGGTTTTTGTTCCCGCCCTACGGCATGAATGATGGGCTCACATCTTCAGAATCCATTATAGCTGTTAGGCCTAGGTCTAGCTGTAAAATTGACCGGCATGATTAGAGACAAATCATTTTACTCACTAGTCACTAGATTAATTAGCCTAATATTTCGTTTGTCTTCCTTTTATTTGTATTATCTAGGCCTATATATATTTGTTTTCTTTCATTAGGCTATCTAGCTGCAATGAGCTGTGAGCAGTAAAGTAGGCTATATCCCTATATTCTTTTATTCGCGCATGCCTATTAGGCACGAAGTGGGACCGTGTCGTCACCCTTTTCACAAGAATTGCGTATTGCCAGTTTACACGGCGAGAATTACAGTGGCGTTTTAAAAGATTCCACTCTGGGACCCGGTTTCAAAAGTTTGCGGTTCAGGCCCGCAAAACGCCGTTGTCATGTAAACGAAAGGCCACACCGCAACAAAAGTTTTCCGTTTTATGCAGGGATCGTTGTCGTGTAAACGGCACCTTAGTCAATTCTATTGTGAGAGTTAGTTTCTGCCTGAGATAGACTTTGCTCTGTTGAGTGCCCTGAGGGAGTGCTCTGTTTCCTCCCAAAAGAACCCAATACGAAAAACATGCAGAAGAACAGAGGCTCTTAAGTCTGGTCCCTGACCAAGACCTGGACTGAGCACTTGTACTTGGTCCCCGGGCGCCATGGACAATGGTTGCCCATTGCTCCTGTCTGCCCCTAGAGCAGGACTGCTCGGGATGGAAGAAATGCAGGGAACAATTTCCACCGGTGGCCCGCGACAGTTGCATGTGTGTGCTGTGTGCCATGTCACCTCACGATATGTGATGTGTGATAACTGTGGCAGAATAAACACCCCCAGGTCCTATAATTATTATTATTATTATTATTATTGTAATTATGAACCAAAAAGAGGAAGTCGGGTCCCAATGAACAAAAATACATCCCTCACATGAAATCCGTTAAGTTCTGTAGGCAGGAAAAAGCACTGATAGAGGGTTTCTAGGTAAGATAGGCCGTCTTTTTAGAATCTCTTTCCAACCATGACCCCAATTTATTACTGTTTGATTTGATTAGATTAGATTATATACCGGTATATTGCATAAATCTGCCTCTTGCAATATCCTACTTATTCCAAATAAACCACTATATGAGCATTATAAAAGTAATAATTATCTCCTGTCATCCTTATGAGTACTTAGGTTGTGTGAAACGTTAGGTGAGGCATGCACTATAATTCTTATTGGATCCTGGTTAGAAAATAACATGTCCTTGTAGTTAAAGTATACTAGCTGCTACAGTAAAACCATTTCTGGCAACCACACCAACAGATATCTCGTTTAGGGAAGAGCAGTTGTTAACCAGTAGTGGCCCCAGGCGGCATCCGCTCCTGCAGGTCATGAGGGGGTCAAGCTGCTGGGGCGTGAGCAGGGTAGGCTTAGAGAGGTGGACTGTTAGTAGCCAGACAAATGTTCTCGTCACCTGCCTCAGTAAGCTATCGGAAACCCATAATAGGGAGAGACCCAGTGGGCTGGTGGCCGACTCGTTGGATGAAGGGCAGGTCCGAACCTCTGTACAGGGGTTTGTTGGGAGACAGTGTGTGTTTGTCTGTGTGTGTGTGTGTGTGTGTGTGTGTGTTTGTTTGTTTGTTTGTTTGTTTGTGTGTGTGTTTGTCTGTGTGTGTTTGTTTGTGTATGTGTGTGTTTGTCTGTCTGTGTGTGTGTATCTGTGCGTGACTGTGTATCTGTTTGTGTGTGTGTGTGTTTGTCTGTGTGTGTGTATCTGCATGTGTATCTGTGTGTGTATCTGCGCATGTGTGCGTACCTGGGATGAACATAGGAGGGACGTCCTTGCGGAAGGGGCTGGTCTTGGGGTTCCTGAAGGCGGTACAAGAGACCGCCACCACAGACTGGTGTGTACTAGGGCTGTGTCTGGTCACAGCCACGATGTCCTCATCCACCTGGTCCACAAAGACCTGGATACACACACACACACACACACACACACACACACACACACACACACACACACACACATACACACACATACACACACACACACACACACACACACACACACACACACACACACACTTTAGGGTCACTACTAATATACTAAAAGTATATTCAATGATGCCACCTGCTGAGTGACTGTGGTTTATCAGTTAGCTGTAGAGCTGGTAACACCAATGCACGCTATGTCTGTCCAGTTTTGTTCATGAACAAATGTTGGTTAGATTCTAGACTCGTGAGTCAGTCTCTAAACGCTTCGCTCAACTAGAGACTGAGGACTTTCATCCAGATTTCATCGATTAAAGTGGATGGAAACAATTTGAGAGGGAAAAAAACAACAACCTGCATTTCAGAACCAATCTAAAGTCTTAAGGGCATAGCTTTGTTGAGGTTTGAACCATTATATATATATATAGTCTCATTACTGGCCGGTGTTCTAGCGACTATTCTCTATTCACTAAGGTGGAGATACCGAATGTCTGGTATCACTAGGGGCTAGTTACGATTCCTTCTGCCCCACTGACCTGAGAGAAGCCAGTGGCAGCCAGCTCCCTGTGCAGCTTGTTCAGGGCCAGCTTGCCCGCCATGATGCCCGTCTGCAAGTTGACCTCACCCGGGGACGAGGGCGTGGCCTTTGGGCTCCACTGCGGGTAGAAGCGCTCCTCCTTCACCACCGAGATCTGGACAAGAAGGGAGACAGATGCCGACCGCCATACGGTAGCTGTAGTCACACTCACACACACAAGCATGCACGCACACACACGCCCACACACACACACCGCACGCAGACACACTCACATACATACACACACCACATGCACACACTCGCATGGACACACGCGTGCGCACTGTAACGGAATTTAATCTGATCTAAAGTAAAAAGATTTGCCAAGGTTCGCTCAAAAAGGTTAAGTCTGATTTATTGAGAAAACATACGAGCGCAAGGACTTCAGGATAACGCACGTGAGTGGTATCCAGCAGAAGTGCCGCAGTCTGGTCTTGCGCGGCCTTATATTCAAGCAATACACAGGTATGACGCTTCCAGGGATGTGATTGGCTAACCCATCTGTACACGTCATATTAAATGGCAGACATCATCAACAATGGTCAAAAGTTGAGACGTGATATGAGAAAAGGGTGGTAAATGGAACAAAGAATGGTTATTCAGGGCAGAACGCGTCTAGGTGTCTCGACCTCCTGGAGAGGTCATCCTGTCTTAAACGAGGTTAGCACAGCTATGTGAAAGGTTGAGGGAGGTAGTGAAATTACAATTTCTATGACAGCACACACACACACACACACACACACTTGTTATTCCTATACTCATCCATGTTAATGCTGTGGCATCCAGTTCCCACCTGGTGAGGGACTAGCTCGTCTCACACACACACACACACACACACACACACACACACACACACACACCTGGTGAGGGACCAGCTCGTCGTATCCTCGGGTGCTGCCTGTGGCACAGCAGGCCATGGAGACAATCGCCGAGCTGGGGAGCGAGTCGTACACCGAGCGGATCTGCAAGGACACACAGGGGAGGGCAGAGCAGTCAGCCATCCATCAGCCAGCCACAGGAGTCGTCCACGGATGTGTGGACCAGGTCTTCTCTGCTCCAGGTCTTCTCTGCTGGAGAAACTGCTCCTTTAATATTTGAGGCCATTGCATTTTCAAGCATTTTAATAATATTCTCCAGTGTGGTTAGGTTGACTATCCCAGCATAAAGGTGGCATACATCCAACCAAATCAGCCATGCTGGACCAAGACCTTAGTCAAAACCCAATAAAACAGAGTATGGATATTTATTTGCCATTTTGTTAACTAAAGCCCTCCTTGTAAAGAGGAAGGATGCACACCCAAGAGATAGCTGCAGTCCTATTTGTAGAGATAACTGTAGCCCAAGGAAGGATACACACCCAAGAGATAACTATGGAGATTCACTGTATTATACACTCACCACACTCAGGTTTGTATATTGGTATTTTGTACTTCTCATTTGCACTGTCCTGTCTTTGCACTGTCCTGTCTCGTCCCTGTACCCTGTCCAATGTTGTCTCCATGTTATGCACCAATGACTGAAGCAAATTCTTTGTATGTTGTAAACTACCTGGCAATAAACATTTTTTTCTGATTCTGATTCTACCTGGATGGGGCACTCGTTGTCGTGGGTGACGTCCAGGAACATGGCGTGCGCGATGGAAGGGACCAGAGGCCTGAGGCTGGGCTGGACGAAGGATCCCACAGGCTCGCCGCCAAACCGGTACACCAACCGGCCCTCCTCGTGGCTGTCAGCTGCACTCATGGCCTCTGACACACGCGCCCAAACGCACACGTGCGCCCACACACACACGCACACGCACACACACACAGGTGCACACACACACACACGCGCACCCAAACACGCACATGAACAAATGCATACACACACAAACACACACGCGTACACACATACGCAAGACAAGTGTCAGTCAATTATAGCTTTGTGGTTTTCCTGTAAAATAGTTTAAAAGCTTTGAAATAAAATAAAAAATAAAGCTTTGATTGAAAATAATCAATGTATACAATGTAGTATTTCATGGCATGACAGCATAGAGCACCCTGAAACTGTGAAGATTGTCATTCCAAATTCAGGCTTTTTAATATCCATGCCAATGTTCACAAAACATTTCCAATGTCCATCATGCACAAACAGACAGTTCTAACCACAAACAACAATAATGAACACTGGGCATATTTACTATATGATAGTACTGTGTGTAATGTATAGTGTGTGAGTATAGTAAGTACTGTGAGAATTGTATGTGTGAGTATAATACAGTATGTGTGAGTATAGTGTGTGAGTATAGTGAGTAGTATGTGAGTATTCTGTGTGGGTATAGTATCTGTGAGTGTAGTATGTGTGAGTATTAATCGTATGTATGTAGTATTACTAGTATCTATCCATCCATCCATCCATCCATCCATCCATCCATCCATCCATCGTAGGCATATGTGAGTACTGTATGTCAGTATTAATAGTATGTGTAAGTATTAGACCTACTGTATGAGAGAGTATAGTAGGCCTATGTATGAGTATAGTATGTGTGAGTATTAATAGTATGTGTGAGTACAGTGTGTGAGTATTAATAGTATGTGTTAGTATCAACAGTATGTGTGAGTATAGTAGGCCTATGTGTGAGTATAGTCCGTGTGAGTACAGTGTGCGAGTCCAGTCCTGTCTTACCCCTGATGAGGGAGGTGATGCCCAGTCTAGTGACAAACACGTTGTCCAGCTCCGCACTCCCAGTGAAGAGCTCAGCCACCACATACAGGTCAGGCCTCTGCAGGCGGGCCTGCTCCAGCATGTACTACACACACATACACACACACACACACACAGGTACACGCGCATGCACACACACACACACACACACACACACACACCACAGGTACACACGCATGCACAAAGCCAGGCAGACAGCCAGGCCACAAGGCCAGGGGACAAACCACATCGCACACCAGACAACAGGCAGGGGAGGGAGAGACAGACAGATTAAGGTGGAGGGATGGAGTGAGGGAGAGACAGACAAAGATGGAGAGAGGGAGGGAGGGACAGAGAGAGGGAGAGAAAGACAAAGAGGGAGGGAAGGAAGGAGGGAGAGAGACAAAGAGGGAGGGAGAGACAGACAAAGAGGGAGGGAAAAAGGGAGGGAGAGAGACAATGAGGGAGGGAAGGAGGGAGGGAGAGAGACAAAGAGAGAGGGAAGGAGGGAGGGAGAGAGACAAAGAGGGAGGGAGGGAGGGAGGGAGGGAGGGAGGGAGGGAGGGAGAGACAGACAGACAGACAGACAGACAGAGGGAGGGAGGGAGGGAGGGAGGGAGGGAGGGAGGGAGGGAGGGAGGGAGGGAGGGAGGGAGGGAGGGAGAGAGAGGGAGGGAGTGACAGTGAAAGAGGGAGGGAGGGAGAGAGAGAGAAAGAGGGAGGGAGTGACAGTGAAAGAGGGAGGGAGGGAGGGAGGGAGGGAGGGAGGGAGGGAGGGAGGGAGGGAGGGAGGGAGGGAGGGAGGGAGGGAGGGAGAGATATAAGCTGGGCGAGGAGGAAGGTGAGTATGGGGTTAAAGAGCATAGACGAAGACATGCACCACATACAGGTAGTCAAGGAGTTTAGGATAAGAGACATATACCCATGGGGTGTAGTGAACATTTAGTGGAAATTTAGTTAGATGAATCAGGTCAGAAAATAAAAAAAAGTAAGCAAACAAAAAATGAATTGTTTGTTTAATGTTAGAAGTATTGGATAAGAGGATAATACAAATTTAAGAAGAGAGAGGGAGAGAGAGAGAGAAGGGGGAGGGGGGGAGCAAAAAAAACAGATTTACTGTCATGCTCAGAACAGTGCTTTCTCACAACGCATGACAGAAGCGTGTTCCAGAAAATGCAAAACGACGAGTTAACCAGCTAACTTTACAAATTCCAAAACAGCCTGAACTTCAATTTTGAGTTCATAAAGAAAATCGGTCTTCTAGATACTCAACAGCCCATAATACAGAATGTAACCAAGCCTAGTTTTTGGCAATTTGGAAATAATCATGACCTATGGTCTAATTGACTCCCGAAGTTAGCTGGTTAACTGCAGAAGGCAGTCCATTTTCACAGAACCCCCCTCCTCCACACACACACACACACACACACACACACACACACACACACACACACACACACTCCTAGCTCCTGTCCCAGGCTGGTGCTGGGCTTCAGTACCTCGGACCAGACTGGTGATGCCCAGCCGGTTCACAAACACATTGTCCAGCTGCTCGTTGCCGGTGAACAGCTCTGATATCACGTACAGGTTAGGACGCACCGCCCTGGCCACCGCCAGCATCGCCTGGAGACCAGCAGTCACAGTTACTCTCTCTGACAGAAACGCTACCTTTTAAACCCGCATGAGATAACTTGGCACTTAAGCGGCCCCTCTGGTTGTGATAAAAACTGCAGTATACTAGCAGTACAGTATACAAGCCATGGCAGCGTTTCCCAGAGCCGTCGTACGTCGTAAGCTCTCCCTTTAAGTGGCGCGTCGTTTCCCAGAGCCTTCTTAGGCCAAGGTATACCTTGGTTAAGGAGGCTCTGGGAAACAGCTCTTCCCAAGGTACATCGTAAATCAAGCTTACGATGTACCTTCTGAAGGTACATCGTAAGCTCTCCCTTGAGCTGATGCACTGTTTCCCAGAGCTTCCTTAGCCAAGGTACTTACCCAAGGGATACTTTCTTAAGGGCGGTCTTGTACCCATCGTAAGCTGTCCCTTAGCGATGCGCTCCGTTCATCCCGTTATAATTTTAGCTCGATTAGAGCAAAATTATACTTTTAAAAAGGAGATTTGCAATATAGAGCACATCTACCCTACCTGCGCAAATTACATCATTAGTGTACAATAAACTTTATGAAAATTATATATATATATATATATATATATATATATATATATAACACATCACAGGAATTGTATTGAGCAAAATAAAATATAGGGACTATCCATAGCCTAATATAATCCAATCTATGAACAACAACAATATTTTCTTATGGAAAGGGGCAATTTGATGACATGGCTTTTCTGTCTGTCTGTATATAGCTATAGTAGGATACCGACAGATATCCTGGCGAATTGATTAGGCTAATCCAATGAGGCCTTCCAGACCCATAGTAGGGTAGACACAGGTCATTAATTAAGATCCCCTTCTATTTAGTGTCTCACAGCCAACTCGTGCTTCGTGTATACCTGTACATCATGGCTGCATTAAAACAATATTGTGTTTAATTCATGGGTAGCGTATACTGTCATGTAGGCAATTTCAAAATGCGCTACCCATGCATTGAACATAACATCATGGGTGGTAGGTCATCCTGAGGAGGTAGGCTATATGACAACTTTTCAGAACGCCGGCTGAACAAAATCAGTCACCCATTTAGCTATCAATTGTTTCCTGGGCTTTCAAGAAGTCCCAGACTAGGCTTATATGTCCCAAAAATGCTCTTTATTTTATATTTTGTAGACTATAATGTATGAATTGGAACAATCACGAGGTCTCACCTTGACTATTAAATAGATTAGCAGATTTAGTAGCCTAGGCATAGCTTCCTTTTTGTTAATATTAGATTGGGGTAAAATCAAAATGATTATGAGAACTGTCCCTTCACCAAGGTATACGTTAAGAAAGTAGATTGCCGAGGTACATCGTAGCTGGGAAACGCGGCCCTGTACACTGAAATTCTAAAATAAAAGAATAAATTCACAGGGTCTATGCGGTCTCATATCAGAAAAATGCATAAACTATTAGCTGAAAACCCTGAATATTTAAATATAAAAAAGGTATCTTATATTACTTTTAAGACATATGTATCTGCTCTTTCTGGAGGTAAAGCTAAAAGGAAAGACCCCCAAAAAAGAAAGGTGTGAAAATAATACAGTAAGGGACGTGTCTTTGAGCGTAGCTGATATAAATCCTGACATCCATGTGAAGAACCGGTGGGACACAATGGCACAAGTAAGAACCTCTTTGAACCCAAGTACAGAAAGGCCAGTGACGTGTCTGAAGTAACCTTTCATTGTAATTTCTTAACTGTGCTCGAATGTTCTTGTCTAACACAATGGAACCAAACAGTGCAAACAGTGCAAACCCGCCCCCCTCCCACCCCTGCCTCCCGGCACACCCAAGCAAACAACAAAGTACCTGGAAGGCTTTCAAACAGTTATCGTAGCGTTTCTCCTAGTCTCTCATAGCCAGACCTACAGTATCTCCACACTTCATTTACGCTGTGCCAGCGTAGGTCTCCCTGGACTCATTACCATTCGGGGATGGGGGGGGGGATTCAAATAAGCGTATTAGCATAACAGATGAAAAACCTATGTTGCCAAAGTAGTACAGAAAATGTGAACATTAACAAATAATAAGATCATAATCACAATCGTCTTGGGCGGAGCGGTTGCTAGGTTATTGCAGCACTACACTGGGTTGTTGTTGATTCACTTAGTCTGGATTGGTCGACCACCTGAACCGGGGGCCCACTGTTTGACCAGTAATAAACCAACGTCAAAAAGGCTTATTCCCAAAAACCTAAATTCATTAGTGTCAGACTACGTTTCACCTGACGGAACGCGCCGCCGTACCTCGGCCACGTGCAGCGGCGTGGAGTGGCAGTTGTCGAGCCGGACGCCGGCGAAGTGCTTGGCGGTGATCTCCGTGTACATCTTCATGTGGGCCCAGAGGTACGGGCAGTCCTCGGGCTTCTCCCCGTAACGCAGCTTCACGCTGTCTCCCCAGCAGATCAGCTCTCTGCGCAGGTACACCTGGGAGCCTGAGGAGAGGAAGGGGGGAGAGAGAAGGAGAGGGGAGAAGGAGGGAGGGAAACAGATAGAGGAAGGGGGGGGGGGGGCGAGGGCATTTATGATATGATGATGATGATTTAGCTGATGCCATGTTCTTCTTTGGTTCACACTGATGATCCCTACTAGCAAAAGAGTCAGTGAAAAAGTGGAGGCCTTTGGCGCCACCTGCTGGTGTAGCCTGGTTACAGTTATAATTTCAGGCTCTGTAGCTTAAGTTGTAATACCTTCATGGTATACTAGCTACTTGTGTGAATACTGTGTAAATATTGTGCTATGAGTGTGATCCACTTAACTAGTCAGTTCACTAGCTAGCGGATGAATGGCACACTCACCCCACGAGTCTGGAATTCTAAACGGGTACAGATCCTAAAACATACATGATCACAAAAGCTGGAAATACGCACTCTCGATTAAGTTTTAACTGCTTTTAATGCGCATAGTATTCAGCAGACAACGAACGCGTGTCAGCCTTCCAGCCTTTGTCAGCGTTTACAACGGCTAACGTCAGCCAACCTGGCTCAGCAAAGTTCTGTAGCGGGTCGTCGCCCATCACCCAGCCGTTGTGGGCAAGGAAGTGACACGCCTTGTCTGCCTGGTTCATCAGCTGCACTTCCTGCTTGAAGGTCATCTCTTCGAAAGGGAAGGTGAAATATCTGGGGAGCGGAAAGGAGAGATTAGCTGTTGGGAGTTTGGGAGTTTTAAGTCCGCTGTGACCGGTAGGCCTAATGAGAGTCGAGGTACCTTGTTATGATTGGATCCTTTCTTGTGATAGGACCCAACTTAGGCCCGTACTCTGCAAGACGTTCATACACTACAGATTCCATGATGCAATTGATTGCCTGAGAGGGATGAAACAGTAATGAGTGTGTATTCTGAATGAAAAGGAGCGTAGTGAATCACACACACACACACACACACACACACACACACACACACACACACACACACACACACACCTTTTCCTCATGGAAGTGCATTTCCTTGAAGCGTTCCATATTAATATCTTCCACCCTCTTCTTAAACAAGTCACAGCACTCCTGAATATCCGATGGGCTGTCACTGTATGAGAAAAACACACAAGATCACAATCACCCACCATCACTCTATCACTGAGACAGACACACACAAGACACAATCACCCACCATCACTCTATCACTGTGAGACAGACACACACAAGACACAATCACCCACCATCACTCTATCACTGTGAGACAGACACACTCTATCCAAGACTGCAATATCCCAATATTGTTAGTTGTCTGCTAGTATCTCTAGGCTCAAATATTACATTGAATCGCTGCACTCTGCATACTACATAATAGTCTGTGCCACTTCGCCACCCAAGCTGGTGTTCTGAGGGCGTATCGATGGGTCAAAATTGAAAGAGTGAAGCAAATCGTCGCAGCAAATGAGAGACGCTAGCCCAGGTTAGATGGGCGGGACACATCTATGGGTGGGATCGCCTGTTCGCGAAAGTCGTTGCTGATTGGTGTCGCCGGGATTTGAACACCAGATTTTTTCATGAAGTGTCCCAGACCCATAGAGAGATCTGCAGCATGCAGTAACGTACTTAGCTTAGCTTATATAGTGTATCAGAGAGAGAACTCTCATGGGTCTGGCGTTGAGACTAGGTGTCAGCCAGAGTGTGTTGCTGGTGCAAAGAGGCGGGGCCTGGCTACCTGTGGGGCTGGAAGAGCTCCAGAGCGGTCATGTCCACGGTGTTGCCGAAGCGCCGGTACTGGGGGTCCTGGACGATCCTCAGCTGGCTCCTCCCCTCAGCGCCTGCCTCCACAGAGCTACCTCCTGGAGGACACGCCAGCGTGGGGTCAGAATAGGTCACCGAAGAGCCATCCAGAGCTACCAAGGGCTTCGAAAGATGACTAGAGGTTACTAAGGTTTACACACAGGGTAGTCCCTGTCCCCAAGTGGCGCTACAACATGCCGCAATAAGTGTGAGACATTTTAAAAACGACCTCACCTAAGCCCAGAACAGTAAATGTCTCTTTATCAAAAGTTATAAGCCCCAAAAAACTGTTACAGGAAATGGACAGGTCCTGTCTGACAGGGTTGTGGTATGTTAGAGTAAGCCTGCCCTCACGTGTCTGCAGCAGCTTCCTGAATTGCTCCGTGGCCTTCTCCACGTGAACCTGGAAGAACTCCCACAGCCTGACGTTGGGGTAGACCTCCTCAGCCAGCAGACGCCGCAGGGCCTGGGGGGAGACACACAGATACAGCTGTATCACCATAGAGTACCTTGTTCGGGCCTTCGGCAGGTATCTTCACGGTTTCAAATCTGCAGCTCAAATGCATTATTAATCTGCTCCAAATCTCCCTCTGCCCAAATTCGCCTATGTGCGTTCCAGTTAAAGATGCACAAGATCACTTTTTTATAGTTAAATATTCTGGGTTTTCTGCTAATAGTTTATGAATTGACCTTAGGAAGACCAAAAATATTTTTCGTGACATGAGACCCTGTGAATTTATTATTTTCGAATTTCAGTGTACTGGCTAGTGTACTGCTAGTATACTGCCGTTTTAATCATGACCAGAGGGGCCGCCAAATTGCCGAGTTATATCATGCAGCTTTAAAGGGGTGACCGGTCAGACCCACCGCAAGCTGCTCTTCATTCTGGATGAAGGCGGGCACCCCCCGCTCGCCGTACAACCCATCGGCCACGTCGCACGACAGGTGCCAGAGGGTGCGGTCCAGTACCCAGGCCGGCCTCAGGTGGGCGGAGTTCACCAGGTTATACCCACACTCCGGGTGCAGGCGGATCCACTTACTGTTGGCAGCTTGGCAGAGAGTGGGGGAACAGGGGGAACACTGAGAACCAGAGAAAAGTCTAAATGTCTGTGTGTTTGTAGAAAGCAGCTGAAACATGTAGGCCGTTTAACAAGTATCACTAGTGAGTTTTTAACCTGACACGCCAGATGTTTACTTCGCATAACCATTTGCTTCACATAACCATCTGGGAACTCTCCGTTGGAAACTGTTTGGACGGAAGGGCAGGCACTTTCAAAAATACTTGGCAGGTGATTGGATGAACCATCTGTCTATCACTGTCTGTCACCCGCTAACTTGAACCGCTCCTTGCTGTCCTCACACCTAAACCTGCCCAGCGTAGCTGTTTGTATTTCAAATTCCTCAGAACCAACGCTGATTGGCGAGATCATTTTCTGATCTGGCACAAACTGATCTCTATGGAGAGTATCCTGACTGATTTGCGAGACACACAGAATGTGAGCTTGTGGAATCATGATGGTCTCATGAGACTATTGAGTTTTGGGGTTGTAACAGTATTTCTGTTAGAGTATAAAGCTTGAACACACTCTTCATTCTGAGTATTTCAAGGTGAGCAAGGAGGGAAGGGAAGTAGATACGGGCACACATAACTATGGATTTCATGTTTACAAAGCAGCTAAATTCAAATGAGTCAAGGTGCCCCTGCTAAATCATATCATCTAACATCCTATGGTTGTATGTCACTACAACATAGTTTAATTATCATATCGGTATTAATGCTAAGCTGTGATATCCATCTACATTGAGTGGTTGTGAACATGAGCCAGATAGATATATTTACTCCTC
This sequence comes from Borostomias antarcticus, assembly GCF_949987555.1. Classification (NCBI taxonomy): domain Eukaryota; kingdom Metazoa; phylum Chordata; class Actinopteri; order Stomiiformes; family Stomiidae; genus Borostomias; species Borostomias antarcticus. Next base: position 13,611,387 of record NC_140242.1, read on the forward strand.
GCTCCTATGAATGACACAAAGAGAACACAACACATACACGCATGCACGCACACACACATACACACGCAGACACGCGCACACACACACGCACACACAGACACACATGCACACACGCGCACAGACACACACACAGATACGCACACAGACACACATACTCACACACAACGCCCCCCCCCCCCCCCCCCCCCCCCACACACACAGTGGTCTCATTTAGACACAGAGAACCTAACCCGCACATGTACTGTACACACAAACACACACACACACCCACCATGTCCTCATTTAGACCGAGACATGGGATCTTCCCATAGCACCGGCAGATCATATTTCCAGTGGTAAGGCGACAGTGTGACCTTCTGAACCATGGTTACCACTCAACACTGCCACCACTCAACACTGCCACAGAGGCTGCACCGCAACGCGGCTTCAACAAGGAAGAGAGGATCATGTCACCAGGGTCTATTAGGCCCAATCCCCAAATCCCTTAGCCCTACAGTAGCCCTACATTTTGCGTGTTCACGCATAGGGTAGTGTGTCCCATTCCTTTTATGGGCGGCTGTAGCTCAGTTGGTAGAGCGGGTCGTTCAATGATCAGTGGTTCGATCAAGGGTCAGTGGTTCGAATTCCAGCTCCGACTGTCCACATGTCTAAGTGTCCTTGAGCAAGACACCTAACCTCAAATTGCTCCCAATGAGCAGGTTAGCACCTTGCATGGCAGCTACCGCCATTGGTGTGTGAATGAGTGTATGAATGTGTAAATGAGAGGCCATTGTAAAATGATCTGAGTGCCTCTAAGGTGGAAAAGTGCTATATAAGTGCAGTCCATTTACCATTTACCATTTTATCTTCCAGGGCTAGGGGGTATATTGAGGGTTAGTGGACGTTCAAACAGCCCTCCAAAACGAGGGTTTTCAGATGCTGACTTGAAACTGAGGGGTAGGCTAGATGAAAACTCACACAATGCTTTGCGAACCGAGGCAGTGATATGAAACATAGCTGCCGGTGCTGTGAAAAAACATGGGAAAGAAGCCCAATATCTTCGCAAATAAACATAAAAAAATTATAAAATCTGTGGAACAGCTTAGTTTAAAGTAGATGCAAAGGAACATGTCATTGGATCGTTATCACACGCATTTCAGAAAAAAATGCTATTTATGACATCAACTGAATTTCACTGTTAGCCTAACTTAACAGAATTTTGATGTTCCAGTAGGCTACGGTGCAATGTTGAATCTTATCTAATCAATATAACTTTGTGTAAACAACTATTTTTGAGTGACAGTTGATTCCATGTCCCGTTCATGAAGTCGGAAATATAATCTAGTAGCATTTTTTCTGCACTTCTCTGCTCATCTGATATCAGTGTATTTCTATGGGCAGGACTAACGTTAACAGCCGATGTATAAACATGCTTCCTGGCTGTACAATTGATTAATCTGTCTTGTTCTGTCCTGAAATTTGGTCAGATTTGTCACTATAATAATAGTAGTCTAATCATACTGTAACATGCCAGGGACTCCACGGAAAATCAGGCAAAATTACGATTGAAGACGTAGCGAGTGGTGTCCCATTTCTTAGGTAAAGATTTCAACCCCAATCCCTTGTGGCTCCGTTCTGAAGGGCCACTAACTAGTCAAGGGCACTCTAAAACTAGGGGCTAGGTCTAAGGGGGAGTATTGAGATTGGGCCTTATTCTCAACGCCAGACCCATGAGAATTTTCTCGCTGATACACTACTACGTAAGTTAGGCTAACTACGTTACTGCATGCTGCAGATCTCTCTATGGGTCTGGGACACTTCATGCAAAAATCTGGTGTTCCAATCCTGAATCCTGGCAATTCATTGCGCCGGAATCCCAGAGACACCAGTTAGTAACTATCAAGCGTTCCAACCCATAGATATGCCCCGCCCAGCTAACCTGGGCTAGCATCTCTCATTTGCTGCTATGACCAGTCACTCTTTCAATTTTCACCCGTCGATACGCCCTCACAACACCAGCTTGGGCGGGGAAGTTGCACATAATTTTGACAGTATGTACAGTAGTATGCGGAGCGCAGTGATTCAACTTAATATTTGAGTCTGGAGAGAGACTAGTAAGAAAAATGGGTTTAAATAATATTGTATCAGCCTATCAAATTTAAGAAAAAATAAAGACTTACTGTTTTAAAATGAACCAATAGGCTTATTTGCACGCATTCACAACTCTCACGTTAGCTGTGCTTACTCACTATAATTACATTTAGATTGTTGTGAATGCCATAAAACGTGTACACTTTGTACTTTTGGTGCGAAAAGTGTGGGGGGAAAAAGCTTGGAACTGGCTTATGTTAAGATCATTCATGTTAAATATGAATACAATAGAAATTACTGTCATGGCTTCATACTAAATATATTGTTTTGAGGAGGTGCAGTGGGGGGTCCTTCAGGATGTTATGAAATATGCCAGGGGTCCAGAGCTCAAAAAAGGTTGAGAACCACTGCCCTTGAATGAACAGAGGAAACTAAACCTAGCTGTAACCCTAACCCTAGTAGGGAACGATCAGTATTATCCATTTACCGAGGAAGTGATTTGCAGGCGGTGGATTTTGAGAAGCTACGGTATATGGTACTGTATCTCCTTCCTGGTTGGATGTGTTAGTCCTGTATTGAATAGCAGGCTGCTATCTTTAGGACAGCATACTGTACGTCTGTATATACTGTACTGAGCAGACGTTTAAGTTGAAGTGTCGACTCAAACAGCCTTCTGCACCTCAATGAAATGCAAACTGCAACAGAAGCATCACATCTGAGAACACCATGTGTTTCCTAAGAATGTAGCAAAGAGAAAATGTATTAAAATCCAAACAAACAAATTGCATTGTGACCTTTCTAAAGGTCCGGTTAACAAAGGTCAAAGTTTAATTACTTACAGTAGCAACCGGCCTGGCATATCTGAATTGAAACCTAATAATGTCATAGAGGCAATCGTTTTTTGATCTACTACAACCGAACATCGACTGAATGTCAGAGGGTAGATGCACGTGTTCTGCGACCTCCTGCAGACAAGCTGGCAAGAGTCCCTGACCCCACCCCCCAACCTTCACAGCAACCACGAGCGCCCGGCGTGATGACACGCAGCAGCGCATGACAAACCCCTCAGGGACAATTAAGTTGATCTCATCTCAGCAGACAGGTGACGAGGCCCCCGGGCAGCAGGCTGGCTAGACGCTGCCAGGGAAACTGAGACTGTGATGCAACAGCCACAGCTACGGCTGCAATGTTGTGTAATCTTGTGTCAAGGGCAAGAGGGGTTGTTTTTTTTGTGTTTTTTTCCCACATGGCAGTTGGCTTCGGATTAGGCCTTAAAGGCAACTCAGCGGAATCTTCACTGACTTCCTGTTTGCGGCTACACAGGAACAGCATTCAAACCTGTCATGGCTCCACTTATCAAGAACCTTGCTGGCTAATGGACTCAATAGAAGTCCATTAAGACACGCTCTTATCATCAGACTGAAACAGGTGGCATCAGAAGCAACCTTGGTAGAGTGAACATTCTGTCACTGCTGTCCATATGCAGGAAATCATCACGTTGAGTGTGATGATGGCATATGAGATTAACTTTACATACACACTGCCCGGTATGGTTGCATACTGTAGCACACACTAATCGGTATGGTTGCATACCACAGGCTAACCTGTCCGGTCGATCAAGAACACTAACCAGCTCGTGGTCCTTCAACACAGGCTGTTAGAAAGTCAGATAAGCACCCCCACTGTGTTACAACACCTCAGGCTTGGGGGTTAGCGGCGCGACGTGCGTTTGTGTCTGTGCAACAGTGAACAGATGGATAACCTGTGTGGTTGTAGACTACGTCGGTGATGCAGACCATGTCCCACTCCTTCTTCAACTTGTCCACCAGCGCACCCACGTCACTCCAGGTGTAGTTCTTCCCCGGGGGAGAGAAGTCGGGGTTCAGCTCCAGCTGGTCGGCCAGGGAGTAGCAGGAGCGAGATAGACCCAGCTTCTGCAGGGGCGTGAAGTGGATCATGTTGTAACCTGGAGAGGAGGAGAGAGAGAGAGAGAGAGAGAGAGAGAGAGAGGAGAGACAGAGGATGGAGGAGAGAGAGAGGAGACGGAGGAGAGGTGAAAAGGAGAGAGGAGAGGAGAGAGAAATAAGTTGTTCTACATATGACCGATGATATCACACATCTGTAATAAGTTGGCAGTTATGTAACTGTTAACTACACATGAGGTCAGTGGTTTTGTTCTTTTCAAATGTACATTAATACTCAAAACACAGCCTGCACATGAGCTGATAAGAGGAACCAACATGCATTGTGTACTTCAGGGTACATATATTTTGCAAATAATGTACAGTAGAGGTTCAATGACCAGCAGAGCAACTGAAAGGATAAAGTTCCCCTCGTGGGGCGGCTGTGGCTCAGGAGGTAGAGCGGGTCATCCAATGACCACAGGGTCGGCAGTTCGACTCCCGGCTCCTCCTGATGATATTTCAAAGTGTCCTTGGGCAAGACACTCAACCCCAACCTGCTCCCAATGAGCAGGCTAGCACCTTGCATGGCAGCTTCCGCCACTGGTGTGTGAATGTGCTTGTGAATAGTTGAATGACAGAGGCCACTGTAAAGCACTTTGGGATAAAAGCTCTACAGTAGTGCAGTTCATTTACCACTTACCTCATATTTGTACTCTGGGTTCAATATAAACTAATAACCACAGTTCATTGCATGTGGGATTAGCACATTTCTTCATTACTTCAAACCGTAAGCCTTATGAAGTGAATAATTGTGACCATAATGAGCTTCCTGTGCTGGGGAACTCAAAAAGCAGGAAGTGTCAGAGACTTCATAACTTGCCGTTCAGTCCTGGACTACTGCTGCACGTCTGAATGTACAGTACCATGGGGGCGGGCTATGACCCACGGGTGTGGCGTATATCTGACACACTTCCTTCTTGTCATGTTCGCTGTCCTACTGTACGATGGTGTAACTGAGTGAATCGTGAGTCCTCATAAGCCCTTGTGGACTGAGTGGTAAGTAGCAGGTAGCTTGAAAACTCACTCTTCAAAGGAGCGCTGACAGACAGTCCCTCCAAGGGGGGCGTCCCGCCCCCTATTAGCGCAACTGTCCCCCCCTCACAAGCGGAAGAGCTCAGCAGGGTTTTGTGTTGCCAAAGCGCTCACCGGTCTCCTTTGCCACGCGCAGCCGGTCAGGCCATTCCTCCAGGGGGCCCAGGCACTTGGCCAGGTAGGTCTGGACGGCGATGCAGTCTAGGGGGAGGACGTGGTCGTCGGCGCCCACGCGCAGCACGGGGTCCACCACGATGTAGCCGCCGCCCACTCTCTCCTCGTCCCTGCGGACGGAGACGCAGGACAGAACAGAACAGACATGTAGCGCCGCGGTCATTCAAGAGACGGGTCACCCTCAATTCAATGCACAGGACAGGTCCAAGGAGCGGAGCAACATGTACTGTATGCACTGTCTGTCTGTCAATCTATGTAGGCTACTGTATCTATCTATCTATTTATCTATCTATCTATCTATCTATCTATCTATCTTTTGTATCTATCTATCTATCTATTGTACCTATCTATCTATCTATCTATCTATCTGTCTGTCTGTCTGTCTGTCTGTCTGTCTGTCTGTCTGTCTGTCTGTCTGTCTGTCTGTCTGTCTGTCTATCTCTCTCTCTCTCTCTCTCTCTCTCTCTCTGTCTGTCTGTCTGTCTGTCTGTCTGTCTGTCTACTCTATCTATCTATTTCTTTGCAACGGCAAAAAATATTGCGGAAGTAAAACATAGTTTTGTTTTTAATAATGGTTTTGTATTACTTCCTCTTCCAGAAAGAGTAGAGGAGACGGCAGGCTACAGAGAACCAGTACTGACCCAACGCCGAAATAGTACTGGTACGACCCGGCCACCTTCAGGTCCAGTTTGCAGTACTTGTCGGAGTCATCGTCTCTCCCTGCGGTGTTGACCCAGTCCAGAGGCTGGAACCTCAGCGGGTCGTACTTTTGGCTGGCGGCCGGGTAGTTGGTATGGACGCGGACACTCCTCCCCTGCAGGGTGGGGCCCAGGCGTAACTGGAGCTCATAGCCTGGTGGGAAGATGTGGTGTTAGGTAACGGTGTGTTACTGTACGGTGTGTGTGTGTGTGTGTGTGTGTGTGTGTGTGTGTGTGTGTGTGTGTGTGTGTGTGTGTGTGTGTGTGTGTGTGTGTGTGTGTTTGTGTGTATGCATGCATGCAAGTCTGGGGTATTCAGTGTTTAGCAGCTGTTGACAATGATTGACAGGCATGCATTGTGAATGTGTGTAACCTTCGGTACGTCTGTACGGTGTGTCCTCCAGCAAGGCTGATGGGATTAATATTGCATAATTTGGGGCAGCTTTACTAAGCCTATCAAGGACGGTGTGTTGACACCTGTTGCCGGGGCCTACAGACGTGACAGTCTGATATCCTCATGATTTAGAAGTTCACATGTGCTTAAAGTATGAACCAAATGCCCTGCATGTCTTGTCCGACGTTGAAGCAGCAGTTAAAGCATAGAGCAAAGACACAGTGTGATGGCTGTTGGCTATCAATAGCTGCAAACTAGAATATTCTTACTAGAATGTTCTTCACACAGTGCTAGAGTCGCCGTAAATGCCGTACATTTTCTGTACACTCTTAGAACAGATGTGTTATAAACTACTCATGTTGTGTTATATTGTCCTTAACCAAACACAGGGATGTGTTTCTATTCTACGAGTGTACTTGTATGTTTCACTACGGGAGCAAAATCGCCGCTACAAAGCCAGAGTTGAATTAGATTCACAGTCACTTCACTTATGTCACAGCCATAAACCAGACGATAGGGTAGGAGTGACTGTTCACCGGCTGTGGACATTGAGTTGTTTAACTACTAAGCGCTTTATTCTTTTAAACTGGAAGGAGCGTAGCCCAGCCTCTTTCCCCAGGGAGTTGTGGCTGAAGGAATACTTGGATTGCTAAACATGGAACGGGCAGCCTGCCTGTTGAAAGACTTCGACAAAAGCTTGGGACTCTGTCCGCGAGTTGATTGTCTGATTTCCCCTACATCCCCCCTATCTTTAGGTTGTTGTTGTTGTTTTTACTGTTGTTTTTTGTTATGCAGTGTTGTCTGTTATACGCTCCTATGCAATGATGGCACTGAATCCTTGGTTAACACTGTTGTGTCAGAGGTGAATTCGAGATTAAAGTAATGTCATTCTCTAGTGAACAGCACTTACTGAACACACTGTAGGCTACACATCTTACGTCTGTGAGTTGACGACACCGAGGGTATAGCCTAGAACACACATGGTGGATATATTAAGGTCATACATACCTTGCTCCAGGCGGAACAGGGTCCTATCCAGCTTCTCCATGTCATTCAGGAGCAACACCCGGGTCTGTCTGGCACTGACCATTTTATCTTTCCTTATTTAGGGTGGCCTTTACAAGCGGGGAAACGATGCCTCTCTCTGGAATCCGGCGCACTTTCGCTCTCAACCCCTTCAACAGGGAGGGAGGGGGTCTTAGTGAGGAAACTGAACCGAGGCCAAATGCTTACATATATAGATCTATACCTGCATGCATGAAATGGAGATGCGTCGGTAATGGTGTTTCTATAAGTCACTGCCTATCTACTTTTCAGCTTCCAATAGGCGATATGTTGAGGGAACTAAAGAGAGCAATTGTATGCATGCCAAAATATAGATCTATTGGAAATTGAAAACGAATCAATATATGCTGTGGACTATCCAGAACAAGTCTGTAAGAAAAGGTTTGCCATGTTCGAGCAGAACAGAATACTAGGCTATAGCCTAATGTAACATTGTATCAAATAGATTGGTTGTTCAAAAACAAATCAAGAGCGAATTAATGAAAAGTACTTGACGCTAATTGAAGAGAAACATGCGAACATGCACATATAACCAACTAGCACATGAATGAAGGCGGGTAAGCAGCAGCATTGCAATGGTCGTAGACACTTTAGCCTAAATATTGCATAATTGATCCAATAGTTACATTGAAGCATAATTGATCAAGAGCCAATTCACCTCCGACTGCTTTTCCGTGAGGGCGCACTGCGCAGGTCCGGCTGGAGGCTGGTGCCCAGGTTGTCTAGCACGGGGGCGTGGCCCGAATGTCAAATTCCGCCAACCCATTTCAGATCTCACCCTATCCGGGCCATCGTGGTGTTCAAGCGGAGGATGGCAAAAATTAATATGTAAAACGATTATTTTGCCCACTTTAGTAAAAGATTACTTGATTGCAACGAATATGATTCGTTCACAAAATAACTTCACTGTCGATTTCATTTATTATAACGTTGCGGCCTGTTAGCTCTGTTTTGCTGACCACTCTCTGACACACCGCCCTGAAGCCTCACATACCGTCTGCCGGTCAAGTAGTCCATACAAGTAGTCCATACTAGCGTCCGCCTGCAGTGTCCATAGCTTGTCCCCCAGAAGTGAGGGCTGCATGGTGTTAAAGAAGGCACTGGAGAAATTAAAGAATATGATCCTCACAGTGCTGCCAGTCCTGTCCAGATGGGAGTGAGCCCTCCCTATACTGTAGCAGGTAGAGAGGATGGCGTCGTCCACTCCTATGGGAGCCTGGTAGGCAAACTGCAGGGGGTCCAGGTCTGTCTTCACCAGGGATGTGAGGTGCGCCAGGACAAGCCTCTCCAGGGTGATTCTGATTATGGGATGTCAAGACCCTGGGGACACTGGGGAGACCTTTCTTCTTGGGCAGTGGGGCCAGGCAGGGTGTTTTCCACAGCTCTGGGACCCTTCAGTGTCAGACTCAGAATGAAGATGTTCAGGAAGGAGCAGTTGGCCCAGCTGGTCAGCACAGGTCATGAGCACCCTCGGGTTGACGCCGTCAAGTCCTGCCGCCTTGCCTGTGCGGAGCCTGCTCAGCTCGCTCTTCCCCTGTTCGGTGTTGATGGTCAGTCCAGGAGAGGGGGCGGGGCTTCCTTTGATCCTCCCTTTCAGTTCCCTGTGTACGCATCCCATCCTTGTTCTTCACCTTCACCACTACAACAATTCAATTCAAAGGGCTTCATCTATCCATCTATCTATCTATCTATCTATCTATCTATCTATCTATCTATCTATCTATCTATCCCCTCTTTTTGTCATGCAGTCACTGGTTGTTGCGCACCGTGGGGTACTGTCCGCAGAGAAGCTGATGTAGCCCGTAATGCCTCCAGTCCGTTCATGTCCTTCACTGAGCCCTTCTCTGTTGTCTCAAAGCAATTCTGCCATATGTCCATCCACCCTGTCCTGGTGGTTGTTGTAGGCTGGTTTGTAGAGGGGCCTGAGGTGGACCAGGTCGTGGTCAGAGATCCCCCAAGGAAGGAGGGGACGTGCAGAGGAACTGTATGCATTGACAGTTTGCGTAGCCTACTAAAGGTCCAAAGTCATGTTCTCTCTCTGGTGCCACATTTCACAAACCGCCTGAATGAGTGCAGAGTAGATGACAGAGTGGAGAGGATGGTTGAAATCGCCGTAAATTGTCTGATTGTCGCGGTACCCGAATGGATGACGTCACACGCGGATCTAGGGGAGCGTTAGAACGCAGGTTGACAGCAATCAGCTGTGTCCGGGTTACAGATTCGTCATTTTACAAGGCTTGAGGCTTGAGGCTTGTAACTGATGGTTTGGGTTAAAATGTTTTGGAAACTTTATTATGAGTTTATTATAGGCTGCAATAATTATGTTGCAAATAATTCGCCAGTAGCCTGCTCTGTGTACAATGCAGTTGAAATAATCACACCGTTCCTAGGCCAATCCCCTAGCCAACCCTCTCTGTCGTATTTTGAAGGACAGCCCCCTTCATGCAGTGACTTCAGAAGTTGACAACAGTTTCAAGGAAACAGAAGCAAGGTAAGTGAGCAAACATTCGTTCTTCTCAAAACAATTAAAACATTCATAGATAATTAAACATATATAATGGCGAAGACGAACATGATTAGGCTTAGGCCTATTGCATCTAAATTTCAATCCAGTGTAGTTTTTCCCACCATCATTCCAGTGCGGTGTGACAGGCCTGGGGGAGCAGAGAGCAGCATGAGAGTGAAATGCTCTCACTTGAACTGAAACAAAGTGCCACAATCAACAACAGACACTTTACAGTGTTTATGTGGATGGACATGTTAACGTCTCCAATAGTTAAAATGATGTACCTATCAGTCAGCCAGTGTGAGGTTATATTCCTTGGTATATAGTAGGAGAGAGAGATAATTAGATGCAGTGTTTACACAGTTCTCACTTATTTGTATTTAGTGTGTGATTTGTGTATGATTTTCTTGATTTGGCAATACAAACATATGGTTCCTATGCCAGCGAAGGCCTTTGAATTGAATTGAATTGAATTGAGAATTCTAGGGTATTGAGAACTGAGGAACAGCAGTTGTTCAAATGGCCAGGTTTGGTAACACTCACAGTTTATCTCTTGAGACCATGCTCAGTGTCTTAATCTGCACTAGCCAGATTACACCCCACTACGGTACACACTAGACTACAGGGAAGTCCGTAAGAAGCGTCCAAAAATGTCCCCTATCCCTAGTCATGAGGAGATGATTCAGTTATTATTAGTGCTATTCCTGAATCCTCCTGAATACATCTTGAAACAAAAAAAAAACTGGGCTATATTTGTTTTCACCACATTCACAAATGCCAACATCCGGGTTTCTTTATCAAACCCCAGTTCCTGTCTTTTCTCCTCTGTGACTACTGTCTCTTTAGATGCCAGGGAGGTGTGTGTTGGTGGTGGTGGTGGTGTGTGTGTGTCTGCAGACAGCCCGTGGCTACAGAGATGGGAAGGTGTCTCGGGCCTGTGTGGACATGGTGCCGCAGCACGGACAGCACTCCAGCCCTGACCCCGCACCGTACAACATCACCGTGACAAAGTCTACATTCAGACCCGGGGACAATATCACAGGTAGTCTGGTAGTGTAGTCTAAATGATTTCCTAGCTGCAAATTGTATCTTGGACACATTTCAGGCAGGTCTTCACCAGTACCATAGCACAGAGACAGTGCTGGTCAAGGTTGTTAACAACCTCAGAATAAATGTAGAAAAAGCTCTCTGTCCTTGTCCTCCTGGACCTAAGTGCAGCATTTGACATGGTAGACCATAGTATGCTTATTAGAAGACTGGAGGACTGGGTAGTCCTCTCTGGGCCTGTCCTTGACTGGTTCAGGACGTATTTAACTGGCCAAGAGTTTTTCATCGCCCTTGGTGACCACAGCTCAAAAACACAGAGAAAACGTGGGGTTCCACAAGGATTAATTCTAGGGCCCGTTCTTTTCAGTCTGTACATGTTACCCCTATGCGATGTCATGAGAAGGAATAACATTAATTACCATAGCTATGCTGATGACACCCAGCTCTACATTTCTGTGACACCTATCGACTACAGCTAAATTGACCGCTTGACAGAATGTATTTCTGACATAAATGTGTGGATGTCACAGAACTTCCTCCAGTTAAATCAGGACTTGAATCAGTTGAATCATTTACTTTGATTGTTTCTTTTAAATCTGTTCCCACTGTGTTTATATGATTTATGTTTGTATCCATCTCTTTTTATGGCAAGCCTCTCTTTTTATCCATGTCCGTCTCTCTCTCTGTCTGTCCGTTTGTCTGTCTGTTTGTCTGTCCGTTCGTCCACTTGTCTTTCATCATCAGTGACTTTGTCGGTTGCCTTGGTGTCCGGGTCAGCCTACTTCAAGGGCTTCCTGATAGAAGCGCGGGCTGCAGGGAAGGCCGTCGGTCCCTGGGTGGGGTCCTTCAGTCTGGTGTCTCCTGAACTCTCGCAGCTGCTGGAGTGTGCTCACACTCAGGTAGACGTCAGCTATATCAGTGTTATAGCAGTGTGTTCACACTCAGGTAGACGTCGGCTATATCAGTGTTATGTCAGCAGGAGGAAGGATTAACAGGCAAGATGCTACCTGTCTCATTATGATGCTTCAACAGTGCTTCTCTAATGATAACGCGAGGAGCCGTGTGTGTGTGTGTGTGTGTGTGTGTGTGTGTGTGTGTGTGTGTGTGTGTGTGTGTGTGTGTGTGTGTGCACCACCAACCTATCATTTGAAGGGATCTGCAGTGAGCCACACCAGTGATTCCAAGAAGACGGAGGTCCATGCCGTGTGGGAATCTCCTCAGAACCCTCCAGAAAGAGTCCAGTTCAGGTGAGTCACCAGCTTCTCTCTCACTGTTCGGCAGGATTGGTCAACAAATCGCCTGAACACAGCATAGCATCTGCCTTAGTGGCATTCTGCTGGTATTCTCCAGTGTGTAGAGTGAGTAATGTCTGGTCTTTGTGTTGTTGTTGTTGTTGTTGTTGTTGTTGTTGTTGTTGTGTCAGGGTGACGGTGGTGCACAAGTTTAAGGAGTACTGGGTGCAGCTGCCTGGTCCTGTGGTGACCCTGACGGGGGTGACCCCTGCTCCCGTTGACCCCTCCACAGCCCCGCCTGGACCCACCACCACCCCGCCCCTCCTGCCCAGCACCGTGAGCCTCCGTCGGAGCTTTTACATCCACAGTAGCGTCAGTGGTGATACCTGTGTGTGTGTGATGAGGCAGTTGTTCTCCTCTTTCTCAGCTGAGCTCGGAGGGCTGCGGCAGCAGCAAGTCGTGTCTGCGGGAGCCGGAGGGCTGTGACCCGGGGATGGAGCCCGGCTGCTTCTTCCTGTCCTTCTCCACCCGGGGGCGGACTACGCTGTTCGAGCTCAGCGCACCGGCGGAGGGATACGTGTCCTTCGCCCTGTCACATGACAGATGGATGGTGGGTAAAGACAGACAGACAGAGACAGGCAGACACAGACAGACAGACAGACAGATAGATAGATACTTTAATGAGAGAGACCATGTATGGCTAAAAGATGAACTACTGCAGTACCATGAAACCAAGTAGTTTACTGTATACACGGCACATGAATTGAAAAATTTACACATAACATTGTCTGAATACAGACACAGACTCACTGTTCCTCTGTACTAGCTACTACCAGATACGCAACCTGTTGCAATACATCAGGTATCGTTGTAATGAGGCACTGATCTTGTGTCAAATGTGTGTCATATTTGTAGGGGAATGATGATGTTTACCTGTGTGTGAAAGATGGGGAGCGTGTGGACATCAATGCTGCCTATGTATCTGGACGAACTCACCCTGAAGTGGTATCGGAGGTAGACACACGCACACACACACACACACACACACACACACACACATATACATACACACACATACATTCCATTGCTGTACAGTAGTCTGTAAATGTGAAACGGGATGTTCCACCTCTGTGTGAATGTTCTCCAGGACGTTCTGCGGGACCGGGCCTGGAGGCTGTCCGACGGGGTCATCCAGTGTCATTTCCGTAGAGACGTGATCCCGCCCCAGCAGGGCGGCGGCAGGTTCGGACTGGACCAGAGCTACTTCCTGTTCCTGGCCCACGGCAGAGCCCGAGACGGCGTCGTCCACAGACACGACCACCAGCCCCTGATCTCCACCAATCAGAAGGTCATCACGGGTCCTCCCGAGGATCTGATTGGCTCACGGTCACCCTTGTTGATTAAGTTCCACGGTGAATGAACGCCATCGCCAGTTGTAACACATTTCATCAGTGTAGTACAACAAAAATACTATATTATATGAAACAGTGTTCTGACCAAGCCTACAGTATGAACCACATGGCTTTATTTAAACACAGCTCTGAGCCGTGAAGCCGTGTTTCTCTGCGTCTCCAGGTGCGCTGATGCTCGTGGCCTGGATGGTGACCGTCAGCACCGGGATCCTGGTCGCTCGCCACTTTAAAGTGGACTGGCCAGAGTGGACGGTGTGCGGACAGAGAGTCTGGTTTCAGGTAGGGGTCTTTGGTATTTAAACACACCGTACCTTTGCTTTAATCAAGCTGCCTTGAACTGATAGCAGTGATGATGGTGATCATGATGATGATGGTGATCATGATGATGATGCTCCTCCATGTGTCTACAGGTGCATAGAGTCCTGATGACGGTGTCAGTGATGCTTACCTGTGTAGGGTTCACCTTACCCTTCATCTACAGAGGGGGGTGGAGCAAGGTGAGTCTGTCTGTCTGCCTGTCTGTCTGTCTGTTGTCTTGATTAAATGTCTTGTCTGTTTGTCTGTCTTTTTACCACCAGTTGGAAAACCATTATCGCTCTCAACAATGTATCATGTTTCTCAACTTCATCTCCCTCTGCCTCCTCTCTCCTGGTTGGCTGGTCTCTCCCTCTTTCTCTCTCTGTCTATACCTCCTGGTTGGCTGGCAGGTATCTCTCTTGGCTGGCTGGCAGGTCTCTTTTCATCTTTCTCTCTCCCTCTTCCTCCTCCTGCCGTCAGTCTGGCTGTGTGAGTCAGCTGTGTGGTCAAATGTCGTCTTGGTCTGCTAGCTACAGTCAGAACCACCATGATTCAACAGTCTGAATCACCACTGAGTCACAGGGCCAAAGTATACTGGCTCACAGTCCTGTGGTTGGGCAGCAAAGATGTAGTTAAGATGGTCTCCATCCTCAAAGCTGAATTTAACCCATTCATCTCTCTGGAAAAAGTTTGTCTTTAATTATCTTTTATTGTGCACTCTGCTCAACAATATTTAATATACTAGGTAGGACCATTCTTTGGTGTGTCATGTCTTACAATTACCACTAGGGGTCTCTCTTTCTATGTAATAGAGAATAGACTGGTAGACCTGTTGTGAATGAGTGTACAGAATATAACCTTCAATACTTGGACAACAACGCTACTCTCAGATAACATCACAAGAACGATTACGTCAGCGTTGATTCACAGAGAGAACTGACTGTTCTGTGTTGTTTGATTCTGGTCACACTTGATTTGAACAGACCTCAATAGTGGATCTAAACTAATTACTGTAGGTAAAGTATACCTAGTAAAGATAAAGTAAGTAGCCTTGAGAATCAATGGTTCTCGAGCCTAGTGGCCCATAGGACAGGAGCCTATCTTCTGATTCCTTAGCGTGAGGCAGCTGAGGTCCGGAGATGCTTAACCTATAAACTGTAACTTCTCTAAGGTTTTTTTGCTCCAGTTTCCCTGAATCTTGCTCCAACAAATTCATTATATACTCCAGGTGTTTGTGTATAGTTCAGTGCAGGGCCGTGCTGGCCATCTGTAGGTTCTGAAGAATCATAGAACGGCTGCCGGCGATAAGGGCCACCGGGCCGTTTTTTCGTCCCAGCACGTCCCTGGTTCAGTGTCCCTCTAGTGTTGAGTGTCTCCAGAGAGAGTCTGTCTAGAGTTTAGTGTCTCTCTATTGTTGAGTGTGAGCAGGGTAGTTGATAAACATAATCTACTTTAACCAACTCTCATGGTTGAAGAATATTTAGAAGAACGTTTGTTGAAGGTTAGTTCTTGCCCCCCCTCCAGCGAGCAGGCCGCCACCCTTACCTGGGCTGTACCGTCATGGCGCTGTCTGTCATCCAGCCAATCATGGGCGTCCTCAGACCGGCACCAAACTCCTCACGGTAAGTTCTAGAATTCTACTCAACTAAATGATGCTCATGTAAACCCAATGGGATTCGAACTAGCAAATTCAAGCAAATTTCAAGCCTTGAGCTTAAACCTAAAGCCTAGACAATTTGTTCAAGGACCCAACGCAAGTGTTGGAGTCCCAGACTGTTGTTGCAAGGACTTGAATGTTTTAGTCATTGTTTATTTTATACTTGGTTATCTCTCCCCTTCCTCAGAAGGTACATCTTCAACTGGGTACATCTGGGAACAGGAACCCTTGCACAGATCCTTGCAGGTAAGAGATGAGGATAACATTGATGATGATGATGATCAGACAATTACCACCAGCTTTCTCTCTCACCCCCCCCACTCTCTCTCTCTCTCTCTCTCTCTCTCTCTCTCTCTCTGTCTCTCTCTCTCTCTTTCTGTAGTTGTGACCATGTTCCTTGGGGCCCAGCAGCAGGCCCTGCTCCTCCCGGGGCCCTGGCCCACAGCAGTGTTGTCTGGCTGGGTAGGCTGGCTAGTCCTAGTCCATCTGATCCTGGAGCTCCACTCCAGGGGATACCTCACCGCAGGTCAGTGCCTCCTCTCTCTGGCGGTCATCTTATTTCACCTCTCCCCATTCACGCTGGTTCAGTCAGAGGGACCTTCTCTCTTTGGTTTCAGTGTTGGACTGGAACCCAAACTCAAACAACTGACAGGAATTACACCTTCACCTACACTGGTACAGCGCCTCTATGTGGTATTACTTTGTTATAACAGATTTGATAATGAAAGCTTTCCTCAACCCCCCTCCCCCACACACTCAATCAAAATCTAATCAAATCAAATGTTTATATAGCACATTTCACACACAAAGGCAACACAGTGTGCTTTACCGAGAGCAAAGGGGGATGTACATTGTGATCCTACCCCTGCATTTTCCAGAGGGAAGCAAAATACCAGCTCACCGATTTGAGCAATATAGCATTTGAGCAATATACTGTAGCAGAAATGTAAATATTCTTCCCTGACCTCTCTCAACGAGACGATCAAGCTAGCTCCTGGAAAATGTTTAATTCTATTAGCTAGACACATATTATCTAGGAACATTTCACAGAGCACTAAGCATGGAACAAATACTACATTATAAGAAACATACTGTAACACTATCAAAATAGAGTAGATAAATGCAGCGTTTACTTTCTACACTGTCTTTTCTACACTGTACTGAATGTGCTCAATTAGAGCTTTCACAGCTAACGGCAATTATGTTTGTCTTTTTAATGATAATGTTTTTTTGTGCTCAACACATCTATCTATTGTTCAGTCTGGTTCCATTAAGAGCAGAAGTGATTTAAACGGTGTGTGGGTGAGATTATCACACGTGAAATGTCAGCATATGCTTTTCAGACTGAACGTCCTGAACTTTGAAAATGAATGTCCTAAGCCTTGAAAATGAATGCCGAACATTGACAATGAAATCCCTTTTCACTGCATTAGAGTTTGTGTCCCAAGTTCTTTAGTATAGTGAATTTATATAAATTCACACAGGTCTGAGCTCTAATTTGAGATATAGTTTGTCTTGATCAACTTGGGAAAACTCACCAGGGACTTTTGAGTATAATGAGGGGAGTCCTGAAACATTTTGTGCCTGTTTCACTTCGAAAACAAGTGTAGACTTTGAACGCCTCGGACAGTAGCACCGACGGCATGCTGTAGAGGTAACGCTAGCCTACATTGAGTGAAAGCTGCATATTGATGTGGAATGGGTTTTAGATACACAATTAAATACAGATGCTACCCAGATCGCTGTCCTATATGTTAGTTGAAAGACGTTGCTAACACTACAGTGAAATGGAGAATGTAACGACTCCTTGTTATAGTAAATGTTTTGATAACATTGCTGAACATGTCATTGTATACCAGTTTCTCACTGTTTCACTCATTAAGTATATAGAATGTTGGTGCAGCGCCTGAACTCCCTACCTGCAGTGGAAAGCAAAGCGAGTAGAGTTAAGTCAAGTCCAATCAAGTTGACCTGCCTGCGTCGGTATAGTGCGGTGGAAAAACACCATACTGTAGCTCTACAGTACCTCCCTGAAGTTCAGCTGTAGTGGTGTTGAGATGTCCTCTCCTCTCCACAGTGGGCAGGGTCACCGAGGATGAGGAGATCCTGCTCAGTCAGTCAGAGAAGCTGAAGAAGGTGAGTCTGGTGTTTCCTGACAGTAACCCATGACTTCTAGATCAGTGTGCTTTGTTTTCATGACAGTAACTGATGGTTTTCTAGATCAGTTTGCTCTGTTTTCCTTATAATTAGTTTGTCAAATGGTTTCCTCTTTCCCAGGCGTCACAGTTCAAGAAGACTGTCCTGGCATTGTTCCTACTGGGAAATGTCTCATTCCTGGGTATCCTCTTGAAAACCATTAGAAATGTTTGAAATGAATAATAATGAAAGTTTTGTTGTTAAATCATAATATTTCCGGTCATGTGTGTGGTTCTGTCAGTTAGTTAGTCTGTTTATTTGTTTGTTAGTAAGCAGGATTACGCAAAAAACTATCTGACCAATCTTCATGAAACTCGTGGAGGGGTGTAGCATGAGCCAATGAAGAAGCCATTACAATTTGGAGCGGATCCGAATCATGGGGCGGATCCACAAATTAAAACAAAAGTTTGAGCAAAGTCATCTCCCTTTGTGGGGGAGCTAGAGACATGGGGTTTAGACTATGGTGAAAAATTCCCCCCATTCATTGTCAATGGGGGGGATTGAAACGGCCATATCTCAACATGGGAAGGTCACAGAGACACGGGGGTTTGGACAGACATAAAACTCTCGACCTAATGAATGCAGCAATACCACTGTGTGTGTGTGTGTGTGTGCGTGCGTGCGTGCGTGTGTGTGTAGGGCATACTAGACCGTTTGAGTGTGTGTGTGTGTGTGTGTGTGTGTGTGTGTGTGTGTGTGTGTGTGTGTGTGTGTGTGTGTGTGTGTGGGGCATATTAGACCGTTTGAGTGTGTGTGCGTGTGTGTGTGTGTGGGGCATACTAGACCGTTTGAGTGTGTGTGTGTATGTGTGTGTGTTCACTCTCTGTTGCACCTTGCACCTAGCAATGTTTGTTTGGAAGTGTCAATAAAACATAACTGAAGTGCTGGGAGGTCTGGTCACACATGTTTATTGTTGCACTACTGATCTCTTGAACACCAGAATTGAGATTACAGAGAAAAACACCTGCAGGGCAGCAGAGCGTCAGAGAGAGGCGATCTCCAGGGCCTCTCTCAAACCAGGTGATCACATCACACAGAGAGAGAGACCAGGTGATTATATAACCCAGTCAGAGAGGTGATCTCCAGGGCCTCTCTCAAACCAGGTGATCACATCACACAGAGAGAGAGACCAGGTGATCATATCACCCAGTCAGAGAGGTGATCTCCAGGGCCTCTCTCAAACCAGGTGATCACATCACATAGAGAGAGACCAGGTGATCATATCACCTAGTCAG
Source organism: Borostomias antarcticus (assembly GCF_949987555.1). Classification (NCBI taxonomy): domain Eukaryota; kingdom Metazoa; phylum Chordata; class Actinopteri; order Stomiiformes; family Stomiidae; genus Borostomias; species Borostomias antarcticus. The sequence continues at coordinate 13,630,366 of NC_140242.1, forward strand.
AGAGGTGATCTCCAGGGCCTCTCTCAAACCAGGTGATCACATCACACAGAGAGAGACCAGGTGATCATATCACCCAGTCAGAGAGGTGATCTCCAGGGCCTCTCTCAAACCAGGTGATCACATCTCACAGAGAGAGACCAGGTGATCATATCACCCAGTCAGAGAGGTGATCTCCAGGGCCTCTCTCAAACCAGGTGATCACATCACAGAGTGAGAGAGACCAGGTGATCATATCACCCAGTCAGAGAGTGGGTCTCCAGGGCCTCTCTCAAACCAGGCGATCATATCACACAGGTTCAAACACAGCAAGCAGTCCTGGTGAGCTCTAAGCAGATCTATAACAGTTAAGCACACAAACATATCATGTGAAATGAAAAACAATTAAATTAGCTTAAAACACTTTTGAGTATCTGCTTTCAGATCCAAAATTGGAATATCAGAATGGTAATGAGTTAGTTTTTATGCTAAACATCTGACATTTACTGGAGCAAAAGTGTCAGTTTTGTGCTATTTGTGCCATAATACAGCTCTGTTAGCTTTTAAATGTGAAATCTGTCAGTCCAATTGAAGGTCCCAGTATTGATTTTCCACTTGTCATTAAAATCAATTTTGAAAAATTAAGTATGTCAATGCCCTTTATTTGGAAATTAGTGGAAAGTGTACTGGAAAATAAATGTTGATTTTGACTTAACTCACTTCTGCTGCTGATAGATTGTAGTATGCATAAAAGTTCAGGTCTGACAACATTATACACGGTTTCGGGAAACAATATAAGTTGTTTCAGAGGAATACACAGTACGAACATACAATAAATATGGTTTTTACCAAGACTACATCAACATATTTTTTTATATTCACTTTACATGGGAATGTCACTTGTAATGTAACTGTTAGCAACTGTGGACTACATTCAGATTACATAGGCATCTTGGTAAACACACTGCAATAGTAGCAAACACTTCATACGGAGGGTCTCCCATATCTATACTAGATGCTCATCTATCCACAAACATTCAACCAACTATCCACATTCTATCATATGTACTGTACAATAGGGGATCCTCACAGTAAAGTCCAATAGTCTGTCTCTCTCTCTGCCCAGAAACTATAACATCACAGAAGCAACGAAGCAATGAAGATACAGCATGTTGCAACATGAAACAAACAGTGTTTGTAGCACGGTGTTGAAGTCTGTTGAAGCAGCAGAATGTGTTTTCAGCAGCAGGATCCTGTTGATGTTCAGTCTTCATTGTTGGCGAACTCCCCAGCCTCCCAGCGCAGGGCCAGGGCACTCTTACGCCGACCTCCGGAGGTATACACCTCAGGAAACTGAAAGAAACATAATTTCAGGGTTACACCTCAGGAAACTGACAGAAACAGCAGGTCAGAGTTACACCTCAGGAAACTGACAGAAACATCAGGTCAGAGTTACACCTCAGGAAACTGACAGAAACATCAGGTCAGAGTTACACCTCAGGAAACTTACAGAAACATCAGGTCAGAGTTACACCTCAGGAAACTGACAGAAATATCATGTTAACTAGCAGGGTTACACCTCAGGAAACTGACAGAAACATCAGGTTAACTAGCTGGACACTTGATGGTACACTCTAATAAAGGGTGCTTTATAGAACCGTTGGTTAGAATAGAAATAGATTCCAAATAGAGCGCTTTTTAGGTCAGAAAGAACCCTTTACGGTTTCCAACAGTACCTTGAAAAGAGTTGCAGTTGTTGCATATTATAGCACCTTTTTTGTCATTTCTCATGAACCACACTAGTAAATGTAACCGAGTGAAACGTTGAGTACTATAGCTGGTGAAACTCACTCCTCAAAGGAACGCTAGCAGTCCCTCCAAGAGGAACATCCCTATTGGTGCAGTTGTCAACATGTCCACCTCCAAAGTGGGAAACCTGGGTTGTAATCCCGTCCGAGGCATGCCGAAATAGATGGGTGACTCATTTGTTGTTAAAACAACCATTTCTCCCACATGCCAAACCAAACAGAGATCAATAGACCAAGATGACATATTACTACTACTGCTACTGCTACTGCTGCTGCTACTACTACTACTACTACTACTACTACTACTACTACTACTACTACTACTACTACTACTACTACTACTACTACTACTACTACTACTACTACTACTACTACTACTACTGCTGCTGCTGCTGCTACTACTACTACTACTACTACTACTACTACTGCTACTACTACTGCTACTACTGCTACTACTACTGCTACTACTACTACTACTGCTACTGCTGCTACTACTACTACTACTACTACTACTACTACTACTACCACTACTATTACTACTACTGCTACTACCACTACTACTACTACTACTACTGCTGCTACTACTACTACTACTACTACTACTACTACTACTACTACTACTACTACTACTATTACTATTACTAATACTACTACTACTACACTACTACTACTACTACTATTACTATTACTATTACTACTACTATTACTATTACTATTATTACTATTACTACTACTACTACTATTACTATTACTATTACTACTACTACTACACTACTACTACTACTACTACTACTACTACTACTACTACTACTACTACTACTACTACTACTACTACTACTACTACTACTACTACTGCTATTACTACTGCTGCTAGTGTGTTTGGAGAGATAACTTACTCTGTGATCACAGGAGAGGGTGGAGCGGTCCATCTTGTATGGTGTTTTCATTGGCGATGATGGAGAGGACTTGCACTTCATAGGGACCTCGCCTAAAACATAAAAGAGAAACATGTTTTATTCTTTAAACGCCTACAGTACAGTGGTAAATTGTCTCAAACACATGAGGGGTATGACAAACTCTGCTACTCTTGCACTTTGGCTTGCACTTTGGCTTTATTAATAATAATAATAATAATAAAATAATAAAGTGTATTCGTATAGCACCTTTCATACAAATAAATGCAGCTCAAAGTGCTTTACAACAGAGGATGTATACAATTAACCCTATAAAATATAACATAAAAATAGGCATAAAATGAACCAAAAGTAGGAAAATAAGATGGAAGATAAAACACAATAGGAGATAAAGATAAGAAATCAAATAAAATACGCTGTAAAAATTACAGTTTAATAAAATATTGTACTGGAGCTATACATTAAAACAGAAAGAAAAGTGAAGTAGCCCGCAAGTGCAAAAGGATCTAGATAAAAGCTTAAGTGAAGGTTTTTTGTTTAAACCTATTTAGCGAGCTGGCTTCCCTGATATCTTTAGGTATTGTGTTCCATAGCTTTGGACCTTAATTGACAAAGGCTGCACTCCCGATCTTCTTCTGACTGTTGCTGGGAACTTCTAGTAAACCAGCAGTGGATGATTGCAGTGGCACTAGTTTATGCTCTTAGTGACTTTAGAAAGGAGATGCACTTGTGAGTTCTGATGAGTAGTAGTACACTGACTTCCTATGTTAAATGCAACTACGGTAAGTCACTTTGGATTAAAGCATCAGCTAAATGACTGTAATGTAATGTAATATCTGAGTAACAATCCATTCATATCATGATTTCAGGGGAAGTTCTGAGATATGCTTCACATCAACTCGATTATTACTCTATTACTCAACAAATTAATTATTTATTGACCTGTTTTTATCACTATTTATCTTGTATTATTATTCTGTTGTTATAGTACTGCAAGGCTGAGGGAGCCTGGCTTCACCATCCTGATGACATGAGCTCACATTTTGTTTCTCTCCGCAGATCAGTCTTGTCACGCTCACATTCAGACAGATTTCCACCCAGTCTGTGACCCATGTTTCGTTGCTCTGATTAGTTTTCAATTGCATCTGGAGGCATTTCGCTCTGAGACAGTTGATAACGCCCCTTGGTAATAAAAAACATTTCCAGACAGACTGAGGAGCCATAACATAACAAATTGTACTCCCTCATACTGGTATAGTGGATGTAACCAATAAAGGAATCTTGAATCTCGAACTCACCCGACGCACCAAATGACAAGCTGCCCATCATACTGGGGGCGCCCAGGGCCGCCTGGGCATAGAGGTTGGCCCTCTCCCTCCTCAGCTCCTCCTCTCTCTCCCTCACCATCCGGATCTCATCGTCCACCAGGGACACTGTAGAGCGGGAGCGAAGCTTGAAGAAGGGGTTGTTCAGGAAGCTCTTCTCCTGGCCCTGCTGCTCTCCGCCGGGCTTGTTCAGGCAGAGCTCCGACGCGCTGCGGATGAACAGCTTGGAAGCCTCCAGGATGATCAGGTTGGGGCCGGAGCCGCTGTCGAAATGCCACTCCCCGAGGCCGCGGGCGGCGCTGCCCGGTGTGGCGGGGTCGACTGGGTCGCCTTCGTCGTCGGGCACGAGGATCCGCGGCGCCTTGACCGGCGAGGAGGTGATGATGAACGATGGCGTCAGAGGGGAGCTGGGGGATCTGGGGATCTGTGGGCATCCGGTCGATTTGTCCGTCTTGGAGAACCCTCTCTGCTGCTTGGAGCCCTCCTCTCTCTCCACGGACAGACGGATCTCCCTCTCGATGGAGGTCTCTGGGTCGTCGTAGGGGGACCGGTAGCTGGAGTCGTCCAGGCCCGAATCTTCAGAGCAGGGGCTGAACTGCATGTGGGGGTAGTCCCCAACCAGCGGCAGGCTCTCCATGCTGGGGTCTCTCTTGGGCTTGTCGATGTACCTCACCGGTGTGTACATGAAGCTATGGCTGCCATGGAACGCGCCCGTCTTGCTGGTGGGCGAGAGGACCAGGTTCTTGGTCTGCTCCTCCATCTCTAGCCACTGCTTACGGGTGACCTGGAAGTTCACGTGCTCCGTGCTGACGTTCTTGCTCCTGGTTTCCTGGACCACGCAGAAGTCCTTCGGCATCTTCTTGTTGGGATCTCCTGTGATGTGGTGGGCGTGTAGGTGTGGGTTGTCATCGTTGTTGTTGCTGTCTTTTTCATCATCGCTGTTGTTGTCATCCAAGGTTTTTGATAGCCCACGGAGAGGGTTAAAGGTCACATCCTGTGTGGCGGTCCCATTACCAGTGACATCATCCAGTAGCTCTACCACTAATTCCTCTTCCTGTGTGGTCTCCACTTCCTCATCCATCACTTCCTGGTAGTTATCAGCGTGGTTATTCACCTCGACCTTCTGGACAAACAGCTCCTGCGCGCTGAGCTGCAGGCTGTCCAGGTACGAGTCGTCGTCCTCCTTGTTTATGGAAGAGGAGAAGATCGCTCTCCACTTCTCATCATTCTCGCTGTCGGAGGAGGCCGCTGCTATCTCCACCCTCAGACAGTCGTCCAGCTCGTCCGGGTCTTCCAGGTCCGGACAGGACTCGTTGGAGACGTCGGACACGGCCTCCTCTCTGATGTACTGCTCCAAGAGGGACTCCCCTGTCGCCTCGCCGCCCAGGGGGTCGCACTCACAGTCCTGAGACACACAGGGGTCTGTTGCGTCCTGACCTGGTGTGTCTTCGTCGGGTAGGGGCTCTTTGGCCTGTGGGTCTTTCTCCTGGGTGTCTTGTCTCTTGCGATGACCCTCGTTCTCATACACACTGTCGGCACTGGAGAGTGTGTCGGAGACAGATGAGGCGATGGATTCGTTGCGGTTGAGTTCTTCGCGCCTCGAGTCCAGGATCAGAGCTTCTTTCTGACGGGTGCCGAGCCCGTCCCCCGGGCCACCTAGCTCCTCAATCTCGATAGTGCCCATCGGCAGGCGTGTTAAGATGTTGAGCTTGGCCGTTCTGCCCGGGGAGTCCAGGCCGTCGGCGTCTAAGCAGACTTGCTCGTCCTCTACACTCCCCAGGGCTTGTTTTTCAGGCGAGTCACTCACGGCCAGTTCCACTTCTTGGTCCGTTACCGTGGGCACTTCGGGTGGTTCGCTCGTCTCCATGGCAACTGCCTCTGAGCTGGATCTGGCGTGGTTTGGATTCAGATGCTGAGGGTCGGCGTAGCACTCCATCACTCCCTTCCCACCCAACTCAGTTACGCCGGCAGTCGCTTTCTGGAAGGAGGAGGAAAAAGAAAGAAAGAAAGAGAGAGAGAGATCGAGAGAGAGCGAGAGAGAGAGATAACATATTCATCCGTCAGAGAGGGAGGCTGAGACTAGCCTCAACCCTTGCTGAATGCAGGATGGAAGAGTACTGCTCTCCGGAAATATGAAAATCAATGTCCTCTTTCTCAGGTTAAATCTCACCACATTGCTTGACTTCATATCCTCCTCTTCTCTGTATATCATTATTTGTCCAGTGGTATGTTAAGCCCTCTCTGCACGCACGTCTGAATGAGATTCCTCTCATACACAGAACGCACCTCAGCTCACAGCACAGTGACAACGCACAGCTGGCCAGGCAGCCTACGGTTTCATTTTATTCACATTGTCAAAGTATGTGATGGGCGCTGTGGTGATAAATAGATATGTCATAAGATGTCTTAAATCGTATCATATCGCTGCATCGTATGTGTTGGTTATTCACTGAGACCATTAGTTGTAAACATGCATTGATATTAAAAACGTAACCTGTTAGCTTTTACATTGAACTGAAAAAAAACAAACTTGATAACTGTGGTGCACATGCAGTAGCCTAGCCTACAATATCATGGTATCCTAACATAAATACTATCCATTTGAATTCTACTAGCTTGCACTAAGCCTGTCCCAGCTAGGAATGAGACGGTATACCGTAAAACCGTGAACCGCGGTATAAAATGTCCTCGGTATTAGAACCGTGAGTTTCTGTGTTTACGGTATTACGTTTACGATATTACACAATGATGCGCTGCTGAAACTTCACATTTCAAGTTGCTTGCAACAGTTAATTTTGTAATTTAATATAAGATTGCTATTAATAAACTGAACTTAATTACAATAGTGTGTATTTTCCATCATGTGTTGCAGTGTAGTTCCTTCAAAGTAAAATACTTGTTTTTTTAATGTGTGTTGGGGAGGTGAAATGCCATATACCGTGAAATACCGTGTAACTAGATACCATACCGTACCGTACCGTAATGCAAAAATCCATACTGTCTCATCCTTAGTCCCAGCCTCCCATCTGTTCAAACGGGACTCCAAATCTGTATCCCTTCAAGAGGGAGACGAGAGGCTACAGAGTCCTATACTGTAGCTAATTGTGGAGGGCGGACCGGAGGGTGCAGTAGTTTGTTTATGAGGCGTGAATCATTTAACAAAGCAGGGAACAGTGCAAGGAGGCAGAGCGCCAGCTCGGCTGAATGAGACTGGGCCGGTTATGTAAGACTGCAGGGATTCATATGTGGGTGGGCACCGTGAAAAATCATTCAAAAAAACATGTCAAACTCTCAATTTCAAAGACAAGAACCTTAAAACAGGGCTAAACATTATTTTCCCTTTACTACTCTTTGAACACACACAGACACACACGCACATACACACACGCATGCACGCACGCACGCAGACACACAATCACCACACACGCACGCACACAAACTACATGCACTCTCTCTTTCTCCCTCCCTCTTTCTCTCACAAATAAAACACACACACACATGCACTCTCTCTAATACTCCCTCTCCCTCTTTCTCTCACAAACACACGAACACACGCATGCGCATGCACACACACACACACACACACACACACACACACACACACACACACACACACACACACACACACACACACACACACACACACACACACACAGCACCACTGCATTGCCCCAAGTCCAGTGTCTCAAATACATGGGGGGCTTAGCCCCAAGGGGATAATAATAATAATAATAGTAATAATATAATAACACCAACAACAACACTAATAATTATAATTATTATTATAATTATTATTATTATTATTATTATTATTATACTCTGTTGATCTCTGTCTCTACTGATCTCTGTCTGCTGATATCTCTGTCTCAATTGATCTCTGTCTCTGCTGATCTCTCTCTACTGATCTCTCTGTGTTGATCTCTCTGTCTCAGCTGATCTCTCTGTCTCTACTGATCTCTCTGACAGTGATGTAATTAGTGCCACTGTGCCAAGTGCCATGGCGATGCCTGTCTGGGGTGGTGGGTTCTTTCATGCCAAAGCTTGTGGCATCACACACCCCACAGCGGCTGACCGCCAGCCTGCCAACCCCTAGTAATATTTCCTCTCGATCATCTGACCTCATCTAGGACCTCTTTGTAGGCACATTCCTCTGTGCTATACTGGTGGCTTGATGCTGTCAGAGAGAGAAGAATCGGTGACTCCAAAGAGCAAAATGCCCATGTCTCTGACCACTGTATATTTCACTGGCTCAGTGCCCTTTATAACAAACATGTCTCTTTTCAAGACAGGATTTTTACTGTTAATCTTTCCTATTTTTGAGAGTTAGCAGTGGTCGGAGCTCACACAAATTTTTTTTAATAGTAATTTGTTGTTTTGATTATCCCCAGACAATTGTTGACATGACAGTCTCGGGAAATGTGATATCATACCTTCTTTGTCAGCTGAAACAACACCACTATTTCACATAGCAAACCACTACCTCTCTGCATTCTCCCCCCCCCCCTCTCTCTCTCTCTATGCTCCACACCTCCAGTAGGCCCTATCCATACCTGTGCTCTGTAAATGCAGCCTATGCATCATGTTGTTTTGTATGGTTCTCTTTCTCCACTGAACTATTCATCCTTGATCCTGCTTTCCATCTTCATTGCTTCTTAAAACGGCTATCCTTTCTCCTCGTGACATTTTGATTGTAGGCCTACTTCAAGCCAAACAAAAGTATGTTATTCGGTTATCGACAGAATGAGATGACAGCCTGGGCACCATGGCAACCCTGAGTACGAATAACACTTTAGTGAGCGACTCAGCCGGTGTTCCGACATCCAGCACCACCTCCTCACGGCTCCCAGCACCGACGCCTGGGTCTCTCTAAAATGATGCAGCGTCGATCCCATTTGCATCGCACAGACAGACAGCTGTTAATGGGCTAGATCTGCCCACAGAATAATATAATCAGAGTGCCATAGAGTAGAAACAAATGGACTACAGCGAAGCAAAATAGAAGAGAGCAGTAGCACAATTTTACCAATAGGCTACATTTACCGTAAGTGCAGTCCATTTAGAACACAATAGACTAGAATACTTAGTTCGTCCAATTGTGACATTTGACCTCCCGCCCACTTAGACCCAGGTCTCTCTATTCATCCAGACAGTTTTAAACCCACTCTTACAGCAGCCTCTAGTTAGCACTTTTAGCTGTTTGCTAACAAGACAGTATTTTTCATTAAGATAATGTAGCTGTGGGCCTCACCCATCTGAGATGAGTGGAGAATCACAGCCTATAAATGGTAACTTTCTCTTTAAAGGGGTCCTATTATGCTAATTTTCAACAATTTAATGTAAGTCTTTGGGGTCCCCAAAACATGTCTGAGCATTTTTGCTGAAAATACCATTCAGAATAAGCGTTCTAGCATGCCTCTATACCCCTCTGTTGACCATGACATCAGACTGAGCGGATAAAGCACATTTTCATATGCAAATGAGCTCAGCTAAGAGTAAGTCGGCAGGCTAGAGAACGAGGGCTGTTGATGGCGCTATACTACCTAAAATATAACTGGCTAGCCTGGACCATCCACAATCGACGTCACTGGGACACATTTCATTGTCCTCTCTCCCTGACTAAACATGCTAAATGTGCCCATGTTATTATCTCCACGGTTGCACGCTGTTACTACATTCGCTAGCTAGACACCACCAGGCTATGACACCATTCGACTACAAACAATGAAAACATTGTTGTCCATTTACCTTAGTTGTCAGCCTACTTTAGTTGTGTTATGTTTGTTAAATCTCTTGTTTTTGCACACAGGGACAAGTGAGAATAGGAAGATACCCTGGGGTCTACATCTTAACATCACGTAGGTTTACCTGTTGTTACAACCCTAGGTTAGAGTGAGCACCACCCACTGTACTTAAGGGTGCTTAGCACCTGCCAAGGGGGGTGGGGTTATTATTTCGTTTTGTATTTTCTTTGGTGCCACTGGTCTCCTTGATCCCTGTGTTGCTGATAACATTATATTAATAAAAGTTCTTGATTTATTATTGGTTTCGGAGTTTTGTGTTGCTGCACCCTCACCTGCTATCTGTTGCCTTATGTTGCGCCCTTCCTCCCTGAGCCACCTTGTGGGGGCGTAACATAAAATGGGGGCTTGTCCGGGATTTGACATGCATGACACGTCCGACAGAAACTGGCTACATCTCTCTTTAACCATGGCCAGAAGAAATGCTTTAAAACTCAGTCATAGGTTTTTGTGACCCCTAGATGTCCCGACCAGAGATGATCATGAGCCAGAGATAAAACAGACTGCCGATATGGGGTAGGCACGACAATCTGAACTACATAACTCCACTCATTCTCAAAATCAATGCGGGATTTCCACCTCCGCATCAGGAGGCCATCTTCCACAAAATAAGCTACTTCCTTGTTTCTAGCCATTTCTGGAGCAAGAGCAGCAGCAAAACATCTGGCTAGACTAGAATCCTCATTCTGAGCAACAATAAGACTACTACGAGTCATGGGACGTTGAGTTGTCTCAGAGATAAGCTTATCACACTGAAGTAGCTGGTCACTCGTCTCATCAGTAGGCTGAATAGACCCAGGTGGGGAAGCAGGCGTATCAGACAACTCAGTCGCGAACATGGTCTCGGACAGGTCCACTACCTCACCCAAACTACGTGCTTGAGCACGGGTGACTGCACAAACTGAAAACACTTCAGGGAACTTCTGAGCCAATACGTCAGGCAACAAAATCTCAGGGCGTTCTAAAACCTCTAAAACCGGCATAACTCTGCCACCAGCGATGTCATTCCCTAATAGAAAAGTAACACCTCTCACAGGTAAAGACAGGCACACGCCCACTTTAAACACTCCCTTAGCTAAACCGCAGCTTAAATGGATCTGATGGAGAGGCACAGACACGAAACCCATCTCGATGCCTTGCACCAAAACACGGGAGCCACTTGACGATTCATCAGAAAAAGGTAACACGTCTGACAATATAAAAGACTGTGCTGCTCCTGTATCTCTTAGTATGCGTACCGGACACTGGTCCGACTCACTGCCACTGAGAGAAACCAGGCCATCCAACATAAATGGTGCATAACAGGGTTCTAGAGCGTTACACACCTCCGGGGCCATTGACACTGGAGCCGTCAATGTCTGGACTAAACCAACCTCTTTTGGTCGCTTAGTTGGCTGTGACAGCTTGCGTTTTAACATAACACAGTCATTCTTAATGTGCCCCGTTTGATGGCAGTAATAGCACTCTCGTTCCTCATTGGAGCGTGGAGCCAATAGGCGGGGCGGACTAGACTGTGTTTTAGCGGGAGCCAGAGGAGAGTAGGTAAAAATCTTACTCTCATTTCGGGGTGCACCAAAGGTCTGCTTGTGGGTTAGTATGAACTCATCAGCAAGCACAGCAGCCTGGGCTAACGTCCCAACATTTTGTTCATTTAGATAAGTGGCCAAACGGTCAGACAGACTATTCTTAAACTCTGAGTAGTATCAACTCAGACAGAGAATTAAAATCAGTCACGTTACATGCTTTACACCATCGATTAAAAAGACCTTCTTTCTCACGGGCGAATTCCACAAAGGTTCTGCCCGGCAACTTTTTGTAGGCACGGAACTTCTGTCTATATGCCTCTGGCACTAGTTCATAGGCTCGAAGCACAGCTGTTTTAATAGTCTCATAAGACAAGCTATCTTCTAGAGAGAGAGCGGATAAAATCTCCTGGGCCTTCCCAGTCAACTTACTCTGGAGCATTATAGCCCAGACGTCTGCAGGCCATTTCAAAGCGGTAGCAACACGCTCAAAAGCGCTGAAGTAAGAGTCTACCTCGGCCTCACGAAACTGAGGTACTACAGCTATATTTCAGCTCACGTCAAAACCTCTCACCACCGTGGAGGAACCAGCTCCAAAAGTAGCCTGACCAGAATGTGGAGCAGGACTCGCAACTTTAGCAGCCTCTAATTCTAGTTGCTTTATTTTAACTTCATTGTCAAGTTGTTTTATTTTAACCACGTTCTCCAGCTCTAACATCATTCTGCGGTTGGAGAGGTCAGCCTCCATGTCCAGCTCCATTTTACGAATAGCCAACCGATGACTGTACTCAGCATCTCTCTCCTTCTCCTGAGCCTCGATCTGTAACCGAGCTAAACGTAACCTATGCCGGGCGTCATCACTACCAGCTCCACTACCCATGGAAAGTGGAGTAAATTTGGGCACAGTACGAGGAGGCTTAAACTCCAGATTAGAGGCCCCATCCGTAACGGACTCAACCTCAGCCACCTCTTCCTCCTGCCTGTCTACTCCTAGGGGAGTAGAGGAAGTGGGCGGAACATCAGACGCACCTCCGCCCGTACTAAGCACCTTCCTGTCCACTAATAGACAAACCACAGCGTCCTTCAGCTCAGGCTGTACCAAACTTTTTGAAAGGGCAACTCCAAAATGTGCCGCAATGGCATGCAGATCCTCCTTCCTACACTGATCAAGCTGCTCTACAGAAGGAGCGCTAAGAAACCCCTCCAGGTCAAAAATAGCCATTATGACTGATGGTCAACCACAGGCCACCCAAGCCTCCAAACACGGCACAACCAACGTAACCAAACTAAACCAAAAAAACAGCCTACTTGACGACGTGTACACTGCACACCAACACTCACATCTCTGTTGCACTTAAGGATCAAAGATCCCGGACGAGCCCCCATTTTATGTTACGCCCCCACAAGGTGGCTCAGGGAGGAAGGGCGCAACATAAGGCAACAGATAGCAGGTGAGGGTGCAGCAACACAAAACTCCGAAACCAATAATAAATCAAGAACTTTTATTAATATAATGTTATCAGCAACACAGGGATCAAGGAGAACTATCAGTGGCACCAAAGAAAATACAAAACAAAATAATAACCCCACCCCCCTTGGCAGGTGCTAAGCACCCTTAAGTACAGTGGGTGGTGCTCACTCTAACCTAGGGTTGTAACAACAGGTAAACCTACGTGATGTTAAGATGTAGACCCCAGGGTATCTTCCTATTCTCACTTGTCCCTGTGTGCAAAAACAAGAGATTTAACAAACATAACACAACTAAAGTAGGCTGACAACTAAGGTAAATGGACAACAAAATACAGAAGCTTCACATGTAACATAACTAAAGGACAAACATCAAACAGAATCAAAACAAACCAGCGCTCTGCCACAGCTCTCCAACTAAACACAAATCAACCTTGCTCTCAAAAGGGAGAGAGAGAACTGAAGGAAAAGGGGACTATATATAGGGCGTGGGACTGGCTGATTGGAGATATGGAACAGGTGGTGAATGATAATTGGTGAACCAGGCGCGCGCATCTGAGAAGTAGGAGAAGTGAAACAGAAGGGGGAGACAAAAACACCACAAAACAGAACCAAACACAGTAGGCCTACATCCATACAACATACATAAACCACACACGTAACATACATTCTATAGGCCAAGGGGAATCCTATGATGTTCACTTCTTAACATTTTATTATTTTTTAATGACTACTCGATCAACTGGAAGTCTACCAATTTCATTCCACTAACGTTACTAACGCTATATGATGAGACGAGCATCCGGGTTGATCGAGGCAAAAGAGTTTGTGTTAGCTATAGCGTTAGTACTAGGCCTATATGCAAAGAAACACACAGCTTACAGTTTCTGCATTATTTCCACGGACAGTTGATATTGCTTGATCATTCAGAAAGAGTTTATCAGAAAATCCTGCATTGTACTGACACAGGTGGGAAAAGCGATTGGGAAAAAAATGGCTATCACACACTGCCAGTGTTTTGCCAATTTCAGTGAATGTTGCTATAATTAAAATGTATCTACTCAGCTCTTCTGTCCTTTTGAGCTTGGGAGACGATGTCGCGAATTATGCTACTTAATACATCCAAGAACAGAGCATTTTCTGTGAGAAGACATTATGCTAGCTAGCGGGATCTGCAAATAATGTCAGTCTTTATAGCCAGGTAAACAAACGCAGGTGATTGGAGGTATTCAAATGGGTGCAGGATTATTATAATAGGTCCACGACTCTGACGTAATTTGACACAGGAGATTGTAATGGCTTGCTGGGACTGACTTTTTTTTCCTAATGTTTTCATTTCGGCTGACCACAACAAAATTACTGGGTTGTTTCACTTCATACTTTGTGTATTAGTAGGCCCATCAGAGACTCAAATGTATATGCAAAAACCATCCACCTACCAGCATCTCCAAGATCAGCCACAAAGAGATCATCTCCAGACCATCTTCAAAACCCAACAAGTCACACACTCTCTCACAAACACCTAAAATACACAGATTAGGGCGCTTTCACATCTAAAGGTCTAGACCAAGGTCCGAACCAGAATCCCATTTGGTGCTTTCACATTTGTTATTTTTTATTGATTAGTTCCATAACTTTCGCTTTCACACCAGCGGACCAAAGGATTTTTGAGAGACATGACATGAGAGACATTGAAATGAGGTCCACTGTGGAGATGAGTGTCCCTCCAGACCATTTCCTAACTGTGTGTGTGCGTGTCTGTGTGTGTGCGTGTCTTTGTGTGTGCGCGCGCGTGTGTGTGTGATGTGTTATTGACCACATCGAGTGGCCACTGAATCCTCTGAGTTGTCCCATGCTACAGGTCTGTCAATAGGTGACTGGTGTCATAGGTCGGCCATTGAACCGATATGGGATTGATTTGTGTCTGGATTAGTTTGCATGTGGTGTTATAATTCATTACATACAAGGCAAGCCGGATGAGACATTTGTGATGTGTTTTTTTTTTCTTTCTTTTTTTCTCCATCACAGTTTGGCAACCATCAGCCAAATTACACCCAGCAACATGTCACACTGGATTCTGCAGAGACATGTGTGTCATATCGTTCCAATGGTTTGACTTTCTGTCTGTCTGTCTGTCTTTCTGTCTGTCTGACTGGCTGTTTGTCTGTCTGTCTGTCCATCCATCTGTCTGTCCGCCTACCTGTTTCAATTCAAGGCTGTTCTCTTTAGAAAGAACATTTGAAGCGGTGAATAGTTGGAGCATCTTGAATAGAGACAGGAATCTGTGTGGGATAGCCATATAACTGACATCTACTGATTGTACAACCTACAAAAAGACAGAGTTTGCCATGAAAAACACAAGTATATCTCCTAACACAAACATAATATGAAGGGAAGAAACATAAAATGTATTGAAAGATTGGATAGGATTGAATATGAATGTTTTTCCCTTTGATTAATGTTGATTCGATTCGTACAGCTGTCTTATGAGGTTGTCATAATGGCATTATAAGAGCCTCATATAAAAGCAGCGGTCCAGTCATGATTGTTTTCCTGTGTGACAGCACTTGAGAGATGGAGGGTGAAACGTGGCCTACGGCATTCAGAGAGCTCCTGCCTCTTCCTGCTTTCACCCACCAACCTGCATGAGTGAGAGGCCACTTCATCACTCATCTGCATACTGAAGTAGATGACGCTCTCTCCTCTGAATGTCTCTCTCATTCTCTATCTCTCTCTTCCCCCCCCTCTGTCTCCCCCCTCTCCCTCCCTCTCTCCCCCTCTCTCTCTCCCTCACTCTCTCTCTCCCTCCCTCTTTTTATCTGTCTATCTCTCTCTCTCCTTCTCTTTCTCCTTCTTTCTCTCCCTCCCTCCCTCCCTCCCTCCCCTTCACTCTCTCCCTCCCTCCCTTTCTCTCCTTCTCTCCCTCCCTCTCTCCTTCTCTCTCTCCCTCTCTCTCTTCTTCACTCTCTCTCCCTCCCTCTCTCTCTCTCTCTCTCTCTCTCTCTCTCTCTCTCTCTCAGAGTAAAGGCTGAGTCACAGACATATTAAAACACTAATATCAAGAGTCTGTTGAATCAGGTTGTTTACATGATCATGTTGAATCAGATCCTTTAAATGTTCCTACCATGTTCCAGTTCAATTCAGTAAGCTTCTGTGTAACCCTAACCCTAACCTTAACCCTAACCCAAGGTTGACATTCCTGACCAACCCTAACCCTTGACATTCCTGCCTAACCCTCGATATTCTGACTAACACTAAACCTAACCCTAGCCATTGACGTTCATCTACATTTTGTTTGTTGTCACTTGCATCCTCTCAGCTTTCAACAACAGCACCGTATGTGTTCAATGTTCAGAGAACGTGCTGATAAATTAAACCGTTGGATTTGTTGTATATACAATAAAGAATATGCATCTAATCAGAGTCTTTAGACAAGTATCTATTATCTGAGCAAAGCTCTCTCTTCTTTTCTTATCCCACACTTCATCTAAACACACAGGTCCTTCACTCCTATCCTTCATTACTTTAAGTAAAACACACAGGAATGTATCTGAGCAGAAAGGCTACTTTCTATCAGAATGTCTGTCTGATGGGTCATCTGAGCCCTGACGGAGATTAGAGATGAAATCAAACACATTTGCTTCACTAACTTCTCTCTCTCTCTTCCTTTCTCTTTCTTTCTCTCTCACACATACACACACACACACACACACACACGCACACACACACACTCACACACACACACACACACACACACACACACACACACACACACACACACACACAAATACACATGCATACGCACAGACACACACATTAACCCTCACTTGCCAAACAATATCCCTATACCATACGACTCCAAATCCACCAGCACCCATCGCAACTCGCAGTTTCAACAGTCTGATACGCATTACATTATTAGCCAACCCACAGCTCTCTTCTGTGCAATGACATACGCTGCCGGCTCAGACACCCATCACTTCTCTGAGCATGGGAGGTCTGTGTCTCCTACCTGGTGCCTGGTCCTGGAGGTGAGATGGTAGAGTGTGACGATGGCTGAAGGGAGACAGCATGAAGCTGGTGGCTCTCAAACTCTCACTGAATATGTGTGTGTGTGTGTGTGTGTGTCTGTGTGTGTTGGGGGAAGGGGGGGGGGTAGTGTAGCAGCCAATAGCAGAGCAGTGATGCAGAGACTCTCTCTCTCTCTGTCTCTTTCTCTCTCTTTATCCCCCTCATTCTTTCTCCAGTAGGACTCTCTCTCTCTCTCTAACAAAAACCCATATGCACACACAAGCGCAGTAGTTTAAAAAACACATTTTAAAAGTAATGTCTGATTTCATCATCACACATTTTATTTCAGTTTTATTTCCAAAGCATTATGAGTGTTATCACTGGTATCTTCTGGAATAATTTTCTTGTTTGGTACAAGATATCCTATGGTTATATAGAGCCAACGACAGTAGTTGTTATTAAGCACAGAAGGCAGCAACAGGTAGGACACTGTGGCATCACAGCACTTTCACTGCCAGTTTGACACACATCTACAATGAACAGGAAATGTCTTCAGCTCCCAGAATAACACTAGGCTAGGCCTAGCGCATAAATATTTATCTCTATCTGCAGTGTTCTTACAATAGACACTTTGGTTGTCTCACAATCTTGAAACCATCATGACAACATTTCGGGTTCAGGGTCTCGTCCGTTGGATCATTCAGTCTAACAAGTCCTTTGTTTGTTGTGTAAAGTAGAAGCCAGTTCCACAGCTGTTTCCTGCTCCTGGTTCTTCATGGAATAAGTATGTGGAGAGCTGGCTGGAATCAAACTCTTTGACGGCTACACATTCTCTCCTAGCTTTGCCATTCTCATTGCTGTGGAGAAGAGGAATGGAGAGTGTTTCAGTTTTTGTGACTTCAGTCATTTTAAAAAGAGGTGATTTTCTGTTCTCAGATTACTGTTTAACTTCTCTTAACCATATACAGTAGATTCATTTTTGGGTAGGGTCTTTTCCTGACGAGAAGGGAAAGACCAAACTGACTGATCATCCTCAATTGTAATAGCGATACACTTGTCTTGCTAAAATTGAGAACTGAGCATAATGTATATGGAAGGAATAGACTTATCCTCTGAATTGTCATGTCTTATATAAAGCTTGAAATGGCCTCTTATGTAACTGTTTCTCAGGCATAAAGACTCCACTTTCGCTTTCTCTGCCTCTTTTCTGATTGCCTGGGGAAAAAAAAATCACTCAAGGACTAGAGTTGCAGAGCAGAGCCAGTAAATACCAAGGCCTATGTGTTAGCTGAAACCCTCTCACTTCTCCTCAGATCCCTAGCAACACAAGCATTCAAGTATTCAAGAATAATTCATTTTGGGTTGATTGTAATCAGTGTTGATCGTGTATTAGAATAGCTGGTATCGTCAGTGAAGGAGTTTAGTAAAAGGGTGAGTTTGACGACATTAGTGCAGATTGATTTGGCATGCTGTTATATAGTCTGCCCAAAGAAAGAAGAGCAAAACGTGATTGTTATGACATAGCATTTTTAATCAGATATAGGAAGACATGCTGAACAATAAGGTGCACAGAACACAATAAAGAACATTTGTCATTATACATGAAATGAAAAACGTTCGCCTTGAATAAAATTCAGCATCAACACAAATAAAAATTACATTCCAGATGAGTTATCGCACTCATAAGGAAGTAGCATCATCCCCTCATCACCACCAAGCCAATGACCAGGTGTAATGAAGAACAGCGACCACAGGGTGGCGATCACATCTCATAAAAACCCAGAAAGCTGAGCTGTTCTCTGACATTTTCTGTTTTGTTTAGGAGAGCGTTGGGAAGAAGGTGTAAGATGGTGAGAAGGTGTGAGATGGTGAGAAGGTGTAAGATGATTAGAAGGTGTGAGATAGTGTCACCCCATGCAGAGGTTGTCAGTAGGCCAGGCAGCCCACACAGCAGCATGTGTGTGACAGAAGGTCAGAGGTCAGAATGTGTTGGGGGTTTAGAGAAGGCAGAGTTAGGGCTTGGTGAGACAAAGAGAGAGAGAGAGCGTGAGAGAGAGAGACAGGATCAAGGAGATCCCACTCAGGAGCAGCCCTGCTCTTTGTTGTTGTTGTTGTTGTTGTTGTTGTTGTTGATACCTGTGGTGGGTGAGCCGTCTGTCCCTTCTCTGTCCATCTGTCAAGGCAGCGGTTGCGCTTGTCCTGGTTTGTGGGTGAAGGTCGGTCGGTGAGACCGGAGGTGGTCAGAGTCTGTCCGGCGCTCCTGGGGAGCGACTCTGTGACGGCTGGCGTCCGCCGTCGTCAGGTGAGGCTGGAACACCTGGCTCCGGCAGCCCTCGGGGTGGTACGACAGGAAGGATTCGCCATTTTCGCCGTTGCTGTCATCGTCTTCGTCTTCGCCGACAACGACCAGCTCTGCCTGGATATCTTCCTCCTCCTCCTCCTCCTCGGCGGTCTGGTAGCCCATGAAGATCATGGTGACCGGCTGAGACGGGAGGTCGGGAGTCGACGCGTTGGCTGCCGCATGGAGGGTGGCCTCGCCGGCCGGGTAGAGGGGCGACTCCCTGCAGCACTCCGGCACTGTCCTCCCCGTCAGAGGAAGCGGGCCGCAGACCCCCCCCACTTGCCGCTGGACCGGGCCAAGCCGGCTGGGGTCCACACGCCAACCTTCTCCGCTGCTGAGACTCCCGCTACCATCTCCGGGGCCAACCGACTGGTGAGGAGGACGCATCTGGGGCTGTGGGAGGTGCTCACCAGGCACGGGGGGCTGCAGGGTCTCCTCTCCCCAGCTCTGAGCTCGGTCACAGGGTTCGGCATCCAGCTGGGAGGGGCTGGCGGTCCAACATCCGTCTCCCCAAATCTGAGCCTCGTCCCTGGGCACGGTCTCTGGCTGGAAGGGACTGGGGCTGCGGGTCTTGTTGGGGGTTCGCCGTCCGTTGGGGGCAGGGCTGATCTGCCTGCCGTCCGCCCCCCTCCCGGGTGTGCAGGGCCTGCTGCCGCTGCCCGCGTACGGGGCCGCGTAGACGGGCTGGTGGTAGCGCACCTCGCTGGGCACCCCGGCGTCCACGGCCTGCTGCAGCAGCTCCTCCACCTCCAGGGGACTGAGCTCCTCTCTGGCACCGCCGGGCGCCGCGCGGCCGTCCGAGCGCAGCGCGTACACTGACTTCCTGCCGTCGTCGTACACCTTCACCCCGCCCCTCTGGCACTGCTGGGGCGTGACGGTGATGCTGGCCGTGGACACCACCTGGCTCTCGCCCGTACGAAGGTCCTTCTCTACACTGATCTCCATAGCAAACATGGCTACGGGTGGAGAGGAGAGGAGGTGGGGAGGGAATTAAAGGAATGGAAAAGAAAGGAGAGGAGGAGAGAGGAAAGTGAATGTAAGCATATCCTCTGGATAAATTGTCATTTATTTCAGTGTAAATTAAGGTTCCATGTCTATGAGTAAAATGTGTTTTCCATGTGCAAATCACCTATTCCATTGTCCAACAAACATGAAATTGCAATTTTTGAACTGATGTAATTGGAATAGCAGGCTCAATCATTTAGGCGGGAAACAGAGGCACTCCGCATGACTCTGCGTCAACCTTAGAGAAGTGCCGAGCTGATTGACTGATCGAATCATTTCCAAGTGTTCGTCATGATCTGGTTAATTGGCTGTGCGTACCCTGCTCAGGCTCCCCCTCCCTGGCAGACGCTCGCTTGGGACCAGAGTTGCTCAGTCTCACAGTGGGGCGGGGCTTGGGAGTGGCCGGCGTGGCCAGACCCGTGTACTGGATGGGCTCTGGGAAAGAAAATAGGTGGTTTGGGTCACTTCTGAGGTAATAATGGCCTTGGTCTGATTATTGACGGATTAATGTGTATCAATGAATACATGTCAGTATTTATTAAAACTATATTATGTTAAGGGAAAGATATACAGCGTTGAGAGCAATAAAACTGTTTACCTGGATGGAATTCAGCATTTACCTCCTGTGTGAAGATAGAGTTGTTCAAAAATGGCGGTTCAAGAAAGCGTGAAGAGAGGTTGTTGTGACAACCACAGAGGAGATTAAAGGAAGACACACCAGTGGGATTATTTACAAGCCTTTGAGTTGTCCTTGTTGGACTCAGGCAGCACTCAGGAAAACAGAAAAAAGACCATGCATTTAGACCGGGTGGCGCTTAATACTCATACACAACTCCTACTCATACACAACTCCTACTCATACACAACTCCTACTCATACACAACTCCTACTCATACACAACTCCCACCATGTCAGTCATCATTTACCAGACACCTCTTTTCTCCCCTTCCACAGAAGAAAGAACCGTATACCAGCCTGGGTAACGCACCAAACACACACACACACACACACACACACGCACACACACACACACACACACACACGCACAGACACACTCATCTACAGTGTCTCTCGTTGGAAAACAAGCCAGAAAACGCGCAGTGGCACAGAGCCGTCCTACACAGAGACAGACAGAGAACGGCCAATGGGATGAGAGCGCTACCTTGATGATGTCATCAGTGGTCCTCTCCACCTCCTTCAGTTTCCTCAGGATCACCTCCTCGTTGGCTGAGATGCTCAGCTCCTGGCTCTCCAGATCCTCAACCTCCTCCTCCATCCTGGACGGGGACACAGAGATGTGTTACAGCGTAAAGGTACAGTTCTGTTATGTGTTATATGTGTGTCTGAGAGAACAGACAGAGAGAGAGAGAGAGAGAGAGATTTTACAATATTTAGAGTAACAGTTATATTATGTGTTAGCTGACAGCACAGAGACAGACAGATACTGTAGAGAAAGAGAAAGAGATGTTACAATATTTAGAGATACAGTTATATTACGTGTAAGCTGAGAGCACACACAGAGAGAGAGAGAGAGAGAGAGAGAGAGATGGAACCTACTTCAGAACTCAATAACATGAAAAACCAGGAGGATTTCAGTATGAAGCTCTATTTTTTCAGTCTACAGAACAGTGTCAGTTGTTGACAGTCTGTTAGTGTCCTGGTCTGGGGTCATGGTGAGGTCTGTCTCTCTGAACCCTCATCCTCAGCCTCGATTGGCCGCTTTGTCCGGCTGACAAGGTTTTGATTGGGTCTGGCATTTATAATTAGACAATGATCTCTGTCTAGATTGGGTCTGGTGTTTATAATTAGATGGCTTTGATTCAAGCTAGCGGTCACCGGGGAAGCAGCTCGCTCCAGCTCAGCGCTCCCTTTCACAGGCGTCACAGCTGTTTACACCAGCGCCACTCCTGCTCAACAGATTTTTAATGGGATCTGGTTGGATCAGGGTCAATATTGGCCTCGGGAAAAACTACCCTGACCTTGTGAGCATATACAGAATGGTTTGGCGAGGTTAAGTGGATATACCGTCACTGCCACTAGCGTATCCCGGATGGTTTGACGTCAAATCAAATCAAGTCAAACTTTATTTGTACTGTACAACGCATTTCATACACAGAGGCAACACAATGCACTTTACAGAGAGCAATGGGGGTGGGGTGGGGGGGGGGCGGCATAGGTCCGACCCCTACATTTTCAGGAGGGAAGCAGAAAAACAGTTAATCCAAGGGCCGAAAAAGTGAGCTGTAAAAATTCTTCCCTGACCTCTCTCAACGAGAGAGCAAGCTCCTGGATAATATTTCAGTCTATTGGCTATAGGCACGTTTCAGAGTACTAAACATGGGCTAAATACTTCATAAGAGAGACATGACTATCATTAGAGTAGATAAATAGTTACAGAGATGTTGCCTGCATGGTAGGCCATTGTGTGTTAGCTATCCCTGTAGTCCATAATAGGATATTTAAGTGTATCATATAATAAAGCCCAATAAGCACTTACACATGACTAGGTGGATATATCGTCACTACCACTAACGTATACAGGGTGGTTTGACGTGGCTAGGTGGATATACCCTCACTGCCACTGTGGATAACTGGATGGGAGGTTGGGGGTGAAGGAGTGCTGTAAGACTGTGTTAACCTGCAAAGCTAAAGTATAATAAGCATTTGCCTAGGGAGATGAGGCACATGTACTAATTGTTGTTTTGTTCTCACATGCAGGTGTTCACACATGCAAGCACACACACACACACACACACACACACAAACACACGCACACACACACACACACACACACACACACACACACACACACACACACACACACACACACACACACACACAGACAAATGTGTGTGTAGACGTACACACTGTCTTATCACTCTCTCTCCCTAACCTCCCCCCTCTCTCACACACATACATGTACACACACACACACACACACACGCACACACACACACTAGTCCATTAGCAGGCAGCTCTTGAACACAAACACACACACGCCCGCCCACACAGACATGCACAGACACACACACACACAGACACGCACAGACACACACACAGAGACTGTTCTACCTGTGTATATTGTTCTGCAGCAGGGCTGTGAGCTGCTGGTCCTCCAGAGCCTGGGCGCTGGTGGCCTCCCTGTCCTCCTGACTCTGTGGGCTCATGCCCTCCATCAGCCACTGCTCCCGCAGGGACTTTTTCTGTTCAGATAGCAGCACGTCAATACACTCCAACTCTCAGCCACAGCCATGTGTGTGTCTATGTGTGTGTGTGTGTATGTGTGTGTGTGTCTGTGCATGCGTGTGGGTGGGTGTGGGCGTGTTTCTGTTCAAGAGATGTCTGCTAATAGACTAGGCTTTGGACCACTCTGATGTACAGTAACTACCTAGACTACAGTACATAAAACACATAACGTTTCAGAAGAACTGAGCACTCTATGAATCACGGTGTACCTTCAGAAGAACTGAGTTCTCTGATCATCTACAGTACCTTCAAGTATTGGAGCTTTAACTTCTCCTCCTCGATTTGCCTCCTCTTCTTGGCGATGTCCTCCTGGACTCGTCTCTTGTCCTGTAAATGACAGGATGAACATACAGTACATCCAATCTGACCACTTTAACAGAGTCTCAGCACACTTTACAGGTAAACCAGCTGCTGATAGGATGTACAGTAACACTGGAGGAGAGAGGGCGAGACAGGGCGTTAGGGGCGTGTAAGGGTAAGGGAAGGTCAAAATCAATCAACATAGAACATCTATGTATATAAAACGAACATCATTACATCATACAGTACAATACATTGCACAGAACATTACCCAACAGTTTACTGTACATTGGCACATGCACATTAGTCTACATGAGTGAATAACTTCCACAGCCCACGGTACAGCATATCACTGGAAATGAAACACCTGTTGCCGTTTCATACTGTATCCTCAACCTTGAATTGACAGCAGCTGGTCCCATAAATCTAGCCAATTGGAAAGCCCCAGCATGTCAGTGGCGTCCAACCAGGGCGCCTCCCGTTCTTTTTTTAGTCACGTGACCCACAAAGAGACTCAACCTGTGGACTGTGGCCAACATGATGTTTCAGCAGGTCCTGTCTATTTATAGATTAACTTAACACACTGGCATTGGGCTGGGGGCTGGTAGTAACAGAGTAGTAACAGAGTAATGCTGGGCTGGTAGTAACACAGTAACATTGGTAGTAACACAGTAATGCTGAGCTGAGGTCTGGTAGTGAGACAGTAGTCACACACAGTAATGCTGGGCTGGCAGTAACACAGTAACATTGGTAGTAACACAGTAATGCTGAGCTGGGGTCTGGTAGTAACACAGTAACGTTGGGCTGGGGACTGGTAGTAACACCGTAATGTTGGGCTGGGGGCTGGTAGTAACACAGTGATTTGGGGCTTGTAGTAATACAGTAACGTTGGACTGATAGTAACACAGTAACGTTGGGTTGGGGGCTGGTAGTAACACAGTACCATTGGGCTTGGGGCTGATAATAATACAGTAGTAACACAGAAATGTTGGGCTGGGGGCTGGTACTAACACACTAATGTTGGTAGTAACACAGTAACGCTGAGCTGAGGCCTTGTAGTAACACCATAGTAGCACAGTAACCCTGAGCTAGGGGCTGGTAGTAACACAGTAACGTTGGGATTTGGGCTGGTATTAGTAACACAGAAACATTGGTCTGGAGGCTGGTAGTAACTCAATAATGTTGGGCTGGTAGTAACACAGTAACATTGGGCTGGGGGCTGGTAGTAACACAGTAATGTTGGGCTGGTAGTAACACAGTAACATTGGGGTGGGGGTTGGTAGTAACATTACCAAGGGTAGTATTTGTGTGTCTATTCTCAGTCTGGTTCAGCTGCTGTATACACTGTGATTTGTGGAGGGATTGGTTGTGTCACTGTGTTTATGTCCCAAAACAAACACACTGTAAATAAATCGAATAAATAATTAAATAAACAAACAAAAGCAGATCACCAGAGAGGAAGAAAGTGTGCTGTCATTTCCTTTGCGGAAAAACCTTGACATACCTAGGTGTGTGTGTTGTGTGTGTTTGTGTGTGTATGTGTGTGTGTATGTGTGAGTATGTGTGTTGCTGTCAGATTCATTGTTTTCTATTATTATCCCAGCAGTCCCGGTCCCTGCGGCCCCCCACCCTCCATGACATCATCAGATCTGCTGTAATCAGTGAAGTGTGAGCCCTCGGTGCTCACACTTCACTGATTACAGCAGATCCTACAGATGACCGATAGTGATGAGTTGACTCTTGACTCAGTCCAGCACTAAGTTGCTGACATTTATGTCATGAACATGAGTGAAGAACCGTAACTGGACTTCACATGCTGTCCAGGAGATCTTGTCTGCTGTCATTCAGGATCAACACAGCTTGGTTTAACACCCATTTCTATCTGTTTCAGAATTCTTCTCTTTGATTGCTGAAATCAAGAGATGACAACAGCAACACGGTACTTACTGGTATTTCTACCCTATCTAGAGGCTCTTATCCAAAGTGAAACCGTACCTCTCTCCTAAGGACCTGGAGACAGTCATCCATGCTTTTATTTCTTCAAGATTGGACTACTGTAATGCCTTGTATGTGGGCCTTGACCAGCGGTCACTGAGGCGCCTGCAATTGGTCCAGAATGCTGC